>NC_057398.1:39424758-39727804 GCF_019320065.1 Cervus canadensis | reverse complement strand
TTATCTCCTCGAGTATTTTCTCATGGCCTTTCTTTTTGTCTTCTTCTTCTGGGACTCCTATGATTCGAATGTTGGGGCGTTTCACATTGTCCCAGAGGTCCCTGAGGTTGTCCTCATTTCTTTTGATCCTTTTTTCTTTTTTCCTCTCTGCTTCATTTATTTCCACCATTTTATCTTCTACCTCACTTATCCTATCTTCTGCCTCCGTTATTCTACTCTTGGTTCCCTCCAAAGTGTTTTTGATCTCATTCATTGCATTATTCATTTTTAATTGAGTCTTTCTTATTTCTTCTAGGTCTTTATTAAACATTTCTTGTATCTTTTCAATTTTTGTTTCCAGGCTATTTATCTGTAACTCCATTTTGTTTTCAAGATTTTGGATCATTTTTATTATCATTATTCTAAATTCTTTTTCAAGTAGATTCCCTATCTCCTCCTCTTTTGTTTGACCTTGTGGGCATTTTTCATGTTCCTTTACCTGTTGGGTATTTCTCTGCCTTTTCATCTTGTTTAGATTGCTGTGTCTGGAGTGGGCTTTCTGTATTCTGGAGGTCTGTGGTTCCTTTTTATTGTGGAATATTTACCCAGTGGGTGGGGTTAGACAAAATTGCTTGTCAAGTTTCTGGTTAGGGAAAGCTGTGCGTCGAGCTGTTCTGGGTGCGTGGAACTTAGATTCTTCTCTTTGGAGAGCAATGGAGTGCCCAGTAATGAGTTTTGAGATGGGTCTATGTGTTAGGTGTGACCTTGGGCAGCCTGTATGTTGATGTTCAGGGCTATGTTCCTGCATTGCTGGAGAATTTGCGTGGTATGTCTTGCTCTATAACTTATTGGCTCTTGGGTGGTGGTTGGTTTCAGTGTAGGTATGGAGGCTTTTGGACGGTCACTTATTACTTAAAGTTCCACGTAGTCAGGAGTTTTCTGGTGTTCTCAGGTTTTGGGCTTAAGTCTCCTGCCTCTGGATTTCAGTTTTATTCTTCCTGTAGTCTCAGGACTTCTCCAGCTATACAGCACTGATAAGAAAACTTCTAGGTTAATGGTGAAAAGATTCTCCCCTGTTAGGCATACCCAGAGAGGTTCACAGAGTTACATGAAGAAGAGGAGAGGGAGGAGGGAGATAGAAATGAGCAAGAGGAGAAAAAGGGGGACTCAAGAGGAGAGAGACAGATCTACGCAGCTGTCTGTTCCCAGAGTGTTCTCCGTAGCCCAGTCACCTACAAAGATTCACAGAATTGGATTGGGAAGAGAAGGGGAAAGGAGGAAATAGAGGTGTTCTGGGGTAGAAAACAGAGAGTCAAGATTGGGAGAGAATAATCTTCGGTTTAAAAATAGGGCTTCTCTTCTTTTTTTTTTTGTAAGGTTATAGTGTGTTGAAAATGAAAATTAAGGAGTAGTAGAGGAGTACTAGAGGACTTCAAAAGAAATTAGAGGAAAAGAAAAATAGAAAATAGAAGAGAAAAAGGAAAGAAAAAGAAAAAAAAAGAAGAAAAAAGAAAAAAAAAAGAAAGAAAGAAAAAAAAAATTTTTTTTTTCCCCTAATTAAAAAAATCCTAAAAATCTATGAAAATGAAAGTTAAGGAGTAATGGGGGAGTAATAGGGGATTTTAAAGGAAGATAAAAGAGAAAAAATAAAAAATAAAAAAAAGAAAAAAAAAGAGAGAAAAAAGTAAAATTATATCTAGGAGTTTCTCTAGAACTGTTGCGGTCAGTGTGGGTTCGGCTCAGTTTCAGATAGCTCCTCGTTCCAGCTTACACTTCTCGGTATCTACAGGCCGCTTACAGTGTAGTCGGTGTTTTCTAGAGGGATTTTTATCTGTTGCACCAGTCCCTTCTGAAGCGGTTCCCTTTGTTTATTTGACTTCCGTTTGCCGGTCTCTTCAGAGCCTCATTTCCGCCCTGACACAGGCGGGCGGAGGTGGACTCTTATTCAGGTAGCTAGTTCCGTCGCTCTGCGGGGAGGGGCTGACGCTGCGGGGATGGGCTGGCGCTGCAGGGAGGGGCTGGCGCTGTGAGGGCGGGCTTGCGCCGCGGGGACGGGCTGGCCTTGCCGGGAGGGCCTGACGCTGCTTTCTCCGTCTGCGCTGCTCAGGCTTCCGGCTGCTCTATATGGAGCGCGCCCCGCGCTGCGTGAGGTTCCAGCCCTCGGGTGTTCCACAAAAGCGCGGAACGAAAAGCTGCGCCTGCTCTCTGTGCCTTCCCCGTCAGAGAGGTCCAGGCAGCGAGGGGCTTGATGGGCGCACTCTCCCCAGGTGTGGCGCGCCCCCTCCCTTCCGCGGACCCAGTCTCAGTTTCCGCTGGCGCCAGTCGGGTGCGCGCGCCTTCCGCCCTCTGCGTCCCCAGCCCCAGTCCCCGCCCGCGCCGGTCGGGTGCCTGCGCCCTGTGTCTCGCCGCGACCTTCCCCTCCCCCCTGCCTCCTGCCTCCGGCGGGGCTGGGCCGGTCCGCAGCCTGCGAGCTCTTCTCTGGACTTTCTCGGTCCCTTTGTTCTGCGAACGGCCGGCAGTGTGTTCGGGCCGGTTAATGTACTCTCTCTCTTTTGGTCTCCCACAGTTCAAGTTGGCGCCTCACAGAAGCTCCCTCCGATTGTCCTCAGGGCACTCAGGCCCGGACCCTACCCCAAGCAATGCCGCCCAAGACTCCCTTCCCGGGACGAATCTCCGTCCTCAGCTCTTTTGTCTCACTTTTTATCTTTTATATTTTGTCCTACCTCCTTTCGAAGACAATGGGCTGCTCTTCTGGGCGCCTGATGACCTCAGCTAGCGATCAGAAGTTGTTCTATGAAGTTTGCTCTGCGTTCAGTTATTCTTTCGATGAATTTGTAGGAGAGAAAGTGGTCTCCCCGTCCTACTCCTCCGCCATCTTGGCTCCTCTCCCAATTTTATGATTCTTATTTAATAGCCTAGGAATTTGTCTCCAACATTGATACTTATAAATCTACTACCATAAAAGTCTACATGCAAGTGTGTGCATGCTAACTCACTTCAGTAGTGTCCACTTTTTGAGACCCTATGGGCTGTAGTCCACCAGGCTCCTCTGTCCTTGGGATTCTCCAGGCAAGAATAGTAGAGTAGGTTGCCATGCCCTCCTCCAGGGCATCTTCCCAATCCAGGGATTGAACACATGTCTCTTGCATCTCTTGCATTGGCAGATGGTTTCTTTACCACTGGTGCTACCTGGGACACCAAAAGTATACTTAAAATGCCTTAAAATAATTCAGTCTGCTCCCTGTTAAAGTGTTAAGTCTCATTCCTGATTTTGATTGTTTTTCTCATCTTTTATTTACTAGAGATTACAGAGCTGTTTCTTTATTTGATTCATCAAAAAACAGTTAAATTTTACCAATGATAATTCAGTTTTCCATAATTAGTTCCTAACTCTATTATATCCTGCATTTTGCTCTGTCTAGTTTTATAATTTCCCAACTTGTTAAATGCTGACAATGTATTTTTGCTTCTTTTTTAAAACCATAACTTTGATTATATGGACCTTTGTCAGTAAAGTGATGTCTTTGCTTTTTAATAGGCTGCCTAGGTTTGTCATAACTTTCCTTCCAAGGAGCAAGCGTCTTTTAGTTTCATGACTGCAGTCACCATCAGCAGTGATTTTGGAACCCAATGTCTTGTAAGATAATAAATGGCACAGGCTGGATTTTAATAGGTGTTTATGGTCTTTATCCTACTATGCTTTAATTAAACTTACATTAATAAAAGTTTACTGTCCATAATGCAGGTAAAGATTCTGCCAGATTTCTTCCTTACGTCTGAATAATATTACATCTGGAGATTTGTGATCAGTTGCTGGCATCTCATTTTCAGAAAATCTATTTAAAATAGAGCAAATTCATAAGAATACAAGACGGATGCAGTGTTATCTAGAATCCTGTTCATATGAGAAATGCTTGGAAAAGTGCAAAAGGGTTGGCTTAGGGACTAGAAGACTTGTGGGACACATTATATCTGGTCTCAGACGTTTGAAGAGCTGTCATCAGCAAGGAGATTAAACTTCACATTTTTAACACTCAAAGACATTCTTATGATGTGAATGAAAGTGGGTTCATGAAATATCAAATATAAGCTGTTGTGGTCATGTTCTCAACAGTGTAAAACTTAAAAGCCTTTTACCTATGTGATATATTTTCTTATGATCATTTTTAACATTGAGATGAATTTTGTTTTTTCAAACTGCAAAACACATAGTTAGATTGATTTCATGGTGAAATCATTCAGAAGCTCATATCTGTGTGATTGCAGCTGAAATAGACTAAACAAAACAAAACAAAAAAATGCAGTCAGTACAAATTGCTGTGGGTTATCTATATAGCTACAGCATGTGGTGAGACCCTGGAAGCTGCATCCACAAAATTTATGAGACTTCCAGTAAATCAGCTCAATTCAGTGTTTTAGACCTGTATCCAACTCTCTTTGGATGTCTAGACACAGCCTAAGATGAGGCTTCAAAAATGAGGCAGCCAAAGCCACCAGAAGCCTTTGACCCTCTTCTAATGTTTCAACCAGATAATTATTTTCCCTCTCAAGAATTTGGCTATCCTTAGAAGGAAAAAAAAAATCAAAATTTTCCATGTGAAGAGCCCCTGAAAGAAAATACTCCGGAGAAAGGTCAGTAAGAATGGGCCAAAGCTGAATTCTTCAGATCTGCTTAGAGAGTGTGGAAAGTCTCTACTGCTCTTCAGCTGGCCAAGCAGTCCCATGGCATTTGTCCAACTTTGCCTTCCCCACACCTTTACATCTTAAAGTAACTCATACTGTGTAGTGGAAATGCCTCAGATATAAACCTAAGTAGTAACTAAAAGCTATTTTATAGAAATAATTAGAAAATTAAAAGCTGATGAATTTTGATTCCACCAAGATAATCCATTACCCTTTCTGCTCTGTAGCAAAGATATGACCTTTCAGATTTTCCAACAATAAACTGTCATACTTGGAAGATATATTTACTTTAAATATACCCCAATTTAATTAAGTTTTTCATTCTACTTATTGTAGTTTGCCTCTTCAAACTTTTTAAATTTTAGGTTTTCTTTAGAAAGTTAAGAATCCAGTCAAAAATGAAAAAAGTGGTTTTAAAAATATGCCCAGTCCAATTCATTCCATAGTTCATTTGTTCATTGATACATTTGTTCATTCATTGGACTGCTGTTTGTTTCACAAAGGCTGTATGCCAAGGAATGTGGTAGGCCCAGGTGGTGCCATCTCTTAGCTATGTGATTTGGGGAAAGTCACCTAATCTCTCTCAGTCTCATTTTGCTTAACTGTAAAACAGCTTTATGATCAATTTTACAGAGTTGCTATGGATATTAAAGGAGATGGTTTCTCTTATAAGAGGGTAAAAACTTAGAAGTTTCTCTTTTACCCTTCTCCATCCATCACTCTACCCAAAAAAAGTCATACATACCAGAGTTGGAAAGTCTCAAAAGCACTCGAGTGCAAATGTCAATCAACTATTTGCAAGACTCATGGAGTGAACTAGATTGAAATCCTTTGAGTGACTAGTGCATGCTTTACCCTGATTAAGGAAATATGAACTACATAGTAAAAAAATAAAAAAAACAGAAATTTCTTCACTTACTCACTGAATCAATGTGAGAAATGTGGAGACTGCCCCAACCAAAAATTCAGATATCCAACTCTACTTTGAGCCAACTCATAAAATGAACCCAAGTGAGAATTTACAAATAGAGAAGTCCAGGTGGAAAATGCCTGATGATATGTTTATTAAAGTTGAATGTGTAGAGTTCCATTTAAATAATTGCTTAGTGTAACAAAATTGAATACAAAAGGAAAGAAAGAGAAAAGGAGCCTCAAAGATATGAAAACAATAATTCAGGAATAATTTCTAGGTTTGTATTTCTAGACAGATTTGCAAAGTCGTGAGATATTATGGAAAGTAAAAGCTTCTAAATCCCTTAAGAAACCAAGAATTATGATTTTATTCCTAAATGTTATATATAAAAATGAATTCAAGAATGATTTGGAAAACTTTTTAATATAGTCATATACCTGTAGAACTGAAAACCACTAAAAAAAAAAAAAAAGGAAATAACAAAGGCGAGAAATAAACATGATTAAAATTTTCCTGATTGTAGAAGGTGATTTTCAAACTGGGATGAAAAATAAAAGCCTACTCTAAGGTTAGCATTTATGACAGATATTTCTTTTAAAAACTAAAACAAATAGATAAAAGCAAAAATGTAAAAGAGACAAAGATATGTCAGGCAAATGCAATTTTAAAAAAAGAGAAATTATTACAGTAATGTACAAAAAGCATATAATGAAATCAGAACAAAGAACCACCATTTCCATAAATATATAAAAATGCTCAACCTCCTTGACATGCTTCATCTCTCAATCTTGTCTGGCTCTTTGTGACCCCATGAACTGTAGCCTGCCAGGCTCCTCTGTCAATGGGATTCTCCCATTGGCAAGAATACTGGAGTGGGTAGCTATTCCCATCTCCAGGGGATCTTCCCTACCCAGGGACTGAACCGGGTCTCCTGCATTGCAGGCAGACTACCATCTGAGCCATTAGCAAAGATATTAGAACTTTGATGGAGAATAATTTTTCAATTATAAAATTATTTGCAGAGGTATTCTGAAGATGATAGTCAATATTTTTAAGGGTGTGAGGGTAGTCATTATTCAATAAGTATTTATTGAATACTCATGAGCACTAGTCACTTAGTAAGAACTAGGATGATAGTGTAATCAAATCACCCCATCCAAAATGCCTTTCCACCCACTCCAGTACTCTTGCCTACAAAATTCCATGGATGGAGGAGCCTGGTGAGCGACAGTCCATGGGGTCGCAAAGAGTCGGACATGACTGAGTGACTTCACTCACTATATTTGTTTTAATTTAAGAAAATTTATTTTTGTGTGTTTTATAGGCTTTCTCCTAATATGAATGGAGTATTTTTTCCATTTCAAAGTTATTGGGAGTATTGAGAAAAGTCATTGATTTTTGTAATTTGTCCTGTAGTCAATATTAGTCTTTTAAGTAAGAATCTTATTAATTCTTGTGGTGTTTTGTAAAAACCACTTGAATTTTCCAACTCTTCTTAAGTTAATTTTGTTGATTTATATTTTTTAGTATATTATTAATTATCTCTAGGTTCTTAGTTTTGACATAGGATCGCATAAAGTATTTGATTCTAATTTTCTCAATCTCATATATTTGTGGGTATGTATTCTATCTTTTCTCATTTTTGATCTTGTATTACTTTTGTCTTCTCCCCTAGTTAAAACCATAAATTCATTATCTATTACTAAAAGGAAAATACTCATGGATGTTTTTATCCTTTATATTATCTTAATATTTCCTATTTTATTAGTTTTGGCTTTAATCTGTTAATTTCCTTTCTTTCTATAGATGAATATTAACATTTTTATCTTTTTTCTCTAAATGATGAGCATATTTAAAGCCATAAATTTTCCAAAGCACAGCCTTTGTTGTACTTCATTGGTTGGGTATGATGTATCTATATTTTTTAATTGCTTTCTAAATAATTTATAATTTTGTTTTTGTTTCTTCTGTGATACAAAGATTATCTAAGAATGTGCTTTTTTTTTCTTGAGTCTTCTTTTTAGAAATTCATTTTTTCTGTTTTTTTTTGCTTTATGACCAAAAAATGTGATTCATAAAATTTCTATTTTTTTAAATTTCTTAAAGCTGATATTGCATATATGTACAAATCCAAGTATATGACAGACTTTTGTAAATGATTTGTTGATGATGAAACAGTCTTTATCTTCTTAAATGATAAAGGAATCTATTAAATTTTCTTCATCAGTTGTATTATTTATTTCTTTTGTGCATTTACTTTTCTTTTATCCACTATGTTTAATTTGAAAAAACCATATTAAAAGCTTTCCATATTTATACTTTAATTAATTATATGCAATAGGTATATCGAGTTTATTTTACATTTTTAAGTAACATTTGCTTCATTTAGTTGTCTACTATGTTACTTGGTGCAAACAGGTTTAAGAGTATTTTCCAGTCTTCGTAAATTGTACTTTATATCATTATATAATATTTCTGTTTATCCTGTTCAGTTCTTTTAAATTCTATCTTGCCTATATTAATATTGCTGCTCAACGCAGATTTTTTCTTTGTTTTCTGTTTGCCTGATATCTCTTTACTTGTTCCTTTATTTTTGCAAATAACATAAAATTGGGCTTTATTTTTTTAACCTACATTAACTGTTTAGCTGACAGAATTCAGTTTACTTTTATTAATTTGGTAATCAATATACTTGATTTTATTGCTATCATTAAATTTTCTTATTCTGCTGTATCTTTTCTTAATTTTCTATTGATTTTATCAAGAGGCTATTAATTTTCCTTGTATTTTTTTTTAAATTGGGGAGTTCTACTGTAGTTTTTATTTTACTAATATTTAAACTCATCAGTACATAGCCCTATTATTCCATGAGGCAAATTATCAAATATTTCTCTCTCAAGACACTTTCTTCTCCTATTTCTCTTCTTACCCACTTCTTCCAACAATATGAGAACTCTGGGATCTTTTACTTCTCCACTATTCACCCCTGCATCCATCAGAGGAGAACTTGGGCATATCTTTATCTCCTTTCACTCTCCCTCAAGTTTTAGACTATTTGAATTTCTGTTGCAGAACTTTTCTACTTTAGGAGTTTGTATTGAGTCCTTATATTGCAGGTCTTAGATGATCTATCATTCTTTATTGTGATTTGACTCTGAATATGACAAGTTTTGTTGCTCACCAGTGTTTTCTCTTCTCTTAGTTTTTCTTCACCTTGAACATTCTCTACAGGTTCATTGAGTGTTGTTGTAATCCTAATACTGCTTTAAGATCACCCTCAAGTTTGGGTATGTGGTTCTAACCTGGCTGGATGTGGGACTCTGAGTTTGCAGTCCTCTTAAGAATCCTTGAATATTATTTCATTGCTTTCTACCTTTTGAATGCTCAGTCCAGTGCCAGTCTAATTCTTTTTCCTTTTTAAGCAACTTGCTATTTCTTTATAGAAGACTTTTCTTTATCTCAAAACCCAAGATTCATTTTAGCACATGCCTGTGTCATATCTTTTCTCACCAATTCTACCTGAAACAGTGTTTTCAATGTACAGATTTCAGTCTTTCTAAAAATCAGGCTAAATTTTCTTTTTAAAAAATAGTTTCTGTTTTATAATTATTTTTCTCCTCCTATCTTCCTTTTCTTTTTTTGGACCTCCTATTATTTACAGGTTAGTTGTTCTGGTTCTTTCCTCCACACTTCTCTTTCTTTATATATTTTTAACTCTCCTACTGAATCTTAAAATCTACTAATTCTATTCTCAAGATCCATCATCCTTTCCTTCAACTTACTCAACATCTTAACTTAAAAGTCTTTCTTTCTTAGTCCTATAAGTCTTTTTTAATGCTCTCTTGTACCTCTTCAAATACTTATTATTAGTTTATAACCCCCAACCATTCTCCATTGTTGATAGACTGCTCTGGTTGCCTTATTTATTCTTTGTTTCCTCTAGCTGTTAGACCTCAGTGCATGTCCTTTTATTTTCCTTTGCTCATGGTGGCACAGAACCAACTGGTGGATACTTTAAGTGAACTGGTCCCGTGAGTGTGGGGAGGAACAAACATCGAAGTCTTCATGGCCAGAAGTGGGCAATTTATCAGTTTCCTTTTGAAACACCTGGAGAGAGCTTTTCTTCCTCACTAGATTAGAAAAAACTCAGTCCTTCCATACTTCCTTACAGAAAAAACTCAGTCCTTCCATACTTCCTTACAGCCAGAGGATTGAGAACACTCAGCAGTCCTATGATTATTGAGGGTTCGCTCTACTAAGGGGCTTCTACATGCTAGTCCTTGTCTTAAAGTTCTCCTGCTATGGTCCCAAAGTTTTTTTTCATCCCAGAGCAAGAAAGTACCACAGCAGTTATCTAGCTCACACCCTCTACCAGACTACCAGTCCTAATGTCTTCTTGACTTAAGAGTATGTATTTGACCTGAGTTGGAAGTAGAGAGGAAACAAAGCACACTGAAGCCACCATCTTTCTGAATCCTTTGCAAATATAATGATGAGCATAAATTGATATATTCGATACACTACTTAATACTGCTTATAGGCTGGTTGGGAAGATAGGTGTTATCAAAATTAAATAGAAAAGAGAGAGAAAAAGAAACCCACATGTAATACTGAAATCAAAGCTATGATTAGTACTATCAAGGAAAGGTAAATAAAAATATGAAAAATGTATGAAAGAGGAACGACTCCTGTCGTTCAGGGAAGTAATGTCTGAAGAAGCCATGATTAAGCTGAGATACCAAGAAAGAGTAGGAGTTAACTGTGTAGTGAGGGAAGGACAGAGAGCTGCAGCCAGAGATAGCAGTTTATTCAAAGACTTTAGGGGTAAGCATGCCATATTTGAGGAGGTAAATGGTAAGCATGGCAGAAAAAGCAAAGAACAGAGCATGAAAAGAAGCTAGAGAGGAAGGTCATGGTGGGCCGGACTGTGAAGGGCTTTGTAGGCTATGATAGCAAGTGGTCTTTTCCTAAAAGCAAGTAGTATTGGGGTGTTTTATAACTGGGGTAAAAATATCTGATTCACATTTTCAGAAGATAATAAAAATTCCCAGGAGAGAACAAATTTAAAGTGTCCAAGTGATGCTCAGAGACCAGTGAGGAGGCTATTGAAATAGCCCCAAAGAGAGAGAGTAATAAGATGATAATCACTCTACAGGTTGTACACTTTTAGGTAATAAAATCTAAGGAGGTAAATGAGAGTGTGGAAGATGTCCACGGTGCCTCCAAATTATAGGCATTATGCTGATGTTGCATGAAATGGGAGCATCAAGTTGGAAACCACCAGTTCAGTTGTTCACATCAAGGTGCCTTTGATATTAAAGTGAAGTCAATGAGCAGTATGAGTCTGGGGCAGCTCTAGACAGGGGATGTAAATATGTAAGTCATCTGGATTAGGTGTAAACTGAGACTCTTGGGCATGAATGAGAACACCTTGGGAGAGAGAAGAGAAAAGGATTGTTAATCTTGTACCTTGCTAGTATCTGTCTAAATTGAATTATATTCTCTGGAAAAATGGCTAGAATTATCTTTATGTATCATTGTCTTGAAAAATGATTCTGTAACTCCGTTTATAGGAATCTATCCTCAGAAAATAATGATAGTAAGGTAGAAAGACAAAGGCTTATGGATAAAAATATGTAGTTAAGTATTATTTATGATTGCAAATAAAGGAAATTACTTATTGTTAGAAAGTCAAGAAAATTATCATATATTTATGTTAATGAATATTATACCATTATAATTTGATATTTATGAAGATGTAATAGCATAAGTATATGACCATGATATGCTAGTAAGTGAAAAGGACACAAAATTGAGAGAACATCAACTGGATGAAAAATGCATAGAACAAAAGAATATAAAGAAATAAGTTTATCTGTCAATAGTAGAAAATGGATGATTGTATCCAGTTTTATACTTTTATCTAGTTTCCAAATTATTCAAGTATTACATCTTGTGTATTATTTTATTATTAGGAAAGGACATATAAAATTATAATATTGACCCAGTTATAAATATGAACTTCATAGGCAATTTACTCTGTTAAATACTGGTTAATGTTCTTTCCTTTTCACAATATTGATGAGCACTTCTGATTTGAATCCAGCATAGAATTTTTAGCTTTTGAGATATTGCCATAATTCAAAAATTTTATGAGCCATTTAGACTTTTAAATTAACTTTGCAAACTTATATAATTACTAGGCGATGGCAAGTCCGTTCCCCTCAGAACAGTCCCCCATCAGCTGGCACTCAGTGAGTCATACTGAGAGCATTTCTAGTTCCTTCTCTTTCTACTGCTTAGCAGTACAGATGACTCTCAATTCTTTATGAGGGTGTTTTAATTGTATAATACATACATATAGGAGCTTGTTAATTACTTTAAATGCAATAGATTGTTGTTTTTCATTAATGACTGTTAGATAGCCCTCCACTTGTACTGTCATTTGTATCATCATTGTCTGTAGGGATATGAAATCATATTGATTTTGGTTCAAAACTAAAAAGCTTGATTTTTTCTTTTTTTTTTTAACTCCAGGAATGTATACAAAGACTACCGCTTCCTTGAGCTGGCATGTGATTCGCAGGAGGATGTAGACAGCTGGAAGGCATCTCTACTGAGAGCTGGAGTTTATCCTGATAAATCTTTAGTAAGTGGATTGATCTCTTATTTTTAAATTAGTAACCATGTTTGAGAAAGCATAATTCAACATACTTTATGCTGAAGGAACTAGTTCTCAGTTGACTTAATTAATTTGGCATAGTTTTAACTTTTTACTTTGCTTATATTTCTTTTTATCCATTAGACTTCTATTTTAAGAAGTTTACCAGTATATTTGTTAAAGAAAATGCCCAGCTTTGCCCTAAAACCTAATGTATGTATGTAATCTCAAAGCATGAGAGAGTTTCTGTTTTAATTTAAAATTTTATTTTCCTTTTTATGTTATTCTACAGTATACTATTCTATAGTATTCATTTAAGCAGTTTATAACATTCTTTATGTAGTCATAGTATATATATTATTAGTCATAACACTTTTTCATATTCTTTAAAATATAATTTTTTATGAAAAGATACCTCCTTTCATTATGTCTGTAGTACCAGTATCCAAAATTAAACTCTGGTTAATGTCACTGTAAGTAAAAAAAGAACAAAAAATATTATATTGCTAGTCCCACTTATCTTTATTAATATACTTCAAGTGTCTTGGAGACACTTCTCTCATTCAAGTTAATAAACAGATCTTCTATTTGTGTTCTTTGGAAAATGTAATATTACACAGACTAGTCTGGATTTAAACTTCAGAATTCCCACCCAACATATGTACACTCAGCATTAAACAGACTCTGCAGATGTGTGGTTCTCACTGCTTCCTTGCTACCCCTGAGATATTGTACTAGCCAGGTTTCCCCTAGAAGTTAAGCACCGAGACTGAGCTTGGGGGGATTTACTTCATCTTGACCTTTGTGGCCCTTAGATTAGCCGTAGATTAGTTTATACGACTGCCCATGCACAAGCTGGGTTATTTCTCGGCCCCAAATAGGTATAAAGTTCTTCTCAAGGGAAAGTCTGAGATGTGAGCACATTGTGCGACAACTGAAGCATCTGGAGGGGATTTCAGACCTGACCATATCCCTGAGGTTACACTGGAATTTAACAGAGTTCCAGAGGTACAGGATAGAGGATTCGTGCCAAAACATTCTCTTCTATGCTGTTATTTTAGTTTTCATGTAGACCTCTTAACCCCATCTCTACCTCCACTTGTCTGGTTAGTACCTAAAACACTGAATCCCCATGACACACCCTGTGCCCTCCAAATGGGGTGAAACCAGACTCTTTCCAGGTGATATGTAGGTCAGGGGTATCTTTGATTTTTGTTGTTAGTTCTAATAGTTACTTATTACTCTGTCCTATCCATTGACGGCTGTGTGTTTAATGTTACAAATGTTCTCTATTAAAAAATGCACATATACTTAATGTTTTATTCATTCATTCTGCAAAAGCCTGCTGAGCCTGTGCTTTTCGCCAGCTATCTTTCTGGACACTAGTGATGCTGAAGTGAACAGTGAGGTCCTGCCCCTCAAGGAACAGACATTAGAGTGGATGAATAACTGTGTAACTGTAAACTGTTATTTGTTAGAATGATAAGTTCTGTAAAAAATTAAAGGGACAGACTGTGAGAATGAAGATCAAGTGAGTTTTATTTTAGTAAAGGTAATTAGGGAAAGCCCCCTTGATTGGAGTAGGCTCCTGAAAGAAGTGGGAAAGTAAATGGTGTGAGTGTCTGATGGGGAGTGCTCAGGGCAGAGGGCTAGCAAGTACAAAGCCAGCTCAATGTCTTAGAGCTCCAAAGAGTTACAGTGTGTCTGGACAAGTGAAGGCACTTGATAATTTCCAGAAGTGGTCAGTGGCAAGATTACATAGGCCTTGAAGGAAGTGACAAGCATTTGTGCTCTATTCTAGGTGAGATGGGAAGCCATTGGAGGGTTTCAAGCCAGTTAGTGACATGATAAGATTTACATTTTTATAAGGTTGCTATGGCTGAGTGTCATGAGAAGCAGCACAGCATGTGGGATTAAAGCACAGGCTTTAGCATCAAACTGTGTAAACTGAAATTTCTGATGCTCACCTACAAGCTTGTATAGCCCTTTTATTTTTCAAGATTCCAGTGTCTAAAATGGGGTAACAAGAATCATCTGCGGCATCGTTGACAGGGTTCAGTGAGATAATGTAGGGAAAGCACTGGACAGGGTAAACATAAGTTAGCACTCCATTTTTATTTATGATGATGATTATTATTTTCATTGTAGATTACTTATGTAAGTAAGTACAAGAGAGTTAAAATATTGTGGATATTTATAATATAGTCCCAGTGTGATTGTGAAGACTTTATGATATTTTTTGTCTTCTAAATGTGCTTGGTTATATAAAATGTCTGCATGTGTATATGTGTGTGTGTGTGTCTTCCTTCCAAGAAACTGTAATGTTTGTGAAAATGTTTTCTTAGGTCATGATTTTGTCAACTAAATTTATTTTAAATGTACTTGACAAGTTTGCTATTAAAAACAATTATGCAATGCCTCTCTTGTGAGGGAAATACTGTCTTGGGAAAGCAAAATTACCCTTCCCTCTGTGAACTGTTTTTACAAACCTGAAATTTCATTTATTCATAGCTCTACACAAAAGGAGATACTCAATAAAATATTTGCTATTTTTTCTTAGAATGCTAAATTTTAAGCAAATCTAGAATTGTCCTACACAAACTGTTTTGATTCTTTTACATCATTTTTATTTGCTGATTAATATACATTTGCTACTATTGCTTGGAAAGTCGAGACAAAGGGGCTTTTTACCACATGCCAAAGACATGACAGGAAATTAAACTTGGCAGTATGCCATGAACATTGCTTTTCTCAGCTTTCATCACAAACAATATTTGCATTTCTTCTGCACCATGTAGTTCTGCAGGTTATACTACACAGTTGCTTGACTTTCAGATGTTTCAGTGGCAGCTAACTAGTGAAAGCAATCTAAGTAGGGTACTTATCTAAACATTGCATTTTAGAGCAGTCTTAGGTTTGGGGGAAGTGATACTTCTAGGTACAACTATTCTTCATTTAGAAAAATCTGACAAGTCAGAGTAACCTAATAACACATGGCTCTTTCTAAGTAAATTTTTAGAATTTCTGATGTTTCTGTTTTTGTATCACTAAACCATTAAGTCAACAGCACACCAGTCAACCCCTACCCTTATAATGAAACGTTCATGTGTCATACATATATATGAGTCAAGATCAAAAAAATTTTGCTTTTTACATGAGACATCTCTATTCTAACTGGAAAAAATTCTACATAGGTCATTTTTCTAAATTGTATAAGTTTGGATTCATTTAGATAAATATCCATCATGCAAATCTGGATGAACTGATGTTTAGAATAATTTTTTTTGTCCAAACTAAGGTTGAATACTTTTTTATAACAAGCGTTTCCTCATCATATCTTTTTCCATCATGTCCACATGGTGAAATGTTTTTTATGTCACTCATAATATTCTGCTACTCTCTTCCTTCTGGCTTTTAGGTCATTTCTCTTGGGGTTTTCTACAAATTTTTCTTCTTTCTTTCCTTTCCTTCCATCTTCTCCCACTTCCTTCCTTCCCTTCATCCATCACTGTTATGTGGACTCTGAAGATTCAAAGATTAAGAAAAAGGAGGCAGTTCTTACTTTATAGGAGTTCCAAGTCTAGTGGAAGAGAGAGATGCAAATAAATAGCTACTGTACAATGTGAATAAAAAACTGGTGGTTATCTATATAAAGCACAACAGCCCAACTATATTCCCATGTACGTTTTCTAATTACCTTCTGTTTTCTAATCATTGATATATTCTATTTTACCATGTTCATTTTCTAATTACTTTCCGGTCTCTTAAACTTTCTGGACCTAAAGCTAAATGCAGACTTCTTATCTGAGCATCGTGGTATGTGACCCTAAAATGGAAATGAGTCCTGAGTTTACTTTCCCACTATGCCACTGACTTACTCTGTGAATGTAGACATAATATCTCTGACCCAGAACTCTGGCATTCTACCATCACCTGAGCTTTCTGAGCAGCAAGAATATTTTTAAAATATATTTAAACCTGAATTTGAATTTAACAGAATTTTATTTTTTATTTCTATTTCCTTTGGCCACTAAATTGAAATTATACTCAGTATGAAATATATAAGTATGAAATTAATTAAGTACATAGGAATTTACATAGTTTCAAAGTGAAGTTGTTTCTAAAGGGATTAATAGCTTTTTGTTTTTGTTTTTTACTGATTAGATATTCCCTCAAAGATTTGGGGAAAGTTAAAACAGGAGTAGGGACTGAAAATGAGTCCCCCTGAAAATGAGTTCCTCTGCTAAGATTATGACTAACCTCTCTATCCAACACTTTATTCCCTTTCTTGTTCTGCACCATTTCCCCATCAAGATTAAGCAGCATCAAAAAGTGTGTGTGTGTGTGTGTGTGTATCAATAGCTACAGGTCACAATTTCATAATTTTAAAACTTTAATAATATTGTGATCCATGTACATAAATTTTTCCTCTAAGTGTAAATAGAAATAAGTGTGAATTTAATTAAATACCTAAAGAATGTCATATAACAAATGGCTGATTTTCCTGGCACAGTTTTGTCAGCTCACATTATGACTTTATATATAAACATGAAGAAATTCCAGATTCTTCTGTGCATTGAAGTTAGGTAGGCTTGAAGTCAAATCCACTTGTGTTGGAACCCCTACCCTTCCACTTATGTGCCATGTGGCTTAGGCAACTTATTTCACTCTCTGGTTTTTTATTTCTTTTTAAACTCAAAATAATAATTTCTTCCTCGTAATGATTTTGTAGGATTAAATGAATACTATTGCACACCACATCCAGCTTGGTGCCTTCACCTGGAAGAAAGTACTCAGTGCCATGTAGACTTTAATATTGATGTTGACTATCATTAATGTGTCCGTGAAGCTGTACTCAGATTTGTAGTTCCCTTTTCTTTGCAAACTATCAGTGAGATTTGGGGAGAATCTCCCCAATTGTTGGCTGAGGATACCAAACTGTTTAGGAGAGCCTTGAGATTATGCTGCCCTGTGGACAGATTGGTCTCAAAGTCTCCATCATTTAGTCAGGAGTGAGCCATAGAAGCTGTCAGGGAAATGAGAGTCCACGAACCTCCTCCCCTCAGATTCTGGCCGTCTGAAAGGTGCAGCTGCAAATCTCTGCGTAGCCTAGAAACAGATGTGGTACAAATTCAGTTTTGTGTATCTGTTAAGACACACACCTCAGAAGTTTTTACAAGAGTTATTTTTTTTAGCTATATAGACAGATGGTCCTCCTGTCTAGTAGATGATTTCTTTTTTAACTTAATTTTTAATTGGAGGCCAATTGTTTTACAATATTGTGTTGGTTTCTGCTATACATAAGCATGAATCAGCCAGAGGTATATGACCCTCCCTCTTGAACCTTCCTCCCACCTCTCACCCCATCCCACCCTCCTAGGTTGTCACAGAGCAACTGTCATTTTTCATCTCTTAAGAAATCATATATCATCTAGACAGTAGAAACAGCAGCACCCTGGAACTTCACTATACCTCTGAAGTCAGGACTCTCCCAGTCATAATTCATGCTTTTAAGGACTGCCTTGGAGGTTGAAACCATCCCATAATGCACTCTCTTAAGGATATGAGAAAGTCCTTTTGGATAGACTTTACAACCAAATCTTTCTCTGTGGCAAATAACAAATCAGGGAGAAGGTGTCTGTTTCACTCTAGGGGGAGGAGAGGAATGGACACAGAGCCCTGTAAGTATTTATTAATATGGTGATGACCACTCCCATGTATTTACTCAGCAGTCTTGTGTACAAGATAGAAAACGCCCATATTCGTCCCACTCCACATAACTTTATTCTTAGCTTATTCAACAGTGCTTCCCACAGAAATTAGAGCAGCTCCATGACCAAATAGTTTTTTTTTCAATGAAGGGACTTTCTAAATATAAATGCTGCCATACAGAGTAGTGGAGGAATTATAGAGAATTTACAGTTCACCAGTCATGACTGCTATGCCTCTCTCAGAATAGACAACTGGGGAAATGATTGAAGGAAATAAGAAATGGCAAAGCCACACCACGTCTTTCACTTGTATGTTTCTCGTATTTAAGGATTAAGGCCCCCTACTCGGTGACATCACTGTTGCCACTACAAACAGAACCATCTGCCACCGAGCAGGGAAGCCAGCCATTCCCTAATGTGCAAAAATACTTGGTTGAACTCCTGAAACTTATTTGGTAGATCAAAAGCTGCACTGCTCTGGAATGCAATAAACCCCATCTGTTTGAGGTATTTTCAGCACTATTGCACTTCTTTGGAGAACCAAAGTCCCATTATTCTCTAAAATAGTATTCTATTCCTGATAAAGTTCTCTCTGGGGATCTTTATTGTCTTATTGAACCATTGGCATAGTCTTTACAAAAGACTCCTTTTCCCCTGATTTCATTCATTCTGGTACCATTTTTTATGTCTCATATAAGCCAGGGATGTTAATGGTTATATCACGGCCACTCACAATGTCAGGAATCTTCTCTATGCTGTTTTATCAGTGTCTTTAAATTTACATTTTTATTCAATTTGATGGCCTCGATGGTCCTTGAATTAGACATCCTCCTCCCCGCCCCCCCCCCCCCCCCCGCCCCGCCGGCCCAGAGTCACCAGCTGGCATTGTTTTCCAGAAAATACACTCTCCTGCAATCATTCCCTTACTGCTCTCCAGAAAACTTTTGTATGTATTACTTCCCCACACACATCCTCTCTTAAAACTAAACGCCAGATCTCCAGCCCAGCCTGTTACTCCACACCCTGTGCTCAGGCTTCTCCACACAGGCACACACTCCACTCACAGCTCTCTTCCACTCTGCATCTCAGTGGAGAGAGACATTCTTCCTGGGCCCCTTGTGAGGAGAGTTCAGATCTGTTCCCTGCCCATATCGCATCACGTCTCCCCCACAGGATCTGACCTTGCGAGGACTCAGGCTGCCCTGGGAGTAATGAATCACCGTTTTATTTTTTTAAGCCATATGTGGGTTAAATTGTTTGATATAAATCATACTCCCGCCGCTCCAGTTTGAAACAAGACAGCCATTTGCCTGCTGCCTGTTGCTGGCTGCTCTCTGTGTCTCTATCCAGAACGTCCCTTTTAGAAACGACTACATTTTTGTGACTAACCTTTCCAGACCCATTTTCTTGAATGTGGACCAGTGTTTATTTTGGCTTCCTCCCCACTATACAGTTTTCACTTCCCATGCCAGCCCAAGACCAAACTCGTAATTTATGAAATAAAGGAATGGTACAGATGGAGGTTGTAACGTGGTCTGCTTGCCCTGTCTCCCCAGAATCACTCACTCCTTTCCTCTGCTCTTTTTCTTTTTTTTCTTCCCCCACCTTCTTTGAAACCAAGGATGCAGTGTTTGTTTAAAAATGCATTGGCTGATGAAATTTTCCACTGCTTGGCATGTTGGAGGAGGGGCTGTCAGGAAAGGGCAAGCCGACATACTAAATACTTTGCCTTTCATGCTAACAGTTCACTTATTACCAATTCAAACCAATGCTTTTTGGCCAGGTTCCCGGTACTTCAAGTATTTCAAGTAGAAAGAAAGGGGGAAATCTCTGTCATAATTTTCTAGTGTTATAAATGTATGACTTCCCTTAATGTAAGTAGAATCTTTGACTCGTCCGAGTTTTGGGTGCTGTATGTATGAATGGGATGTCAATGAAGAGTTACTTATTTTGATTTTGATCTAGCATGAAAAACCTCATGATAAATTAAATTTGTTTAACATATTTCTTTTTTTTTTTTTTCCTTGCGGCTACATGCACAGGGGAACAACAAAGTAAGTTCTTTGTCCTCCTGCAGCTCCTCTGTCTCTTCAGTCCCCACTCCCCTCCTGCATGTGCCCTTGGTGAGAGTGTTTCTGTGCTTTGAAATGACTGTCTGTGACAGTACACAAATGATAGAGGGTGTGCAAATGTCAGAGAGAACAGAGCTTGGACTACCATCGTGGCGGTTCATTTTTGACCTTTTGGAAAGGAAATATTACGTTCCTCAGGGCTGGTTATTGGACAGTTCAGAGAGGTTGTTTTTAGAAGGAAAGAGGGCAACACTGAGAGCAAAGATGATGGTTTAATAATGAGCACTCTTCTGCAGAAAGGGTACGACCGTCTGATGAAACTCAGTGCAGCTGACGTTTTTGACCAAAAATCAAAGCTCTCATGTTAATGTGCAGTTATAAAAACCCCAAACTGAAGTCTTAAATAGCAGGATGGCTGGCTTTGTTGGTGAAACCGAACTAGATCAGTGCTCTGGCTTTGAAGGTGCCTTAAAATGGATGGAGGAGGGTGGGGTCAACATTTGCCTTGGCTTCTGCGCGCTTGATGTATTCCAGCTGGATGGAGACCGGAGGGTGTGGGGAGTGGAGGGGGAGACTGAAATGTGTATGATTTGTGAAACCAGGCAACATACACACATGGTGGAAACTATTTTAATGTTGTTGTTGTAATAGATAAATGAGTAATTTAGTAGTTCATAGGGTGACTTGCTTGTTAAAATTTTAATTTAACTTTTCCAGAAGATTAGAACTATTTCTCACTTATATTAGGTATGTAAGAGTAATGTAGTTAGTGAAGATGGTCTTAAGTTTAGCAGGGCGATTTGTTTTTCATATTTTTTTTCCGATGGAGAATTATTAGCTCTTTATCCTACCAGGTGGCCCACTTAAAATAGGCCTCATTGAATACAATAAGAATTGAAAAGAATCTGTTTTATAAGGGTCTGCCTGCATATTTAAGCCAGCTGGAATTCATCAAAATCGCTATTCATAAGCCATACATATAGAATTTAAAACAAATGTGGGAAATCTTGCAGTTTAATTTGATGGAATGTGCTATTATGGAATAAGTTGATAGAGTTGGTATTGAAAATGTGTCACTTTATAAATTTATATCTTGCTATAATTGCTTATGACCCAACTAATAATATTTAATGAAGTTAAAAATAATATTATAAAATCACAAGATAGGCATTTGTGAAGGACCCAGGCGGGTGAACTTAGCCCACTAAAAGTTTACTTTTTAATACAGAGGTATCTTATAAAATTGATTAAAGATTTCTTCTACAAGTAAAGGATAATATTTCTAACTAATATTGTCACTATTGGGGAAAAAACCGTTTGGACAAAATTTTAGTTCTACCACCATATGCTGTATTTTGTTTCTCTTTGGTCCTAGTCACACATTATACTAACTTGCTGTCTAGAATTTCATGTGCTGCATCTCTTAATTGTTTAAATTGCCTGAGTTATGTGAGTGCACTAATAGCAAGCCTATGCATGCTGAGGATCAGGCAATCAGCTGCTGATATTTTAGGGAGGTGCTAACCCTTAGATCATTCAAGAAGCATTTTTTTTTTAATTGGAGGATAATTGCCTTACAAAGTTGTGTTGGTTTCTGCCACACAACAACATGAATCAGCCATAAGTATATGTGTATATATACATACATACATATGTGTGTATGTGTATATACATATACACACACATGTTGTGTCCTTAGTCGCTCAGTCGTGTCCGACTCTTTGCAACCCCGTGGACTGTAGCCTGCCAGGCTCCTCTGTCCATGAGGATTCTGTCCAGGCAAGAATACTGGAGTGGGTTGCCACACCCTCCTCCAGGGGATCTTCCCAACCCAGGGGATTGAATCCAGGTCTCCAACACTGCAGGCAGATTCTTTACCGTCTGAGCCACCAGGGAAGCCGATAGATAGATAGATAGATATAGATAGATAGATAGACAGATAGATCGATCGATCCCCTCCCTCTTGAACCTCCCTCTCACCCAGCCCCATACCCGCCTCTAGGTCATCCCAGAGTGTTGGGCTGGGCTTCCTGTGTTATATAGCAATCAAGAAGCATTTATGATTTGCGTCTGTCATGAGTGATTCACTGATGACTTAAAGGCATTTTTAAAATTCCCCAAAGAAAACACTTTTCCATAGCAGGAGTCATTCATTTGTTCTTCTAAGTAATGAAATGCTCAGTTTAATAGAATTTACTGATTCTTTCAAATAATTATACAATGAGTGATAAAACTCAGATGTTCTAAGCTGCTGCTCCTTAAGGCTAACTCTTGGATGATGCAGAAGGCCCTCCAGAGTCTCCCAGTGCCTGGAGCCCCCATCTGCACTGCGAACATTTGGTACAGTGCTGTGGGGGATCTTTGGGTGCCAGTTAGAGTGTTGGCTGAAGCGTGCCAATGATGCAAACACTTACCGTTTTGATTTTTAACTGATGACCTACTTCGGAGGGACTGATGTGTATTGCCCTTATGCTTTAATTCTTGGTTGCTTATGTTATGAATAAATAATAGTTTGTGAAAAAAATATAAGGCTAATACTTTTAAAATATGATCATTGTACTGACCATGGACTCTGGCACAAAAGAGGCTTCTCAAATCACAGACGGCACATCTGCATGCTATTTTCCTTTTGCTTAGAATTTCAGTATAAATGGACAACACTGGAATACAACTGTGCTGTCTCCAGAGTATAGATCTGGAATCTTCCAAAGGAGAATATGAGATTCTTTTTTCCCTCTCATGCTAGAATGCTTGTTCTGCATTGTCCCAAAGGCAACACACCTGTTTGTTGCCTGCCATATACGTGAGCCAGCTGTAAAAGGTGACTGATTTCAGACTCACAAAGGCTAATTGTTTATTTTGTGAATAGCATTTCATTATTTATGATACTAACCAGATACTAGAGAGAATGAAGCTTGCTCAATTAATGTTTCTTTAGATGAGCAGGATGCATGGATTCATCTTCCTTCATACATGCACACATATACATACATACACGTATATTATAAGGTGTATGGAGCAATTCTACTATTCATTTTCTCAATGCCAGCTAAAATGATCTGCTTCATCCACCTTTGTTGTTGTTGTTCAGTCACTCAGTTGTGTCTGACTCTTTGCAACCCCATGGACTGTAACACGCCAGGCTTCCCTGTCCTTCACTATCTCCTGGAGTTTGCTCAAACTCATGTCCATAGAGTTGGTGATGCCATCCAACCATCTCATCCTCTGACATGCCCTTCTCCTCTTGCCCTTAGTCTTTCACAACATCAGGGTCTTTTTCAATGAGGTGACTTTTTGCATCAGGTGGCCAAAGTATTGGAGCTTCAGCATTAGCCCTTCCAATGAACATTCAAGGTTGATTTCCTTTACTTAGAGTTTGGAAGCTGCTTCTCTAAACTCTCAGAAAAAAACATCTACAAGAGACACAGAGATTTATATTATAAATGCATTATGGGGCAAAACACCAATGGTCATGTTCTTATTTGTTCAAGTAGAGTCTGTCTCCTCCTTCGAGAGGTTTCCCTAGACCATGAATTCCAAGTCAGTGTCTTCCAAAGCAAGACCATAATCTAGGACTCTGAATCAATTTGGGGAATGTGAACAAATATAATATAGTAACAGGGAGGTTTGGACTATTTTTTTGTTGTTTGGTTGGTTCATTTGTTTGTTGAGTACAAATGTAAATCAGAATATCCTTTTCAGAACTGAGCCTTCAGGTAAAAAGTAATCTCCATGTTTTGTCCTAGATAGAAGAGGTTTAATTTCTTTCATTAACTTGATACCCTTGCTTGGTGGACATTTCTAGGAATTTAATGAGCATTTAGTTTTCTTTTTTTGTTACTTTGAGTTTTGGTTAAGTATCTTTGATATTAAATTAGGCAAATTAAAGGTAGAAAAAGCCCTTAAAATATAAAGAATAAAATACTGAAATAAAAACTCTCAAAATTTCTTAATTATGTTGATACATAAATATAAATGAAAACTAAAAGGAATCCTATGTTCAGAAATGAATACTTCAAAAAATTTTAACTTATAGAGAAACACTACAGCTATTCTCCTCTCTTATGAATCATTTATTATATTTAAAAGAGAAATTAACTAGCACCTTAGTTAACATCAGTCTTCTTAAACTAAAGGATTCTTTTATGTCCTCCATGTGGAAATATGAAATGGACTGCCTTGATTGAAGAGAAGGAGGATTTGAAATGGAGAAATAGAACTGAAACATGCAAAAACATGTTAAAAACATGTCATGTTAAAAATAAGTTTTTACTAAGTTCTAGAGGAAATGGCAACTCACTCCAGTATTCTTGCCTGGAGAATCCCATGGACGGGGGGCCTGGCGGGCTGCAGTCCATGGGGTCACAAAGAGTTGGACACGACTGAAACAACTTAGCACAACACAGCACAGTTACATTAAATGCAATAATTTTATCATAGTAGAGGGCTTTGATATTTAAGAAAAAAAGGAAAGAAAATCCAATTTGAACACCTGTTTTAACATTTTAAAAATACTTTGTCTAGTAATTTTCCAACACATTTAGCTAGACAAGTGGACATTGGCAGTCTCATTAGTGGGAAAAGTAGTTATCACCTAGCATACTGATTTTGGTCAGCCATTGGATTCTAGTCATCATTTGCAAAAATAGAGTGTGCCAAGTCAAATGTCATCAAAATATATTACACTGAAAAACACAGATAGTAAATCCATGTTAATTTGTTTTGCCTCTTGTGCAAATCTTCAATTCCTAAATTCCGGTTCTTGGTCATGTGTGGGAGAGTATAGGTAGGAACTGAAAATCCATCATGAAACCTGGAAATGTCTTATTAATGATGTGTGTTATAATCTTGGTAGATGAAGGAGCAGACAGTACGTTGTCAGAAGATATATTTCCTCTCTAATATTTAAAATGACTGAAAGAACAGTCTTTTTATACTATTTATTTACTTTTGGTTGTGCTGGGTGTTGTTGTGGCTCATGGGCTCTAGAGAGGGGGCTCAGGAGTTGTGGTGCTTGGGCTTAGTTGCCTCACAGATGTGGGATATTCCAGGACAGGAATCAAACCTGTGTTCCCTGCATCGGCAGGTAGATTCTTAATCACGGGACCACCAGGGAAGCCCCTGAAAGAACATCCTAAGTAGTTTAGGTATAGTCAGCTTTATTGGGTTATTTATTTTCTTTGAATAATGTATATTCTTTCCTTGATTTTCTTGAAGAAGCAAATATATTTCCCTGGGATTTATGAAGAGCCCCCCTGGTTCACTTAATTTATTTATAACCCAATGAGAATATCATTAAAGTTAAGAGAAAGGAGGGAAACTCACTGGCCTCAAAGTGTTATTTTAGCACTATGTACATGTAAAAATTGTCTGTCTCAATCACTGCAGCACCAATAAATCTTTGGTTCTCTTTTGGCAAATCGGTCTTAAAAGAGCTTGCAAAAAATGCCTACTTTTTGAACCCCCAACTTTAATCTTAAACAGTTGGGAAAAAAGGACAGTTCGTGTGAAGGCAAAAAACTTTGATAAGGGAGGTGGAATCTATATTTTATTCCCAAATTTATTAACCTTGCCACATAGACTCTATAAGGGAGCAAGAATTAATCTGCTGTTGAGAAAACTCATAATGGGTGATAAGACAGGGAACTCTGAAAGATTTTTTTGTGCTAATTTTATATTTTTATTTTCTCTTTCTTTTATAAAACATGACTCATCTCTAATTAATGAGAAATAAGAGAATAATGATGTTTTACATCATAGTTTTTTTTAATATATTTTTCTCATAGTATTTTAGACATCTTCTTTTAGTATGCCCTATGATACTTTTCAAAGGAATTGGTTTAACATTGCTCCAAAATTAAAGGGATTCTTTATGTTTTTGTTTTGAAAACACATTGTCATCGAGTATGATTTTAGAAGTTTCATTGTGATAAGTTTTATTTTGAAACTTAACCCCTTACAGAAGCATTTTAAATTAAAAAGTAGAAATTTATTTCTTTTGGTAGTTTAACTTAATGTGGTTATCACACCATGCAGTGAAATCATACAGATTTGTAGTTATGAGAGTTTAAAATCCTTCTCCCTGTTTTAAGCAGATCACCTGGACAAAAACAAAACTGAAAAAGGAAATGATTTGTATTAGAAATAAGAGCAATTCAAAAGATACATATGTGTATACTAATATTTAAAAGATATATAAATATTAGATATCTAATAAGGTTTAGAAAGCTAGAAATACAGCGCAAACTTTAAATTTGAAAACCTGTTTACTTAGAATCAAAAAAATACACTCTAGAAATAGATCCAAATGAAAATCAATGCTTAATTTAGAGACTATTTGAAATATAATAATAATAAAAATACTATACAGGAAATACTATAAAATATACCTAGTGTTACACCCAGAGAAAAATTAATAACTTTTAAAAGAATTATTATTTAAATAGAAGTAAATAAATTTAAGAGGTTGGATGAGAGCAACAAAAAAATCTAAGGAAAGAAATTAATGATTAAAGTAAAAATTAATGAATTAGAAAATAGTGAAAAAAATGTGACCTTAAACTACATGCAAATTTAATACTTTTGTATGGTCTAAAAGACAGTAAACAGTTAAAAAGCAAATGACAAATTCATAAAATATTTGCAGCATATATGACATACAAAGTATTAAATGTCCTCAGGATAGAATTGTTTCTATTCAATTCATTTAAGACGTAACAAAACCCAGCCAATCAATCATTTAAAACCAAAAAATAAAAAGTAAAAAGACTGACAACCAGATGGAAAAAAAGGATTCAATTCACTAGCAATTCACAACAGGGATTGTAAATTAAAATAACTGTCCCTACATCAGTTTTGAGCTTTCAGATCGCAAGAAATGAGAAAGGATGGTCATGATAGGTGGTAATGAGGAAGCTGTCCTTCTTATATGTTACAGGTGGCTGAGTATTCACATAGCCTTGCTGCAGTGTGGCCAGTTTGGCATGCATCAGATGCCTTGGTTATGTGCCAATATTTTGGCCAAACCATTCCACTTCTAAAAATTTATTTTTATCAAATAATTTGATAGTTGTCCAAAGATATTTGTTCAAAAATTATTTGGAAACATTTTTTATAATTACTAATGTTTAAAAAATGCATCAGTATCCATCATAGATAATTGATTAAATAGAATATGGTACATCAATGAGATGCTTTAAAATAAAGATATATTTATATCTACATATATAAAAATGTATATGTATATATACATATATAAAGATATAAATACATCAATTGCAATGGAAATTTTCATGATAAATTAACTGAAAAAAAAACAACACCATGGATAGTGTAATGCCATTTTTGCTTTAAAATTTTGTAGGGGATAGTGTTTATATGTAAATATTTGTACATAGAAATTTTGAGACGATATACACCAAAATGTTGATTGTATGGGCAATTTTAAATTTTGTTCCAGTGTCATTTTCTTATTATCTTGATAACTGTCTTTTGTGCGATTTTCAAAAAAAGATTTTAAAATACATAGTAAAATGAAAGAGGAAGATACTTAAATGGAGGATGGTGAGAAAAAAGTAAAATACAAAATGATGAAAATAATATTTAGAAGGAGAGATATATTATCATACATAAATGGATTAAACTTCAAAGAAAAATAAAAGGAAATATTAAATAAATAGTGGAAATTAATCATCTGAGACTACAAACTTAGCGTAATAATATAATCTTGTTTCTAATTTTTTTAATGAATACACAGATTTTTGTTAATACCTTTCCCTCTATCCTGCCTGTGCAAATATGCTATTTTCCTCCCAAATTACATATTGTCAAAGAACCATATTATGAGTCTCTGAATGCTCTGAATGCAACCTTACCTTGTTGCCTGAGTCTCAATAATGTCTTTGTTTCAAATGCTCAGATTCCCAGGTATCTAGCCTCCCTATCTTCCTGGACCAATCATTCTTCCTTAAGTTCCAGTTTTGTACCTGTCAGCACTATCACCCTCTATGACTATGTTGTGCATAATGTACAAATAATGTATATTGTCTAAGGGTTGTCAGGGAACTGTTCCATGGCCTAATTTCTGATCTTTGATCTTCTGCTATTTAAAAAATCTAATTGAGGCTTAAAGATGAAAACAAAATATTGGGCTAATGAAAAGAATTCTGCCAGATTTAAATTTAAAAGTTGATTCATTTGCCTTGAATCCATTCATTTATGTAACAAAATGTATATTCTGAAAATCAAAAGGCAGACAACAATTGAAGATCTAGGATCAGAATTAGAGTCCCTACTAAGAAATCTCCCCTTGAAGGGGGGTGGAAATCATCCTTTAGAGTTCAGAGAGTCATGTTGGCCTTTGAATGCTTACTCTGTGTTTGCTTGGCTCCCTACCAGACACCTCCAGTTTGAAAAAGAACTGAAAGGCTTAGAGGTATAAAGTATCTGATTTCTCTGTACCATATTTAAGCACAGAGAGATTAAAGCTGATGACAATGAAAGCCAGTGACTTAATCTGACTCTAAAGAGTAAACAGAGTTTAAAAAAAAAGTTAAAATTTGAGAAGACATTTGCAACACACATGGCAAGCAAAGAATTAATATCTTATTTTTACCCAAATTAAAGAGTTTCTTAGAAATCAATAAGACAGTAATAAAGATGAAAGAGAGAAGTGGTGTTTAGAGGGGAAGTGGAGGGCCTGCTGAGGCAGTGCAAAGGAGAGATGCTGATAGCTTGGGCTAGGGACAATAGTGTGATAGTGAGAAGCAGTTAGTTTCAGGATATATTTTGGTGGGAGAGCCATACATTTAAGATTTACTGATGGATTGGATCTGAAAAGTGAGAGAAAGAGTAAAATAAAAAAGATTTTTGGATCTTGGATGATGGGTATGGGTTAGTGCCATTTAATAAGATGAGTAAGATAAGGAAAAGAGAAAATGGAATGGGGCATTTTGTTTTGACCATGTTAAATTTGGGATCCTAGTACATATCACTGTTTATCAGGATAGGTTAAGTTATTACTGCTGCAACAAATACTCCCCAAAATCTGGTGGCTTCAAACTACAAAATGTGTTTCTTGCTCATGCTGTGTATACATCTCAACTGTCTGGGACTTTGCTCCTTGCTATTCCCACTTCAAGACTCAAGCTGATAGGATTGTTGCTCATCACCAATGGCAGAGGAAGTGAGTGAAGAGTCACACAAGGACAGTTAATGTTTCTATCTGAATGTGACATGTAATTTCCATTTTCATTGTCCAAAGCAATCCACGTGGCTACACCTAAATACAAATGGACAGGAAGTACCGTCTTACTGGGTACCTTGGAGGGGAGAACCAAATATTTGAATGTCTGTTTAAACATCCAAAGGAAGATGTCTTTTAGGCAGTTAAATATGTAAATCTAAGTTCAGAGGAGAGGTCTTTAGACAGAGATTTGGAAGTTGTTAGATATTGTATTTAAAATCTTGGCGCCTAAGGAGAAAGTATAGAAATGAAAGGAAGAGAACTGAAGACAGAATTATGTATTCCTTAGAAATACAATTAGAAGAAACCAATAAAAGTGACTGAGAAAGAACATTTGTGTGTGTGTATGTATATGTGTATGTACACATACACGTTTTTATGTATGTTTATAAGAGCATAGAGAAAGGTGTAGGAAATGAGTTTGAAGAAAAGAATTATTTTTAACTTCTTTAGCTAGCTATGTGTTAGTTTGCTATTGCACTCATTATTACCTTATAAACTTAGAAATATAGTAAGAAAAAATTTTATACAGAAAATGTATGGGGGGGAAGTCAGGGTGTGAGCATTAACTTTTAAGCAAACTGAGCAGATGAGTATGAGGCAGTTGGTAGGAAGCTAGAAGAAGGCCAAGTGAGCATATGCGTGAACCCAGTTGGTAATAATTACTACGTTGAAGCCATACGCTTGCACATTAAAAATTAAGTGTTCTGAGTGGACGGAGCAGTTTGGCAAGTATCTCAGAACGAAACCTAAAATAAGTCACTCAGGACTCTTGATTTTTTTAAGAAATGGTAAAAAGGACTATCATATTTTAACTTAAAATTGTGTTCTTTTTCTTAAGTATTTGCATTTTGTTTGCCTTACTTGATACATGTTACTTTGTCCAGAATTAGGAATGCACATCCCTTAGTTATTGGAATATTCAGAATCAAGTAAAAGTTCTAAAATGAAAAGAATATTTTTAAATAAGAATTTAGAAGATATATTCCATTATATGCCAACAAATAGAATCAATCCTAAAATAGAAAAGGCTAGTGTTATTTGGGGATATAGCACAAAGTGAAACACTAAAGACCAACTTGACAAAATGACAACACACATTCTTCAGCAAAAATTATTACTATTGACCACTTTTTAATTGAAGAAAGAATCTAATTTGGACATTTTCATTTTCCTCTTTGAAATAATTCACCATTAGTTCCATAAATTTTCTCATTTTATGTCATGGCTTCAAAGAGAAGAATTAGTGACACTTCAAGGAATTGGGGAAAAAACAATTTGATACAAAGAATAAAATAGAACTTTTAAAAAAGGATCAGCTTGTCAAAATCTTTATATCAATGTAATTTTTACCTCAAGTTAGAAATTGGAAATAAGTATTATTTCCACTTAGATCAGTCATTCTCAACTAGGGGTGATTTTGTGCCCTAGGGACATTTAACAATGTCTGGAGACGTTTGGACTGGTGAGATACTACTTAAATTTAGTGTGTGGAAGCCAATATCCTATTATTTACAAGGTAGTCTCTACAATGAGGACTTCTTTGGTGGTTCAGTGGTAAAGAATCTGCCTGCCAGTGAAGGAGACACAGGTTTGGTCCCTGGGTTGGGAAGATCCCCTGGAGAAGGAAATGGCAACCCACTCTAGTATTCTTGTCTGGAAAATCCCATAGCCAGCTGCAGTCCATGGGGTCTCAAAGAGTCAGACATGACTTAGTGACTAAACAACAACTCCACAATAAAGAGTTAGTCACATGTGTTGATAGTATTGAAGTTGATAAACTCTGACTTGGCTTGAAATAAGTATGTAAGATCCTCTCATACCCAATTTAGCCTATGAAGATTTGTACCTATGACCTTCATTAATCAAGCCAAATTCACCTAAAATTGGTTAAAGAACTGGAATCTGTTTAATTACAAATTCTGGTATACAAGCAGTTTACATGCTTCAGCAGTATCTGCTTAATTTGAAAAATATTCCCTGCCCTTTGAATTGATTAATTGCCTTTAAAAGTATGACAATACTGTAAAGATTTTCAAATTTGGGCTTGTATACTTGGACAAGTGGTTCAAGGTCAAGAACTGTGAGTGTTACAAAGAATCGCCTTCACCAACACTTTTTTGTGAACATATGTCTTTCATTAAACAAGAAAAGCCCAATTTTTATAAATTTGGGAAGCTTTTATGTGCTTCCACTAAAAGCCTATTTCAAAACTGGAATTCCATGAAAACAGAAAAAAAGTTAAAATCTTTCTATATTTGAGCATTAGAATGAGACATTAAAAAGAGACTCAGTAAAATGCAGTTAAAACCTGAGCCTTTATCAAGAAAAACTTTTCTAATGTTCCAACTTAAGCTTATTCTTTCCTTTCCATGTGGTCCAACAATTCAACTCATGGATTGTCAAAAGCAGAAATTTTTTTTGAGTAAGGTATGGAATGTATTGTCTGCCAATAAAGTTATTTTTAAGTCACTGTAAGATGGCCAAGACTTCAAGACCCAAAGATAAAGCCACCCACATCAGTTTGCTCAGCCCATATAAAGGCTGAGTTTGTCGAGCATTGAAGCATAATTTTGATGGTTTGATTTTCTTAAAATGTGACAAAATTACTGAAATCAGTTATAGAAGCCAAGTTTTATGAAGGCTATTAACAATTTTATATTTCCAATTCATGTGAAGTGTGGAGAAGGGTTATAGTTATGAGGAATTACAGAAGTATAAGATTTATGGAATTGTGGATTTGTAGAATGCAAATATCACATCAGAAAGTGGCAAACATCTAAATTTCAACTTGGATTCTATAAGATGGCATGGTGGTTGTGGCCCAGGAATAGGTCTTTAACAACAACAGTGCATTATTACAACTGCTTAACAAATAGAAAGGCCTCCCAAATAGTGAAAAAGCAGTATTTAAATTTTAAAGTATCAGACAGAGAACATTAGGCACAAACTTAGCAGAATGGCATTTTGTACATTGGTTAATTTGTGTGATATTCTGCTATGTGTTATTGGTTTATTATTTGTTTATTATCTGTCTTCTTAACTGTACTTTAGACTCTGTGGAGACACGATCCTCTCTCAGGTTTTGTTAACTTACTATACCCCTAGAACTTGGGACATAATAGGTGGTGAGTAAATATTTGTGTAACGATTCAATGAATGAATATAAATGATGGAAGAAACAAGTGATAAAACTGTGACCTTAGACATAGGTTTGAGGGAAGAAGTGGATGAACTGTGAGGACCGAGATGGGTGGGATGGGGGGGGGGAGATCCAAGAGGGAGGGGATATATTTATACCTATAGCTTATTCACTTTGTTCTATAGCAGAAACTAGTTCAACACTGTAAAGCAATTATATGCCAATTAAAGGAATTTTTTTAAAAAGTAGGTGAAAATGCAGTGGAAGGAGAAAGCAAGTCTAGATAGGAAAGGTATTGACACTGAGACATAGTAGCTTACAAAACTTCTAGCCATTAGCTTGGTCACCATGATTCATTCACCTAAAATTACTGTAACCAATTCTCCCTTGTACATTAAAATTTTTACATTGCCAGGATATTTACACACCTCATTCTTCAGGGCTAGGCATAATAAAATGCTAATGAAATAAATTTTAGGTTTTTTTTTTCCAGTATGTATCAGTTAAATCTGATTGTGCTTTATTCCTAGTTCTATTAACATATTTTGTTCCCTGGGAAAAAGAACTTTTTATATCTTAATTTTTCTCAAAATAGGAATCATAGCATTACTATAAAAAGGAAAACCCTCAGAATTGTTTCATTTTTTCATCCATTCTTTTTGCACTCCCAGGTCAGAGGATGGTCCTCCTTTTTGACAAGATCATCTCTTCTATTTATATTTAGGGCTTTGCTTTATCAGTTATTTCCATATCTTGGATTTTGATTCTCTATCCTACTGGCTTTTTCATAGATAGGTGTATGGATATTAATAGATAGAGATATCTATGTCTTTGTCTACAGATGTATAGACTTTTCTTTCTTCTACTTGGTTTCCCATTTCAAAACTGTATATTTCCCTCTTTCCCTTCACCCATCAGTTCAGTTCAGTCGCTCAGTCGTGTCCAACTCTTTGCCACCCCATGAATCGCAGCACGCCAGGCCTCCCTGTCCATCACCAACTCCCAGAGTTTACTCAAACTCATGCCCATCGAGTCGGTGATGCCATCCAGCCATCTCATCCTCTGTCATACCCTTCTCCTCCTGCCCCCGATCCCTCCCAGCATCAAGGTCTTTTCCAGTGAGTCAGCGCTTCGCATGAGGTGGCACCCATACGTATCTTTAAGTTAGCTCATTTCGTCCTCACGATTCTGTAGCACAGTGACTCTAGGCTGGGGGCCTTTGGCGATGTCTGGAGACAGTTGTGACCATCACAGCAGGGCTGAGGGGCGCTACTGGCATCTGGTGGGTAGAGCCAGGGTTTCTGCTAACCATCCTGTAAGGCACAGGACAGCCCTGATGGCAGTAGTACTGCTGCTGAGAATCCTTGCGGTAAAGAAAACACTGTCTTCTCCATTCTCGAGATGAAGATCATGAGGCTTAGTCAAGTTTGCTAACTAGCCAAAGATCACATGTCTAATAAGTGAAAGAGTCAGGATTTAAATCAAACTCAGTTTTGAATTTAATGTTCATAAACTTTCTAATGCACATACTCAATTTCAATGTAATTTTAATTATTGTATGTAAATTTAGAGTAGACATCTTAGTGCATGATTCCTCATATTCATATCTGATTCTTTCCTTAGGGTAGATTTGTGGATGTAGAATTGGTGTCGAAGAGAATGAATAGTTATTTTTTATTACTTTCCTCAAAGCTAGAGTAATTCACATTCCTAACAACTCACCTGACTAACCTGCAATGAATATTATCATTTTCTTTTACTTTCATATTTAATCCATGCCAGTTTGATCATCCTTCTTTTCCTTAAAAAAAAAAAAAATCCCATCTGCTCAAATACTTTCCTTTAACTGCAAACTTATTGACCCTCCTGATTAGAAGAACAAAGACATGCAGAGTTTTAAGCTCCAGTGTGAGCCGAAATCCAGCTCTGCCACTTAATAGCAGGGTGACTTTGTGTAAGTTTACTCAGAGCCTCTCTCATTTGTTAAATGGAGCTCAGTGACATTCTCCACCTCACAATGACCAAATGAGATAATAATATTTGGGATATATGTAGAATAGTACCAGGAACAAAGTCAGTTCTCAAAAGGTCTTGGCTGTCTTCAGTATTGATTTTTGTGCTCACATGGTCTTTTCAGCTTTGTTAAGGTGCTGTGACCCTGAACCCAGTGGTTGCACTGACTCTCAATATCATCCTCTTTCTCCAAATACTACCCCTTTTCTGAGATTGCTGTTGTTCAGTCACTCAGTTGTGTCGCACTCTTTGTGACCCCATGGACTGTAGCACACCAGGTTTCCCTGTCTTTCACCATCTCCTGGAGCTTGCTCAAACTCATGTCCATTGAATCAGGGATGCCATCTAACCATCTCGTCCTCTGGTGCTCCCTTCTGCTCTTGCCTTCAGTCTTTTCCAGCATCAGGGTCTTTTCTAATAACTCTGCTCTTTAAGGCAGGTGGCCAAAGAACTGAAGCTTCGACTTCAACATCAGTCCTCCCAATGAGTATTCATTGATTTCTTTCGAATTGTCTGGTTTGATCTCCTTATAGTACAAAGGACTCTCAAGTGTCTTCAGCACCACAGGTTGAAAGCATCAATTCTTTGGCACTCAGCCTTCTTTATGGTCCAACTCTCACATCCATACCTGACTGCTGGAAAAACCATAGCTTCCATTATACAGATCTTTGTCGGCAAAGGGATGTCTCTGCTTTTTAATAAGCTATTAGGTTTGTCATAGCTTTTCTTCCAAGGAGCAAGCATCTTTTCATTTAATGACTGAAGTCACCATCCACAGTGATCTTGGAGCCCAAGAAAATAAACTCTGTTACTGTTTCCATTTTTTTCCCAATATATTTGCCATGAAGTGATGGGGCTGGATGCCATGATCTTAGTTTTTTGAATGTTCCATTTTAAGCCAGCTTTTTCACTCTCCTCTTTCACCTTCATCAAGAGGCTCTTTAGTTCCTCTTCATTTTCTACGCTGAGGGTGTTGTCATCTGCATATCTGAGATTATTGATATTTCTCCCTGCAGTACTGATTTTCTGATATTACTATTTACCGAAGGCTTACTGTTTGCTAACTCCCTGAAAAGCATCAGTTGGGCTACCTGTTGCTGAGCTAGTGCTTGAAGAAATACCTTCAGAATTTGCTCATAGCCACATCTTTGCTCCAGGTATTCTTATATGTTCAACTATAAACCATCTCCATCTAGGTGTTATAGATTATCCTTAAGTAGTTCTCTCCTTTTATATTTTCTTACATGAAAGTTCTTTTTTTTTGTAATTATTTATTTATTTTACTTTACAGCATTCTATTGGTTTTGCCATACATTGACTTGAATCTGCCATGGGTGTACATGTGTTCCCCATCCTGAACCCCCCTCCCACCTCCCTCCCCATCCCATCCCTCAGGGTCATCCCAGTGCACCAGCCCTGAGCATCCTGTATCATGCATCGAACCTGGACTGGTGATTCATTTCACATATGATAATTGACATGTTTCAATGCCATTCTCCCATATCATCCCACCCTCGCCCTCTCCCACAGAATCCAAAAGACTGTTCAATACATCTGTGTCTCTCTTGCTGTCTCGCATACAGGGTTACCATTACCATCTTTCTAAATTTCATATGTATGTGTTAGTATACTGTATTGGTGTTTTTCTTTCTGACTTACTTCACTCTGTATAATAGGCTCCAGTTTCATCCACCTCATTAGAACTGATTCAAATGCATTCTTTTTAATGGCTGAGTAATATTCCACTGTGTATATGTACCACATCTTTCTTATCCATTTGTCTGCTGATGGGCATCTAGGTTGTTTCCATGTCCTGGCTACTGTAAACAGTGCTGTGATGAACATTGGGGTACATGTGTCTCTTTCAATTCTGGTTTCTATGTAGCAGTATTTCCCAAAGTATGTTCAGCCTATTTAAAGGAAAAGAAAGTGTTTTGATGATCAAAAAATGTTTGGATTACTTTACATTCTTTATCTCTCTCATGAAAAACAAAGTATATTAGCTTTTTAAAAAAAAAAAAGTTGAGTCTTGGAATAAAGAAACATGTAAATATCTTTGACTGTAATTCCTGAACTTACTTTAATCAAACAAATACTCCCCACGCATTTTTAAAAACACTTATCATCATCTTGTAACATCAGTATTTAATGGGGAACCCACTTGTCAAACAGGCAGCAGAACTAGGAGCAGCCTTTAACTTAGGGTTTCTCAGCATGGTCCATCTGACCTGCTCAGACATAATCAGTTCAGTTCAGTCTCTCAGTCATGTCCAACTCTTTGCAACCCCATGGACTGCAGCACACCAGGCCTCCCTGTCCATCACCAACTCCCAGAGCTTGCTCAAACTCATCCATCGAGTTGGTGATGCCATCCAACTGTCTCATCCTCGGTCATCCTTCTCCTCCTGCCCTCAATCTTTCCCAGCATCAGGGTCTTTTCTAATGAATCAGTTCTTCGCATCAGGTGGCCAAAGTATTGAAGTTTCAGATTCAACATCAGTCCTTCTAATGAATATTCAGGACTGATTTCCTTTAGGATTGACTGGTTCGATCTCCTTGCAGTTCAAGGGACTCTCAAGAATCTTCTCCAAGACCACTGTTCGAAAGCATCAATTCTTCAGCGCTTAGCTTTCTTTATGGTCCAGCTCTCACATCCATATATTTCTACTGGAAAAACCATAGCTTGGACTAGATGGACCTTTGTCAGCAAAGTAATGTCTCTGCTTTTTAATATGCTGTCTAGGTTGGTCATAGCTTTTCTTCCAAGGAGCAAATATCTTTTAATTTCATGGCTGCAGTCACCATCTGCAGTGATTTTGGAGCCCAAGAAAATAAAGTCCCTTTGCCATACCCCAGGTTGTGAAGTCTGTTATGGGTCCTAGAACTTTCATAACAGTGCAAGAACTTCTTTGGTATAATTGTTCTCCAATTTGTGAGTAGTCTGCTTGGTGGCTCTATGGTGGGGCTCATGGCGACCTCCTCTAAGAGGACTTATGCCACGTGCTGCACCACCCAGGTCTGTTGCACCCAGATCCGCTGTCCCCACAGCAGGACACTGCTGAGATGTGCCTCCGCAGGAGACACTCAAACCCACAAAGGCAGCTCTGACTCAGTCTCTGTGGGGTCTCTGGTCCTGGTGCACACAAAGTTTTATTTGAGCCTTCCAAGCATCTCTGGCAGGTATGGGGTTTGATTCTAAATGCAACTCTGCTCCTCCTACCATCTTGTTGGGGCTTCTCCTTTGCCCTTGGACATGGGCTATATTTTTTTGGTGGGATCCAACATTCTCCTGTCGATGGTTGTTCAGCAACTAGTTGCAATTTTCGAGTTCTTGCAGGGGAAGGTAAGTGCACGTCCTTCTATTTTGCCATCTTTATTTTATTTTCAGACATACTCAAGTTTCTTATTAAAAATGCAAACTCCTGAGTCACTCCAAGGTCTTCTCAATTTTAATATTTGAAGATGGCACCTGGGAATACACATTTTAAATAAAGCTACCAGAATAATTTTAGTACCTACTTTACAGCTGTAGGTGCTAAGAGCAGCCACAGTGTAAGATGCAAACACTATTAATATTTCCCTTCTGTCATATCGAGGAAGATTTTTACACCCATAGCCTTTGATTTTATTGTGAGATACATTGACAAAACATTAAGAAGTATCCCCTAAACTCAATTTTACCAGAAATTCAACTTTCTCGTCACACCCCATCCCAATTCCCTGTCAGCTGTGAGCAATAGCAAATCATTTTGCCAGTAGCGATGGAGGCCGTGAATGCATTCTGTTCCCAGCTCTGACACTGATGGTGAGGAATCATAATTTTCCTCATTGAAAATGAGTGTTGGCGGTTCCCAGGCTGGAATGGAGATCTTGAGAAGCCCCAGTACATTTCTCCATGGCACACGATCAGAACAGCCACCGGGTATGCCCTGCAAGCTCAAACCAGCTCACTCTTTTCTGTATATTTGCTTGTTCAGGGAGGTCATTACCATATCTCTTTGTACTTTTGTGCTGAGAAGCTCTGAAAATTTCCAGGGAGTTTTCCAGATGAGCCAAAGTGTATAACTAGTACTTCATTTTTATTTTAAATCCAGAGTGAAAATGAATCTGGACGTGACACACCTAAGTAGTAGAAAATTTGTTTGTATAGCTTTATAGTTTTAGTTTTTCTTTCTTTTACCTTTTGCTTTTTAGAACTTTTCTGCTAAATGATATTAACTCATTAAAAAGTATGTTCACATTTTCCTTCTTTTGTGATTTCCATACTTGGTACTCTGCCAAATTTGCCCATGATGTTCATTGACACTTGTTTTTCTAAATAGAAAATACAATTTGATTGATTTCAAAGGAAAGTTGAGGGTAACCTCTGGCTATGAAATGTTTTGGTATGTTAAGTAGCTCCTTTCCAATGTGTGAACGACTATTCCATTCTTGGGATCACTTTGAAGTCTACCTTTAACCTAAATTTCCTTCCTGACTTCTGACAGTATTGTAAGTTTGCACTTGCTGCCCTTGAAAGACAAGGACAGGGTGATGCTGTTCCTTTAAGATATTAACTCAAACTGTATTGTCTATTAATATTTCCATCTATGTTTCTGCCAGTCTGTTTCTACATATTTGCACTGGCTTACATTACCTTAGAAATCCCACCTCTGTCACTCTTGCCCATGCCCTATTGTTAGGCTTAGTCATCTACTGAGAAATCAATGGGGCCCTGGCCTGGTAGGTTATCTGCTCCATCAAAATTTGCCTATGGGTCAAAGCACCCAGATGTGCAGCAAACACTTAGTGTTCAGTCATATTTCAGGGTAACAGCTTTCTGCATCTTCCTCCCAACTTTAGGGAGCCAGGGTACTTGTCTCAATTTCCTCAGGTAACTCCCTCATCTCCAAGAGGTGAGGGCAGCCTGAGAGCCAGCCTTCTTTTATACATCATTCCTGCTGTCCAGTCTGTTGGAGTTTTATGTCACTTATTGTTTCTCTCATTTCACATAAAGGTTCAGTGAACCTTTATGGAGCATTTGCCAGGTGCCAAGCATACAAAAATTTCTAGGTCCATGACTTCTGTCCTTAAGGAGCTCACTATCTGACAGAAACTTACAGTGTGAGAAAAGGCATGTTCAGGGTTTGGTTCCTAAGGAGCACCCAGCATGGATGGGTGGGGAAGGCAACCTAATGGGTGACACCTAACCGTTGAGGTCAGGCGTGGTGGGACTGATGCCTACACAGCGGGTAGGGCATCAAGGCACCAAGGATGGGGTACTTCATCCTGTGCCACCGAGAAGCTATGAAAGGTCAGAGTGGGAGTTTAGACTGTTTAGTCTAGCTGCAGTGTGAAGGATAAATTTAATGGGAGCCCAGGAGACTTGTCAGGAGATTCTCAAGTAGCCAAGGAGAGAGGTTGTAAGGGCCTGAACCAAGAAGAGTTTTAAAGAATAGATGATGATGTAAATAAAAAGTATGCCCCTTCCAAAATCTTTTGGCTTAGATTTATTCTGGGAATTTAGTATGTCATCAGAATCAGTTGTAGATTGACACATTTCCTTATAAGTTGTGGGTGGACAGCCTCCTCTTCTTAGGGGAAGAATCACTGTGTCCCCATTACTGGTCCCAACTTCTGTTTGTTTGTTGCCATCTCCCAGACAGGTCCCCTGCCCAGCTCCCACTGGGATGCTCTGCAGCTGTGACCATTTAGGTTCATGCTGACCCCTCTTACGAGCTTGTCCTCCCTTCCAAGTGCTCACCAGGCCCGACCTTGCTTAGCTTCCAAGATCAGACAAGATTGGGCACTTTCAGGGCAGTAGGACTGTAGATGAGCTTTTCCTAACCACAGTGTCCGACAAACATTGAACACTCAGCATGAATTTTACCATCTGTATGGCACAAAGTGAAAAGTAAATTAGAATAAATAGTATTAAGCTCTTCTCAATGATTTTGGGAGTGTAGGGTTTCCTCTCATTCAGTCAATGCATTGCAACATTACTCTAGTTAAAAAAAGCAAGCATGTTGTGAAAGTTGTGATCTATTACAGTCTTGTTCTGTGCTTTATTTGTTGCCTTTCAGTAATCTGTAGAGCTGTTTATTGTGTGTGTGTTTTTTATTCCTGATATGAACCAATTTCTTTGTTCTTTTCCTTTTACGTTTCTTCTTTTCTGCCCCCTTACCTCTTTTGGGATCCTGAGAGAGTGGTTTCAAGGGAAATTCTTTAAGAGACCTGCAAAATGTATTTTCTCCATTGAGTTAAAAAAAAGCTCCATAGCAATAAACTTGGTTTAATGTGGTCAGTTTTATCACAGATCAGGCCTGCCCAAGGCAAGGGAGCTCAGCCAGTAATTTGGGAAGCCTTTGAAGCCACATGCACATGTATATATTAACCTCCGAAACTAACCATAATTTTAATTAACATAAAATAATCTAAAGACATGCTGATTAGACACCGTGTGGCTTGAACAAAGCATTCTGGGCAGGGGGTTGGGAAATAGAGAACTTTGACCATTCCTATCCCCTACAGACAGGGTTTTCTTTAATCATTTAGAAGCACATTTTTTTTTTTTCAACTTTTTTTTTTTCCTTGCATGATGTTCTTAGAGACCAAAAACAACAAAATTCCAAAAGCTTTTGCTAATTAGGAAGAGAGGAACTGAAACTGTTACAGATTATGTCAGTTAAACCTCACATTAGGGAAAAAAAAAAGTAGAACTCCAGATCTCTTTTAAAGCATATGATTTACACCCTATTCCAGTAAATTGAAGCAGGCCGAGAATTTTTCATTCATTTCTCTTGTGTGTCATGTGTGCCACACTTCGAGCTGTTGGTTCTCCCGGGGACAAAGCAGGAAGAATTAACTGGAGCCAGTGTTGCTTTTTATGATATGTGGTTTTGAGTTTCGGAGCAGCGGAGTGCAGTGTGAATCATGGAAGCAACCAACTGAAAAATCCTCAACCCTCTAACAAAAAGCAGATTTTTTTCCACATTTCTTCCAAGTTTTTATTTCACATGTGAGTCTGAGATAGAAAATACTCGGTAAAACTGTAAGGAAGCCACAGTAGTTCTTGCTGTTTGGGGGTTTCCTGGAGAGAATAGTGTTCAGAATGTTCCTTTTTTTGCCAAAAGGTTTATTATGTGGACTGAAAGGCCCAACAAGACAGACTACACCATCTCCATTTTATTATACATGTTATTTACTGGGGTTTCCCTGAAGAAAGCTCAAGAATTCTTTCCCCATGAGTCACTGACCAAGTGATTGTTTTTTTTAAATATAAACTCTCCTTCAGCTGGTCAATTTGGAACATGGTCTTCTCATCTTCTGTTCACTTCGGGGCCGCTTCGCCTTCATCTGTAAATAATCACGTCTATAGCCAAATCGAGCAGCTTGAATGTAGCCAATTTCTTTCTGTTTTAACACTCAGGTCTAAGAAATCAACAGCCTGGTCAGGCAAGATTCAGAGGATTCCATCCTCTGAATGTGACCAGTATAATTATATTTTCATTGCTTTGGCCAAAGGCCTCTCCTTGGTTTAATTTCTGCTGGAATTAATGAGATGGGGAAGTTCACCCTTTTTCACGGAGAATTGGTGGTGGTTGCTCTGCCCAGACCCCATTCCCTTTTTACCTTTGTGAGTGGGTGAGATGATGTTGACTTCTGCTCTCCTCCTCTTATTGAGCAAGACACTGTAATGAATGTCTTTGGTAGTAGCTGAACTTTCTAATTAAATTTTGACACCTTAACAAATGTGTCAATATGAACATTAATCAAAGTTAACTTTTTCTCCATAAAAACAGCTCTATAATTTCAGTCATCTATTGTACGGGAACAATGTTATTTTAGAGGATATTTCTGAACCCCTCCCCAGCCACTTTCCCAGTGGCTGTAAGTCTGCTGATGCCAGCTGAGTGGTCTAGAGAGCTGGCTAATTACCTCCTTCCACAGCTTTTGATTTGGAGCCCAACTGATGGCGCCAGAGGCTGAACCACAGTCACATCTACAGGCCCCTGATTTGCCAAATGGAATCCATGCAGTTTGTTTCCTTTCTCACAGTGTTTTTACGATGGACTCAGCTCAAACTCGAAATAGACTAGGAATTACTTCAAAATATTAATGGATGATGGTTTAAATTTTGAGAAACTAGGTTTGTGTGTGTGTCCACAAAAGGACACATGTAAACATATGATAAAATTTATTAGACATTCTTTTAATTATTTTCCACTAACTACAGGAATACCAAGGGCTTTTCAGGAGACTTCACATTTTATAGTACAATAAAGTTTTTAATCCATTCTCTTTTGATGACTAATGTGTAAGGATTCATGTTCAAATCAGACATGCCTAGAATTCTTGCTAAACTGACATTCTTTTAAAATATACCTTAGAAAAGAAAACATTATTGTATGCATAGAGGGGTCTTCCTAGGTGGCTCAATGATAAAGAATCTGCCTGTAATGCAGGAAACCTGGGTTCGATCCTTGGGTCAAGAAGATCACCTGAAGGAGGAAATGACAACCAACTCCAATATTCTTGCCTGGAGAATCCCGTGGACATGCCAGGCTGCAGTCCATGGGGTCCCAAAGAGTCAGACAAGACTGAGTGACTGATCACACACGCACACATGCATAGAAGGAATAAGAACTCCCTTTCCAGGAGTTTCAGAGGAGTTAACCTGAGAGCCTGAGACCATAACAGTTGTCTCTCTGTTTCATAGAAAAAATTAAACACAAAAGCTTTAGTTTTATGACCTTAAAAATGTTTGTGTCTCCAAAAGTACTTTTTCAGCTGTATATTGCTTTCTTATTTGAGGTTCCTTTGGAAAGAGCAATTGATTATTCTAAAGAAAATAATGTTAGAAAGCAAAACAGTTATCAGACACTTGCAAGTTAAAGGTTTTGTAAATGAATGGATGGCTTTTCTCCCTATTAATTTGGCTCCAAACACATTTGGAGCACAATGGCAGTAAGTATTTCAAACTCTATAGGGTAGAGTGAACAGAAAGTTAGCTCTCAGTTTTCTTTATTGATGAGAAGTTGGGAAATTATGCATAATTTTAAAGAGCCAATAATCTAAACCATACAATAAGCACATGCGTGCTGTCTCTCTCTGTCTCTCTGTCTCTCTGTCTGTCTCTCTCTCACACATACACACACACACAGATTGTTATCCATTAGAATAAATCTTCCTCATCTCGTTTTCCAAATTTTTAAGTGTAGCTGTGTCCACTTGATTCACTGATTCGTCCCACAGACATTTAATGAGCACCTTCCTTATGTCCAGCTATGTTTGGTGCTGGGTATAAAACATGAAGGAATTCCTGTTCTCAAAGAACTCCCTGCCTCATAGTAGGGGAGGCTGATAAAATTATTTATTATCACCTTTTATGATCATTGCTGTAATGTTTCTGTTAAAGAGCATAGATGTGAGGTGCCTGATTATGTTTTTCTGACAAGCAAAGGTGTGGATCAGAAAATACTTTGAAAAGAAAGTGATTTTAGAGATAAATTTTGAAGGGCACAAGTAAGAATCTGGGAGAAGGCTGGGGAAAGGGGGATAGATCCTGGACAGAGGAGCAGTGTAATTAAAAATTCAGAGAAATGAGAGTGTAGTGGGAGAACTAGAGGTAGATGGCTATGAGTGCTTGAGGTTTGAATGATGATATGCAAAGGAGGCTGAGAGGCAGGGGAAGTAGAGAGAGGACCGACCTCACTGGGTTCTGTATGCATGGGCAGGAGTTTAAACTTTATCCTAAGAGCACTATGGAGTCATTAAAGAAATTTAAACATGTGACCATCTTTAAATTTAATAAGAGTGTTATACTAGGCTAAGTGAGTATTAGTGTATCTAATCTACTAAAATATAGGACTGGAGACTGAAAAACTGTTGCAATAGAAAATGAATGTTGAAATGGGGACAGATAGACTTCTATTTTAAAAGGAATAAACAATTGGGACTTCCGTGGTCATCTAGTGGTTAAGAATCCAGGCTTCTATTTTAAAAGGAATCACCGATAGGGACTTCTCTGGTCATCTGGTGGTTAAGATTCTGCCTTGCAACACCCAGGACATGAATTTGACCCCTGTCCTGCCGTGAAGATCCCACATGCCATGAAGCAACTAAGCCTGAGCCCTGCAACTACTGAGCCCTCAGGCTGCAACTACTGAAGCCTGTGTGCCTAGAGCCTGTGCGCCACAACGAGAGAAGCCACCACAATAAGAAGCCCGCGTGTTGCAACAAAGAGTAACACCCACTCACCGCAACGACAGAAAGCCTGTGTGCGGCAACAAAGATCCACCACAGCCAAATGGATAAATAAATCTTTAAAAATAATAGTAATGGCAAATAGACCAGATACCCTGATGGATACCCACAACACAATTATAGTTAAAATGCTGCATGTGATACATAACGTTTGTTTTTAATGGATTGCCAAATGGATTGAAAGAAAGAATTCACAGAGGCCATAAAACAAAATGAAAGCAAAAAACCTGGCAGGTGAGCAAATGCTAGAACTGATTTTCATTCTCAGGGTTTCACCCAGACTCTAGAGATCTTGAACCTTCATCATGGTGGCCAAAGAAGGCCCGGGGAATAGGTGTAAAGCTTAGGACATTACTGTTTCTAAGGAGTCTAACAAGGAGACTGACATACAGGCTGGCATTACAGAAAAACAGCAACCTTAATATAAAGGCATAATTAGAAATAGGCCCAGTGTTCAGAAGGATGAAGCAAAGGAATGATCCTTTATTGACCTTGGCACTAAATGGAAGGACAATGGTGCTGGTGATCTGACCCCAGATCCCCTCATTTGAGTGTAAGGTCTGAATTGATGTGATGTGCATTGTGAAAAGCTTCAAGTACAGAATTTAATTTTCCTGGGAAACTAGCATAAGTAAATATAAATCATTTCTGAAAAAATACAAGTTTAACCCAGGTCTTAACTCCCTCAGATAAAGTTCTAAGGAAAATGAACAATTCACAAGGAACAAAGAAAGGAATGACATAAGGAAACAAGCTATAACTAAGAACCAAGAGGAACAACAGAGGGAAATCAGACCATTAAGGAAAGATATTGGAGTTATTAGGCACAGAAATAAATTTAAATGTTTTACATGTTTAAGAAGTAAAAGAGAAACTTGTAACTATAAGTAAGAAAGATCAAGGAGATTTGTGTGGTGAAAAGAATAACTTCTAGAAATGAAATTCAGTCATTGAAATGAAAAATTCAACCAAAAGATTCCAAGAAACAAATTAGACTTAACTGAATAAAGAATTAGTGAACTGGAAAATCTGTAGTGATATGAATACACTGACCATAATAAAGTTCAGGCCAGAATAAAGCCTGAAAAGAAAAAAACTGAGATCATAGACTGAGCAGGTCTATCTAACATATGCCTAATCAGAGTTCTTGAAGGAAACAGAGAATGGAGAAAGGCAGTAGTCAAAAAAGGACTAGCAGAATGTTCAAAGTACCATTGTTTCTAAAAATGAAAATCTGGAAACAATCTAAATGGCCATCAGTAGAAGAGGAAATAAATATTGTAGTATATTTTCACAGTGGAGTTATTGTACAGCATCCCAAACAAGTGGATTATAGTACATTTAACAGTATGCATGAATTAGCAATATAAGTTTAAAAGATTATATACTACATAATTTTTTATGAAATTAAAATAACTAATAAAAAAAAACTCTTTAAGGGTACATATAGATGCAATGAAACAATAAGAAAAGGAAAGTAAGGGAATGATGGTGGTTTTCACAGATGGTTATCTCAGGTGACAGAAACAGAGATGAGTTGGTAGAAAGCACCCTCTGAGTAGATGCAATTATTTAAACTACTAGCCCTTGTTTTGGATAATGAATTCACAGGGACTTATTACGTTATAAAAATAAGTAATTTAAAATCTAAGTAAATAAAATTGATTCATACATTGACCAATGATGAAAACGTGCCATGAACCAAGAATTATGGATAATCCAACTTTATGTACTAGACGTATATTGAGGAAGATGGGAGGAGAGAGAGAAAAAAAGAAAAGGGAACAAGAGAGGAAGGAAGACAGAATTTCATAGAATTGTTTTTTTAATATTTACTTTTATTTGATTGTGCAGGTGTTAGCTGTAGTACTTGGGATCTTCCTTGTGGCACACGGAATCTTTAATTGTGGCAAGTGAACTCTTAGTTGCAGTATACCAGCTCTTAGTTGTGTCATGCCAACACTTAGTTATGGCATGTGGGATCTAGTTCCCTCACCAGGGATTGAACCCAGGTCCCCTGCATTGGGAGCTTGGAGTCTTAGCCACTGGACCACCAGAGAAGTCCTCCTAAAATTGTTAAAGTCTGCCAATTCTCAGAAAGCTCGTAAGTCCTAATAGAATTAGATAATGATAATAAATACACACCTAGGTAAATGATAATGAAAGTATAAGACAAAAGAAAGTGGGGAAAACCACTGGACCATTCATGTATGACCTAAATCAAGTCCCTTATAATTATACCATGGAAGTGAGAGATAGATTTAAAGGACTAGATCTGATAGACAGAGTGCCTGATGAACTATGGACAGAGGTTTGTGACACTGTATAGGAGACAGGGATCAAGACCACCCCCAGGAAAAAGAAATGCAAAAAAGCTGTCTGAGGGGGCCTTACAAAAAGCTGTGAGAAGAAGAAAAGCAAAAAGCAAAGGAGAAAAGGAAAGATATACCCATTTGAATGCAGAGTTCCAAAGAATAGCAAGGAGAGATAAGAAAGCCTTCCTCAGCGATCAATGCAAAGAAATAGAGAAAAACAATAGAATGGGAAAGACTAGAGATCTCTTCCAGAAAAATTAGAGATACCAAGGGAACATTTCATGCAAGATGGGCTCAATAAAGGACAGAAATGGTATGGACCTAACAGAAGCAGAAGATATTAAGAAAAGGTGGCAAGAATACACAGATACAAAAAAGATTTTCACGACCCAGATAATCACAATGGTGTGATCACTCACCTAGAGCCAGACATCTTGGAATGTGAAGTCAAGAGGGCCTTAAAAAGCATCACTATGAACAAAGCTAGTGGAGGTGATGGAATTCCAGTTGAGCTATTTCAATTCCTAAAAGATGACGCTGTGAACGTACTGCACTCAATATGCCAGCAAATTTGGAAAACTCAGCAGTGGCCACAGAACTGGAAAAGGTCAGTTTTCATTCCAATCCCAAAGAAAGGCAATGTCAAAGAATGCTCAAACTACTGCACAATTGCACTCATCTCACACGCTAGCAAAGTAGTGCTCAAACTTCTCCAAGCCAGGCTTCAGCAATACGTGAACCATGAACTTCCAGATGTTCAAGCTGGTTTTAGAAAAGGCAGAGGAGCCAGAGATCAAATTGCCAACATGCATTGGATCATCAAAAAAGCAAGAGAGTTCCAGAAAAACATCTATTTCTGCTTTATTGACTATGCCAAAGCCTTTGACTGTGTGGATCACAATAAACTGTGGAAAATTCTGAAAGAGATGGGAATACCAGACCACCTGACCTGGCTCTTGAGAAACCTGTATGCAGGTCAGGAAGCAACAGTTAGAACTGGACATGGAACAACACACTGGTTCTAAATAGGAAAAGGAGTACGTCAAGGCTGTATATTGTCACCCTCCTTATTTAACTTATATGCAGAGTACATCATGAGAAATGCTTGGCTGAATGAAGCACAAGCTGGAATCAAGACTGATGGGAGAAATATCAATAACCTCAGATATGCAGATGACACCACCCTTATGGCAAAAAGTGAAAAAGAACTAAAGAGCCTCTTGATGAAAGTGAAAAAGGAGAGTGAAAAATTTGGCTTAAAGCTCAACATTCAGAAAACTAAGATCATGGCATCCGGTCCCATCACTTCATGGCAAATAGATGGGGGAACCAGTGGCTGACTTTATTTTTCTGGGCTCCCAAATCACTGCAGATGGTGATTGCAGCCATGAAATTAGAAGACACCTACTCCTTGGAAGGGAAGTTATGTCCAACCTAGACAGCATATTAAGCAGAGACATTACTTTGTCAACAAAGGTCTGTCTAGTCAAGGCTATGGTTTTTCCAGTGGTCATGTATGGATGTGAGAGTTGGACTATAAAGAAAGCTGAGTGCAGAAGAATTGATACTTTTGAACCATGGTGTTGGAGAAGACTCTTGAGAGTCCCTTGGACTGCAAGGAGATCCAACCAGGCCATCCTAAAGGAGATCAGTCCTGGGAGTTCACTGGAGGGACTGATGTTGAAGCTGAAACTCCAATACTTTGGCCACCTGATGCCAAGAGCTAACTCATTGGAAAAGACCCTGATGCTGGGAAAGATTGAGGGCAGGAGGAAAAGGGAACGAAAGAGGATGAGATGGTTGAATGGCATCACCAACTCAATGGACATGAGTTTGGGTAAACTCCAGGCGTTGGTGATGGACAGGGATGCCTGGCGTGCTGTAGTCCATGGGGTTGCAAAGAGTCGGACACGACTGAGCAACTGAACTGAACTGAAGACTCAAGTCCACACTCTACCAAAATTTATCACACATCATATAGAGAGTATTTTGTTCGCCATAATGAATTCAGACCAGAAAAATAACAGAATATAGGATCCCCCAAATTTGAAAAGCTGGAAAAAAGTTAATAATAATGTTTAATGTATGAACATTTCTGTAAAATTTATATAAATACAAGAAAGAAGAGGGAAGTAACATTTGTATAATGCCCTAGATATATATTAGGCATTGTGCTGGTGTTTTGAAAATCTCATTCAGTTCTCACAACAAATATTTATTGAGTTGCAGTTCTTATTTTCATTTTGTGGTAGAAGGGACCATGGCTTGGAGAGATTAAATAACTTATCCAATTTCACAGAGCTGACAAATGGTAAATTCAAATTCTAGAGTGGTGCCAAGCAGCCCTGTCCAACCTCCCCATCTTCCCAGTAGCATTTTCAATAAATGAATAATATAATATGTATTAGCCAAGATGTCACCAAACAGAACACTTTCTGGGTAACCTTCCAATACCACCATTTCCAATATCAAGGGTTTCTAACCCCAGAGATGTGCCTGGGAGGCTCAGTTCTCCCTTCTCACTTCTCTAGACTTTTTTCCCACTTGGATACTCTGCCAATTCCACCTGCTTGGTCATCCGTTTAAAAGTACAGTCACTATTTTCTAGTGGTGCAAAGGTTTTGAATCCTGATTCTTATACATAAACAAATCATTGAATCTGTGTGAGCCTCAATTTCCTCATATGCAAATTGGGAAATAACACATGCTCCCCAAGGATATGGTAATGATTAAATGAGATTAAATACAGTCCTTAATCCACGTCCTGGCACTAAGAATTTCTTAGTAAGTGATTGCTATGCTATTATTATGTCCTATACAGGTACAGAAAGGGCTTTCATAGTCAGTGGTACTCATTTTCCCTTCCTAGTTTACCTCAGATTAAGTGATCCATCTTTAGCCTACTGGTTGTGATCTGATATCATCTTAGTTGTCATTAATTATAGATTATTTTAATAAGAAAATAGATATGAAATATTCTGTTCTGAATTTCACATTGAGGTAATATAGATACAGTGATATATTATAAATATCCATTTTCTAAGTTAAGATTTTTAAAAAATCCCAAAGATTCATCCCCTGAGTTGAATACACTAGAATGGAATAAATGAAGACAATTTTCACTAAGTTTTTAAAGAATGTATGTGAAAGTTGCTCAGTCATGTCTGACTCATAGTCCATGGAATTCTCTAGGCCAGAATACTGGAGTGGGCAGCCTTTCCCTTCTCAAGGGGATCTTCCCAACCCAGGGATCGAACCCAGGTCTCCTGCATCACAGGCGGATTCTTTACCAGCTGGGCCACTATCATACATTACAGAAAGTGAAATAACTATTGACTGTGATAAACTGTAGGCATATTTAGGTTAGTCTGGCCAAAGAGTACGTTTGCCTCCAGGATTTATTTTTCTGAATTAAGTGGTTATGCAGAATCATGTTAATGATACAGTGATTTATGAAGGGGATTGCTATACTGTTGGGAGTTAGAAACAGAAAAACACCAAATCCCCATGTATATAAACAACTCATTCTGAAGCCAGAAAAAGGAAGAGAAGAGGCGGGAAAAAACATCAGACTGAACCATTAAACATGTACATTGTGTGATTCGTGTCCATGCACATACAACTGGTGTTGGTTTCTGGAAATAAAAATGCTTATTGTATTTTCAAATTGTGCAAATTTGATACATCTAAAAGGCAGAGAGTTTTATATTTTGCCTGCTAGAGTAATAACATCATAAAGTTGCTTACCTTTTTCATACCCTTCCATTTTATCTTATTAGTGTATTTCTAGTAGGTTTACTCCCCTGGTGTCTCACACAGTAAAGCATCTGCCTACAATGCAGGAGACCCGGGTTCAATCCCTGGGCTGGGAAGATCTCCTGGAGAAGGAAATGGCAACCCACTCCAGTATTCTTGCCTGGAAAATCCCATGGACGGAGGAGCCTGATAGATTACCGTCCATGGGGTCACAAAGAGTCGAACAGGACTGAGTGACTTCACTTTCACTTTCAGTAGGTGTACTCTTCCTCCTGCTAATGACTTAATATGCTCATGAATCCAGAGAAATGGATTTCATTTTCCTTTGCAAAAAAACATTCTGTGCCACTTTATGTAGTGTTCAGACTTTTAGAAGATTGCTTAGCTATCATGGTATAACTAGAGAGGAAGAAAGGAACTGCTTTGCTTGGATAAAAATTAAGGTAAAAGCAGTTCTCCAAGGAGCACAGCAATACAGTGAAGCCTAGATTATCTGTTAGACTCTCAGAGACTGGGGTGTGCTAGAGGACAAATAGGAGAAGAAGAAAGCTTCGGTTCTCGCTCATGTTATACTTACTTTGTAAAAAGAAGTCCGTTCTCTTTTACACAAGATGCAATACATGAGACCCTTTTATATCAGCAGGAAACTCATCTGTCTGCATAGATGGAACCTGATGGCTGTTAACAGCATGACAAAACACTGCTGAACAGCTCAGGATACAGGGATAAGGAGTATCATTCTATCATTCCCAACTGAAACAACATCAGAAAATGTACGCAGGCTAAATAGAATTATCCAAAATGGAGCCTGTCTGAAATTCCAAGTCTCTTGGAGACAAAAGTGCTATTCACCTCTTCTTCCTTCCTACGGCTGAAATTCATTTGCATCCACTGACATCCTTTAAATTATTACCCTCCTGGGAAAGTCTGAACACCCTGTAGAACACTTATAAACATTCAGTTGTTTCTGATCAGACCTATTTTGTTTGTAGTTCCCCTGACTCTTATTTTAGTATCCCAGCAAAGAAAAATCACTGCCAGAAAAATAGCAAATGTTGACCATCTAGATTCTCTGGGTTTTAGGGACTTCCTGCAACAATTTTAAAATTTGAGATATCTACTTAATGCTTTAAAGGTCATAATTCCAGAAGTCTGGCTTTTATCTGACCCTTGAGAATGATAAATCTAATAGAATTTCTTATGCCCAGAGAAAATGCAAAATGGGAACTAGCAGAGTCCAAAAATTCAGCTACAGAGAAATGGATGGCTTTCTCCAAATATCTGTTAAAATCTTACTATAAGAAATTCTAGGGTTTTTTAAGTAAAATTGTTTGTTTGGCAACAAGAATTTAGCACTTTCAAAGCAGCCACATGGTCTGTTCCCCAGGACTCCCTTAAAGATTGCTTTGCTGAGGCTGTTCGACATCTGTCAGCATTTTCAGCATAAACCATCAGCTCAAAAGAAATTCTTCAGTCTGAAACTGGATATATCAGATCCCAGCTCAGGAGTTTTTATGTGTATTCAGGAAAATAAGTTCAGCTGTTTTTAAGCTAGAGCTATAGAAAAAAAAATTCTAATATACCATTTCAAGATATACTTGTAGCTTATACATAGGTAAAAGGAAAACAGACTTCTACCCAACTAAAATGAATGGGAAACATCTAAACGATTTGACAGTTGTGACTTTTTCTTCACATTGTCTTGCTGAAACAGGATGTCTTCATTGGAGCTGGGTGACCACATTCTTAGTAGGATGGTATATGGAACCCTGCCCAGCATTAATCTGGAGGTCAGAATGTGCCCACCTCTTGGCAGCTGAGGATGAATGGCCTAAGTGACAAATTCCATTTCTTCAGCTTCCCAGATCATTGTACAGCCAGAGACTAATACAATACACAGCAGTTTGCCAAAAGGGATCGTGATCCACTGGTGGATTGTGGTTTTGCACAGCTTCGACATACATTATCTTGACATCTAAAATTACTTCTCAGAGTACAGCTGTGCGTGTGATACTGGCCTTCATTCCACTGAATGATCCCATGCAGTCCACTTACAACAGGAATGCACTTTTGAACCAAAAACTGTCACTACAAATCTCACCGAGAGTACAAGAATTCATGAAGAGTTCCAGTTTATTGGTTCGCAAGGATTTGCTTATGAAGTTAAAGAGATCATGTCTTAAAATTGTTATCGCATACAAGATGGAAAAGCCATTTCAGTGAATGAGCTCCGGATATTGATTTTTTTAAGTTAACTTTGTAATGTGAACATTTTTTTCCCTTTATATATAAATGTTAATTGGAAATAGAAAGGTAAGAAATGAGTAGGTCTTTAACATAACAGTCCTCTGTGCCAGGTTCTATGTTGTGGAACTTTTTTGAACTGAAACTTCCTTAAATCACTACAGCATAACCCTCAGGGAAAAAAAAATACAAAAACTCAAAACATAAACAATTAAAAAACATACTAAAATTGAGCAACTGTTTTATATACATAAATCCTTCTGCCCTGATCACAGAGTCTTCTATTCCAATCGGAGTTTCTTCCCCATGGCAATGGGAAAATGTCCCAGTTTTTCTGATGCATTTGTGCTTATTGAACACTGAACTTAGAGCTTCTAAAGCTGAATTTCAAGTCTAGCTCTTCAACTTATATTGTATAGCCTTGGAAAAATTATGCATCTCATGACTTGTAGTTTTTGAAAAAGGAGGTAAATCTACCTATGTTACAACTTTGATCAAAATCTCTAAACAAATTATGTGAGCAAAACAATTTCAAAATTGTATACCTCACATTTATACAAAGTACATATTCATATTTCTTCAAATAGTACATAGAATTCTTACTAACATCAAAGGAAAAGAAAAGTTTAAACTACATGAATCCCAAATAAAATTTGACAAACAAATGGTGGTTAGAATGTAAATTTAGTATCAATTTTAGTATCAATCTTTGATTCACTTATTCATGGTTTACAAAATGCTTTGTAAGAACTAATAGCGATTCTGAAATAGCTAATAATAGTCAACACATAAGTAGTAACACTTAATGTGTTGATGGATGCATCTGTGTGTCTGTAGTATATAAAATATTTTTTGCTATAGAATATTCTGAAGAAAAAGAGAAAACTTTTTCAGAGTTCTCAATTGGTTATTTGGGAACCAGTCAGAGCTCTCAAATGGTTATTATTTTAAACTATACTTTAAAATATCTTTTAAAGGATCTTTTTGAAAGACTTGTGGACTTTGGTTTCCGGCAGATTTTTAGACTAGTTATCTTGACTTCAAAACATCCAGAGATATTGAGGACCGTGTGAGAAATGCTCTTTTTATCCCTGACTGAGCTCTCAAGAAAAATGAGAAATCCTTGGGGTACAGAAATACGAAAGAGGCTGGAGAGCAGAGGGTTAAGCCTGTGGTGAAGCTACAGCTGTTCATGGGGCATTTGCCTTCACTATACCCAAGAGCTTTGAGTTTACATAGTCATTTGAGGATAGGAGAAAAAACTTCAGTGAGAACAAATTGGAAAATTGGAATAAAGACCCTGGCAGGAAGCCGGGTCCTCAAAGAGATACACCTTCAATGAAATGATAGATCAAGAAAAATCTACCGGCCAATAATGGGAGAAAACAAGGAAAATTATTTGTCTCAACCTGGGTTCTGGGTAGAAGAACAGTCTTCCTTGAGAATCCATGTTATCACTGTCATGTGATTTGGGGTTCAGATTTGTACCACTTGCATGGTCAAGCAGATCAAAAGCTGAGAAATTAAAAATGGTCCCTGGTTGGAAACAGTTCTGGGAGCTTATTGAAAAATAAATATTCTCTGGAGGATTGCACCCTCATATCAGACCTAATAGGATTCACACAAATAAAAGTATGCAAACACACAATCCAGCACTTAAAAGGAAGCCATCATGACTGAGTAAAGAGAACAGGAAACAGTAGAAAAGATGTTGGACTATGTTTAAAATGTTTGAAGAAATAAAAAAGTAAACCACAAACTTGAGAAAGGAGTACCTTTTCTTTAAAGACGATGCATATTTTTAAAAAGAATCAAATAAAACTTTTAGAATAAAAAGTGCAGTTTTGAAATTAAAACCTTACAAGTGAATTAAAGACTAAGTAAGCTGAAGAAAGACAGTAAAACAGATTGTATGCCTTGGTGCACTGATAAATGTTTTAAAAGTGCCTCTCTAGAGGTTGGGGAGAAAACCCTTTCATGTAGTATTTGCCAGTTTCCATAGTGTACCTACCCCCACCATAGCCCACTTTAATCTACCAGTGTGATGACAGTGAATGTGGACTAGGGAGGGGATATGCCCAATTGGCTATTGTAAGCTGATACAAGCCAGTTCCTACACACAACTGGATGTATAACCAAGTTACCCAAAATACAACACAGAAAGGCACAGTGATAGGAAATGTGCATGAGACATAAAGGATAGCATGAGAAAGTCTGATGTAAGTTTAATCATTAATGTCAGTCATGAATTCTAAGATCTAGGAGCAGCACAGGTAACATGCAGAAACATGTGGTAATGAAATTGCAGAACACCAAAGGCAATCTCAAAAGTATTCAGAAAAAAACAAGAAGAGATCAGCTTCCAAGGAACAAAAATTAATACTTCTTGAGAACAACAGTGGAAATAAGAAGCAATGGAATAATTTTCAAAGTACAGACAGAAACATTGTTAAACTAGAAATAGTTAACCTAATTATGTTAAATATTATTATTATTAAAGTGAAAGTATTTAAAGGCATTACCTTAATATGCTTTTAATATGCTTTAATACCTTTAATATGCTTTTAATATGCTGGGAGCAGGAGGAGAAGGGGACGACAGAGGATGAGATGGCTGGATGGCATCACCTACTCGATGGGCATGAGTTTGAGTAAACTCCAGGAGTTTGTGATGGACAGGGAGGCCTGGCGTGCTGCGATTCATGGGGTCGCAAAGAGTCAGACAAAACTGAGCGACTGAACTGAACTGAACTGAATATGCTTTTGCATATTAACAAAAAGCAGAGAGTATCATCAATGGATGACACAAAAGGAACTTTTTTTTTTTCCAAAAGGAACTTTTTGGAAAAGTGCTTTGGGAATATTGGAAAGGAATAAGGACAAAGAAGTAAACATTTAGGTACATTGAAGATGGGGGGGAGGAGACGACAGAGGATGAGATGGTTGGATGGCATCACCGACTCGATGGACATGAGTTTGAGTAGGCTCTGGGAGTTGGTGGTGGACAGGGAAGCCTGGAGTGCTGCAGTCTATGGGGTCACGAAGAGTCAGACACGTCTAAGCAACTGAACTGAACTGAACTGAACTGAAGCTGACATAAAAATAACAGTAATAATTAAAGGCTATATGAACAGTTTTATTTTCCCACAAATAATAAACAGCTTTTTATGCACTTAACTTATTATATTACCACTTAGAAGTTTTAATCATCTTTTGTTCACTTTGACTTATTAAGAAAAAATCAGGAAGAAAATGTTAAACATTGTGGTAAAAGATTTACTTGTTTTCGTCCCAGTTACATTTTGCTGACTATACTAACTATTTAGGTAGGTTTTTTTGGTTCATTTTTAAAATATTTATTTATTTTATTTTTGTCTGTGCTGAGTCTTTGTTGCTGCACACAGGTTTTCTTTAGTTGCAGGGAGCAGGAGCTACTTACTGTCTGGTTGCGGCTTGCAGGCTTCTCATTGAGGTGTCTTTGGTAGTTGCAGTTCCCAGGCTCTAGATGCATTGGCTCAGTAGTTGTGGTGGTCAGGCTTAGTTGCTGCATGGCATGTGGGATCTTCCCGGACCAGGGATTGAATCCATGTCCTCTGTATTGGCAGGTGGATTCTTAACCACTAGACCACCAAGGAAGTGCTCGGTAGGTTTTTAATTTGTAATGAAAGATCCATATATATTGGTAGGAAAAGAACACTCTCTTTTGTGTGTTTCTTGAACTACTCTCACACTACTCTGTAGATGGTCCTCAGCTTACCATGGTTCACATATGATTTCTCTACTTCAGGATGGTGGGGAAAAGTTTCATATTCAGTAGAAACCATACTATGAATCTTGATCTTTTCCTTGGCTAGCAGTATGCTTTATGATCCTCTCTCATGATGCCAGGGCAGCGGCAGGATCATGCAGGTAAACTGCCAACACCCTTGCAGCCATACTGCACCAACACAGTATTCTGCTTTTCACATTCAGTATGGTAGTCAATAAATTACATGAGATATTCAACACTTTACTGAATAAAATAGGCTTTGTGTTAGGTGGTTTTGCCCAACTGCAGGCTAATGTAAGTGTTCTGAGCACACTTAAGGTAGGCTAGGCTAATTTGTGATGTTTGGTAAGTTAGATGTATTAAGTGCATTTTTAACTTAGGATATTTTCAACTTACAATGGGTTTGGGGGAAGTAACCTCACTGTAAGTCTAGGAAGATCTGTACTTTACTTCTGACACCAGATGTGTGTGTTTTCCACACATTAAGCAATTCTGTGACCCCAGTTGGGTATCCTACAATTTAATTCAATTCTGACATTATCTGGAAATGGCATCAGATCATACATGTTAAGGGCTGAGTTCCACAAGACCCTTCCTCCACCTCCCACCTTCAGATGCCAATCAAAAGTCACTTGCTGTGTAAATTAGATGTTCCCACAAACCCATACTCCAATTAGATAATTTGCTAGAGCAGCTCCAGAACTCAGGAAAACCTTACTTACTAGATTACTGGTTTATTATAAAAGGATACAACAGGAACCATCAGATGGAAGAGATGCATAGGGCAAGGTTTGGGGGAAAGGATCCAGAGCTTCCTAGGTGAGCTACATTGTCACCACTGGCAACTAGCCTCAACTATAGGAGCTTTTCAAAAGTCCCCTCATTAGTATAAACTCAGGTGTGTTGAGAGGGTTCTGTTACGAATAACAAAAGGGATCTGTATGGCTCTTATCACATAGGAAATTCCAGGGGTTTTAGGAGCTCTGTGCCAAAAACAGGACCAAGATCAAATGAGTATTTCTTGTTATAAATCCTAGTATCACAATACCTCAGATTAAAATATATTTATTTATACATTGCTGATCTTTGAAAGTGAAAGTCACTCAGTCATGTCTGACTCTTTGAGACCCCATGGACTATATAGTCCATGGGATTCTCCAGGCCAGAATACTGGAGTGGGATCCCTTCTCCAGGGATCTTCCCAACCCAGGTATCAGACCCAGGTCTCCTGTATTGCAGGCAGATTCTTTACCAGCTGAGCCACAAGGGAAACCCAAGAATACTGGAGTGGGTAAGCCTATCCCTTCTCCAGGGGATCTTCCTGACCCAAGAATCAAACCAGGGTCTCCTGCATTGCAGGCAGATTCTTAACTGAGCTATCAGTAAAGCCCAGCTAATTTTGTGAGACTTATGTCATTATCTAGCAAAGATTTCCAACTTAAGGTGAACTGGGAAAAACATTATATTTTATTGAAGTTTATGGTTGTAAAAAAGTTTATCTCCCAAACACTGAGAGTTCAGAGCATTTGTTTCTTCTTGCCCACATGCTGGTGACTTTTTACCACTAGGAGAGTTATGTACTCACTCTGACTCACCAAAAAAAAAAAAAAGAAAAGTTATTTTATCTAGTCTCCAATAAAAGAATCAGGACTCCTTGCAGAGATTCTAGGATTAGAGTAGAGAAAGTACGAAATGAGCCTGGAAAATGTATGGTGCCAGAAAGTAAGTACTCCAAAAATGATGGGGGACAGCTTATGGATATAGGAGGCAACTTAAAGGAGGCTTCCAATTACTAAATTTGGGACAGTTTCAGCAAAAGAGTAATGATAGGAATGGACTATATCCTGTAGAAACCATACTTAAATAATTGACTAAATAATTAAAGGAAGGGGAAGGGAAAGCTCTTCCTTACAATATAATTCCAATTAATACATTTAGAAGAGAAAATAGGGACTTCCCTGGTAGTCCAGTGGCTAAGACTGCACCCCGCAATGCAGGGGAGCCAGATTCAGTCCCTGGTCAGGGAACTAGATCAGTCATGCCACAACTAAAGATCCTACATGGCCCAACTATAGATCCCACTGCAACAAAGACTGAAGATCCCGAGTGCCACAAATAAGACCCAGCACAGCCAAAATAAATAAATAAATATATTTTCAAAAGAAGAAAGAGGAAATCACCATTTACAAAACACCACAGTGATAGTCATTTCTCTCAGGAATCATCAATGGATGCTAAAGTTAGTAGGCAAAAATATGATGAGAAGCAGGATATTTACATGCCCTCAACATATCACCCATAAGATACTTACTAATTCCAAAATGGCAAAACTGTTAGAAACTTTATAGCGGAGGAACCTGGCAGACACCATCTTAACCAAGTGCTCAAAGTTGAATCTCACTAGTTAATGGGGTAGATCAAGAGCACATGTCTCCTGATAGAATGCACTGTGGAGGACATCTCATTCATGTGGTTTTCTTGACAAAAACATACAACCTGGATTAATAATGAAGAAACATCAAATAAACTCAAACTGAGAGACCAAATAACTGGTCAGTACTCTTCAAAATTTCCTGACAGACCATGGTTGTGTGGTTTCATAAGATATTAACATTTGAGGAATCTAAGTGAAGAGTATACAGGAATTCTATTAATTTTGCAAGCTTTTTATAAGACCTAATTATTTCAAGATGAAAATGTATTTAAAAATCAGAGATAGGGTTATGATAGTTTCCCCAAACCTTTCCAACCTCCCTTATTCTCAGAAAGGTCATTTATTAGAGCCCTCCCCTCCCAGCTCTATCTAGAGATATCAATGCAGGGCTTCAGTAGAAGGGGGCCAAGTATAAGGCTGGAAGGAAACAGTTTGGGTCTGAAACACAAGGTCCCTACTGTGTTGAATCAGCATGGCAGAGGCTATTAAAATGCCATCTTTTTCACCCTCCCACTCCTCTCTCTTTTCCTCTAGCTCCATATTCCACGTCCCAGACTGCTTTTAATCCTATTGGGAGGATATGCAGCAAGAAAGAAAGAAAAAATAATGAATGGCTGTATTCCTTGGCACATGAATAACAGTTTCCCTTTTGGGGCTTCAAGAATAAAAAATGAGAGGCTTTTAATCTTGCAAACTTGTGCAAATGTGTGTGTGTGTGTAGATAAAAACGTAAACTACCACTGTGGTAAGAATAATGCTGATTTTTAAAGTCTGCTAAAGCGAAAGGAAGCATTTTTCCAGAATAAGGTACGTTAGAGGCCAGTGGGAAAAAAGAACAGCAGATGATTGTGTTTAGAGCTGGGCGAATTAGGAAATACCCTTTTCATAGTTAACTCTAAATAGATGAGCTGTTGTTGCCAAGATGTGTTTATCAAAAGTCTAGGCCATCTCACAGGATGCAAAATCTGGTTTAGCTGTGTAAAATAGCTCTGTATTTTTATTTTAGCCAAAACTCGGCAAGACTCATAGTCAGTTCCCTCCCCAGTAGAGTAAAACAGCAACAAGGACAACAAGCAAACACGCTGAAACAGCAGAGTAAATGTTGGCAGGAAGCCTGCTGTGATCCAGCCTTGTTTTGTAGAAGGAATCTCTCTCAGTTTGATGCATGGCTTCTCCCAAGTGAACTCCAGAGAGCTTGACTTAAGATAAAATAAATTGAAGTGAAAATAGAATCTTGGTGTTGGTCATTCCTTCTACTTAAAAAAAAGCAGGCAAAATTTCCATGCTCTCGTTGACTCTCTCGTGACTCTCTCATGGGCTGACTCTCTCATGAATGTGGAAATGGTGCAAGACAAAGCCACGGAGAGAACAGTCCGGTGTGAATACAGACCACATGCCTTGTTACTTGTGCTTCTTTCTGGAGTAATCTGTCTTCAGTGAGCGGGCCTCCCTCACTTGGCCAGGTGAGATTCCACCAGGTTGCCTCTCTGGTGACTCAGACAAGGGCTGGGGCATCACTGAATTTACATTAAAAATCCTCCGGGCATCTGGACACCCCCCTGCCCTCCCACACACACACACTTAATAAGCATAAAGTTGTGCACTTCCCTCTATAGCGATGGCGCTGCTGGCTGTTTTTGTTGTTTTTGGCTTTGAGGTCTTACAGACCAGCCAGCCGTTGTGTAAGCATAGTTTGTCTGAATTGCTTCAGGACTAACTGCCTTCTTAGAAGTCCTCTTGCTGTTCATGATTTTGCCAGCAAGCCATTACTATTGTTAATTTAAAATTCCTCACTCTGCCTTTTCTATGCTATAAGATGGTAAAGTTTAGTAGTCCTTTAAACCCTCAAGATTTTGAGGGGTCTTCAATTTCTGTAATTTGGGGTAGGGGTTTTAAGCCAGTGTAGAACTTGTAAATTTGCTAAGTTTAATCACAATTGGGGAGGAGGTGGTAGTTAATACTAAACTATTCTGCTCATGCTGTTTTAGAAACTTCTGGTGTGTGTGCCTTTTGATTTTTTGCTCATCATACAGTCTATTCAGAAAAATTTAAAAAAAAATTAAGTAGCTCTTGGCAAAAGGTCAAAACCAGCATTGCAGGGAAGGTATTTAAAAGTCTTTTAAGTGTGGCTATTTGTATAAGCAATAACCGAACATTTCTTATGACCAGGGAGGACTATTTTCACAGTCTTTCATGGAAATATTTCTAGACGATCTCTGTGGCTCTTTTCCTTGAGCTCATTTATTTGCTTTGCTTTAGAACAGAGCATTTTAATGAGCAGTTTTATGAGCTTAACCTGCGTTCTGCAAGCTCCACATGACTGGATTCCTGTTACATATAACCTTTGCCCTATTTTCCATTAAAACACAAGACTTTCCTATAATCAACTCTGTACTAAGTAAGACCTTAAAGGAAAGAATGCAATAGATACTTTGGTCTACTATTCAGGTCACTCAGTATGTTTTCAAACTATTTGCTTCCTTGTTGTTTTAAAAATTATATATATGAATATTTTAATCATAAATTCCTTTCTTTTCTAAGATACTTATATCCTCATGGGTTTCATACCTTTACCCAATCCAATATCACTACCTCCCTCTGAGTGAATACCTCTGTGTTTATCATCCACTGAGGCAGGGACAAAGGCAGTATGAACCCCAAATCATTTTCGAAATAGGAACTTGTAAAAAAAACAAATCACATAGTTTTTTTTTTCATCTTATATGTACACAAATGCTAGGGCCTGAAAGTTCCTGCTTATGACAAAGTTAGATAACCATTCAATGCACCTTGACTCCTTCTCTTTGTCTTATAATTGGACATTAAAATAACTATTTTCTATTCTATACATAGTATCCCAGATGTTTTTGTATAGAATGACTTTTTTTCCTCTAACCTAAAACCATCCAAATTTGTTTAATTTTTCTTCCAAGTTCACTTTCAGCGTTTAAATCAGTTTTATTGAGGTCTGCTAGACATTCAAGTTCTCCCTTTCATTTGAGCAGGCTGCAGAACCCCTGGAAGGGTCTAGCAGTCAGGGGAACAATGGAGACATTGTTATTTGTCACAGTCAGCTCCCCTCTCCGTCACGCATTCCAGCCGTGTTTGCCTTTTAAAACTATACTACGGATTTAAGATAGTCTGCGGTTCCTTGTAACACCTAGCTCTTTTTCTATCCTGCTTACTTCAGCCAATCTGTCCTCATCTTATAATCTTTACTTTTTCTTTTTAGAACAAGGAGGGCACTCTTTAAAACAGAGTGAAGTTTAGGATAAATGAAAGGAAATCTACTTCACATCGTGAGTTAGAAACTTATGGAACTCATTAGTTCCCAAAGGTGGTGCTGGCAGGAAATGTAAATGAATTAAAAAACCTCTTAGCCAAATTTATGAATGAGAGCCACAAATGGCTACTAAGAAAACCAGAACTCTGCCTGATTTTTACAACTGAAGACAGAGAGTTGCTCCAAGCCCTCCCGCAGGTCTCTTGAGATCTGTCGGGTCAACTGACCTTGGGTCTGGCCCCTGATGGGGGTTCTCTCAGCACTTGTCTCACGGAGGTTCAGAAAGACCCTGCAGGCCGATTCTGCAATAGGCAACTTTCTTTTTGAAATAACTTTTTTTTTTTGGTAATGTTCCTTTACCGTTCAACCATCTGCCTACCACAGTGCCAATTATGACTGTCAGTTAGGGAATGGTGACGTCTGTCCAGTGGAAACTAGCTGAGATCACATTTGGATCTTAAAACATTGATACTTTCTTTTATGTAAAGTCAGACCTTTCTTTTTCCTGGGACTTTTCAGGTCTCAGACCATAAATAGCTTTCTTACTTCATCCTGTACTCTATCCTTGGTAGAATCTTCGATCTCCTCACCCCTTTGACTCTTCCCAGATCTGTATCTGCAGGGATTCTTGACCAAGGACACTTGAAAAAAATCACAAATGCTCCAGGCCTCATCCCAGACCAAGTAAGTCAGTCTCGGTGGGTGGGGCCCAGTCATGGATATTCTTCAAAATCATCCCATGGCTGTTCTCAGCAGCCAGATTGAGAGCCTGGACTGGCAGGTTGCTATAGGATTTCTCCTCCCCCTGAACACCCTGCTTATCATCTCAGCACCACCTGAGGCATCAGTCTGCCTTACCCCCACCTTTCCACCCCCTGCTGCCCTCCCATGTTAGATAGTCGTTAATGATTTTGGCAGAGCTCACTGCACCAGTCAACAATGCTGAATCTTTATCCTGTCTGTTTTCGACCTAACTCCCAGGAAAAGAGAACTTGCTGCAAAAATATGGTCCCTTGCTGAGGACTTCCTTGGTGCTCTAGTAGTTAAGACTTCACCTTCTAATCAGGGGATATGGGTTTGATCCCTGGTTGGGGAGCTAAAATTCCACAGGCCCCATGGCCAAAAATCCAAAATATACAACAGAAACAATATTGTAAATTCAAGAAAGACTTTAAATATGGTTAAATATATATTTTATGGTATTATATATATATATATATATATATATATATATATATATAAATGGTCACTTACAACTTTATGATACCCAACACTTGAAGGACCTTCACCTCCTTTGACTCATCTTTTTGTTGACTGACGTGGTACCTGCTCCATATATGATCTTTCTTCACATCAGTCGCTCACTTTCCCTCTAGGCAGGCATGTGTCCTTTTTCTTTTGGAGAACATTGAGGCCAACCAGAGGAAGCTGCCCAATGCCATTATTTCATCCTTCCTCTGTTGTCTTCTTACCCTTCCCTTCAGTCTTCAGGAAGAAAAATTCCACTTGCATTTATTAAACACTGTGGAGTACCAACCATGTGCAATGAATTACACTACAGTTTAAAAGACCTACTAGAAAACAATTAACAAGAATTCATAGAAGAGATGTAAATTCTTAACATGAAGAAATTTAAATAGGTAATAAGTATTTAGGACAGAGAGATCAATTCTGATGACCGAGGGAAAGTTATCACATAGAAAGTTATCACATAGATGGTGACATTTGGGCCAGGTCTCGAATAGTGCAAGGGTTTTAGCAGTCAAGTATTAGGCAGAAAGCACTTCAAATTCAAAAGGACAGAGTGGCCAGAGGCACCAGGTTGTGATGTGTATGATTTGATCTGGAAATAGTGAACAGCTGGATATAGCTGGAATATGGCACAGAAGGTGCCATATTCTAAGTATTTCTTTCAAAATATTTAATCTTTCTAAATATTTCACCTTTACCAATATCCTGAATCTTGTTCATTTTAACATATCTAAAATTTAATATGCACAACTACCTTCACAGGTATTTTTGGCCTTTTGTCTGCTGGCTCCTTTTTTAAACTTTATATATACATATGTCTTCCCTTTCCTACAAGAAATCATTTTGACCTTGATTGCCTTGATATATACCATACCATTTCCTTTATTCCTCTGCCAAGCTCTCAGAGCATGACTTATACTTTATTTTACTCCCCTTTGCATGGTCCTCACCTTACCCTCCTATTCTAGCTGCCAGACTCCTCCCACTTTCCTCATCCCCTGCCTCCCTCCTCACCCCTGCAGAAAGGCTCAGTTATGGATTCTCAGATTATTCAGACAAAAGATCATTGGTCAGTCTTCATTCTCTTTAGCCTCTTAGCAATAGCTGGCATTATTGGTAACAGCATCTTGAAGTATTCTTATCTAAAGTAGCTGGGAGGGTGCTTGTTCTTTGAACTCCTACCCCGTCTTCCACACTTTGGTGGTCTTTGCTAGTACTTCTTCCCCTTCTTAACTGTGGATATCCTAAAATACTTTTCTCTGTCCCTTACTTGTTTCATTCCTTTATTCATTCTTTCACTCTAAGATCATTTATTGAGCACGTGCATGAGGCCAGCCAGGCACGTTGCTAAACACAAAGGTAAATCTGGGTTTCTCTGTGCACACACGGATTTTAGCATGCTTTCAATTCTTATGGTTCCAGTTTCTACCTCTGCATGAGAAGTTTCTAAATCTACATTTTCTGCTTCTCACCTGGACACTCATTCTCTGATTCAAGTTATCCACATTTATATCTTTTGCATCTATTCAAACATAATTTGCTCAAAAATAAATTCATATCCTCAATGAAAATCAGTTTTCCTGCCTCAGATTACTTACCTCAGTCAATGAAGTCATCATTCTAGTCTTCTATGCTGGAAATTGGACTATGATATTTTACACTTATCTCTCAGTCAATTTTGTATCCAATCTGTCACTATATTCTTATTGTTCTTTCTTAAGGATGTCTTTAAGAGCCACTCTTACTCTATTTTTATAGCCACCCACTTGATCCAGGCTTTCATCACCTCATATATACTACTACCATAGACAATAATTGGTCTCTTTATTTCCAGTCTCACCCTCCTTAAATACATTCATCTTACAAACAGCTGCCATAATAATCTTCCTAAAACACCATTTGGTCACATTCTTTCTGGTGACATTGCATGCCCACCACATCACATCTCATCTCTTTAGTCTAACTCTAGTTCTCCACAGTCAGACCACTCATTTCACAGTTCAGCCACTCTCCTTCCACTCAATGTGTTTGTCCTTATGACCTCTCCAATATTTCCCCAAACATATCAAGCTAATTTCCACCTCTTTCCTTTGTTCCTCTTGCCTGCCTACCTTCTTGATGTCTGCACACCCTAGTACAACCAGGTAAAGTCTCACATACTTTCTTTCTAGAGCTTTATCTGGCTCCTGAAAACTCCAGGAATCTCTCTTCTCTTCAAAAGCCAGTTATCCTTAGAGGCTTTTTACCCTACAGCTTAGCTCTTTTTACATGCTACTAGTATGACACATTGTTTCCTGCCTTTTAATCAGCTCCTTCCCAAATAGATGGTAGACTTTTCAGGAGCAAAACTTGTGTTATTCCCTTCAACCTGCCAGGGCACCTAGCAGATTTCTTATCCTATGTTCTGTGCTTAATATGTAATATGAATTAATTGTTATGATTATCTATCCTTCAATAAACTGGTTTAAACCAAAGAAAGACTCTACAAGGACAATAGGAAACAGTATTTACACTGTATATAAAAGGGATCATTTTCCACTCTACAACATTAGTATCTAATCTGCATATCAGTTTTGATGTAGATGTCTCTTTCTGACTCAACAAGAGTCAGTTAAAAGGTAGTCATAGAGACTCTAAATTTAAATATTAAATTATATGAAATACAGGGGTTGTAATAACTCATTAAATGATATCAGGGTGGGACTTCCCTGGTGATCCAGTGGTTAAGACTTCGCCTTCCAACACAGGGGATGTGGGTTCAATCCCTGGTTGGGGAGCTAAGATCCCACATGCTTTATGGTCAAAAAACCAAAACATAAAACAGAAGCAATATTGTACTAGATTCAATGAATACTTTAAAAATGGTCCATATCCCCAAAAAATGACATCCAGGTGAATTCAGTCTACCAAATTCAGATTGGGGAGTTGGATGGAAGCCACAGGACAGATGTCCCAATTATATTTTTAAAAATAAAAAACAACAACAGATAACAAAGGAACCAGAGCAAGAGAGAGAGGAGAAGTCTATAGATTGAGATGAACCTAAGAGACATATCCAGTACTTTGGCCACCTCATGTGAAGAGTTGACTCATTGGAAAAGACCCTGATGCTGGGAGGGATTGGGGGCAGGAGGAGAAGGAGACGACAGAGGATGAGATGGCTGGATGGCATCACCGACTCGATGGGCATGAGTTTGAGTGAACTCCGGGAGTTGGTGATGGACAAGGAGGCATGGCGTGCTGCGATTCATGGGGTCGCAAAGAGTTGGACACGACTGAGCAACTGAACTGAACTGAACTGAAGAGACATATCCACCAGTCACAGTGTACAGACTTATAGGATTCCAATTCGAGCATATAAAGTGAAAAAAGATTTTTTCAAAGATGGTTGGGGAAATGTAATATGAATGCCGAATATTTATAATATTGAGAAATTATTAATATTTTTAGAAGTGATAATAGTACTGGTTATGTTGGTTAAGGGTCCTTTTCTTTTTGGAATACATACTGAAATATATACAGATAAAATTATATGATGTTGGCGTTTGCCTCAAAATAGTTGAGGAAGAGAGGCAGAACAAGGATACCCATGTGGTAAATTATTGAAGCTGGTAAATTATTGAAGCTGAATAATGAGTACCCCCAGGTTAATTTATATTATTCTCTCTACTCTCTCTACTTTTATATGTTTTTAAAATTTCCCCAGTAAAAATATTTTTAAGTAGTCACTGATGTTAAGCAATTCTTATTAAATATTTTGGGGTGACAATGGTACTATGGTTATGGTTTTTGAAAAGGAGTCCTAGTCCTTTAGAAATTAAAAGTCAGACACGACTTAGCGACTAACAGCAATAACAACATGCTGTGTCTACACTGTCCAGTGAGGTAACCACCATTGTTACTGAGCACTTGAACTGCGGCTGGTCCAAACTGAAATATGCTTTAAGAGTAAAATACACACTGGATTTTGAAGGCTTCATACCAAAAAAAAAAAGGAAAGAAAGTAAACTATCCAATGATGTTTTTATGCTGTGTTAGTTTGCTGGCGCTGCCATAGCAAAGTGCCACATACCAGGTGACTCAAACAACAAACATCTATTTTCTCACGATTCTGAAAGATAGAAATCGGTGTGTCAGCAGGATTGGGTCCGTGCTGGCTGGTAGATAGATAGCCATCTTCTCTCTGTTATCACCTGGTCTTCCTTCTGTGTATGCCCGTGTCTTCATTTTTCCTCCTTAAAGGATCACCAGTCACATCAGTTTAAGGCATGCCCTAAGAGGTCTCGTTTTAACCTAAGTGCCTTTTGAAATATGCTACTCCAAATGCAGTCGCATCCTGAGATATGGTACTGAGAGTTAGGACTTCAACAAAGGAATTTGGGGGCAGATACAACTTAGCCCATAAACATATGTCAAAATGATAATATTTTGGATATATTTCATTAAAGCATTATTCAAATGCATGTCCCTTGTTTTGCTTTAGTGTTTTTTAATGTGGCTACAGAAATGTGGCTTGCATTTTATCTCTATAGGATGACAAATTTTATTTCTTTGGACTGTTAAGACACTGTATCCATCACCAGTTAGAGGAGTAAGAATAAGTCTTAATTCTGAATAAATTTCTCAGTTTCAATTTAATTTCACTTTTAGTACTTAGTTTAACTGAGGTATTGTTAATGAGCAAAAGCAGTGAGATGGTACATGAAAAATGAAAGTGAAAGTCACTCAGTCGTGTCCAGCTCTTTGCAACCCCATGGACTATACAGTCCATGGAATTCTCCAGGTCAGAATATTGGCGTCGGTAATCATATTAACAGAAAAGAATTAAATTTCCTAAAACATCTTTTAGATATTTTATCTGGATCATCTGGTAAGGCTGTTGAGGACCCTAGAATGTTGGCAAGGTGTATTCACTAAACCTTGGGATGGCTGAAAAAGTTATCTTGAGACCTTTGAGAATTCTGCAGTAGAATCCCGTTGACAACTTTATCAGCTACAGTGTTCAGTGGACCTTGAAGAAATGTAAAACTCTTGACTATAGCTGCTTTTTAAAGGCTTCATTTTTTTTTTTCCCCAACACTCTTGAAAGACATAATGATTCTACCCAAAGAATTTTACCATTGTGTGTTTCTAACCCATTGCATTCTTTTATGTTTATTTTTACGTAGTTTTGCATGTAAAGCAAGTACTCTATTTACACTGAACTTTTAAGATAAGAAAGAACTAAATTAAAGCCACTGTGTACCATGCTGTTATCTTACTATGTATTTTCTCTCTTATGACCTCCCATGCTGTTTTCATAATACTTGAATTTTATCAACCCTGCTCTCCCTAGGACTTAATTAACTTTACTATAATGCATAGTAGTCATCCATGTAAACATTTTTGAAGGACTGAACAACAAACAAATTCTGTTTTATAACAGTTATAATTTTTCTTTCATATTTTTGTCCATCATCTAATCTGTATGAGACCCAGTGTTTCATTGCATAGACCTTATAACCCCTTAATACCCTGATTCTAATGAGAATATCTGTTAAACAAATTGTATGATAGAAGTAATAATTTGAAATTTCCCTGCAGTTATGCATTTTTAGATGAGAATAACAGAATTCCAAAAGCATAGATTACTCTTGTGAAATGGTCATTTTTGTTCCTAGTCTTCAGGTATTATCTTCTTATAAGTGATACCACTAGGATTTTTCTTGTGATCATAACATTTGGTTACTTGAGTATGAAACATTTGTGATGATAGTGATCTTAGAGAATTAGCAGCAGCAAAAGCATCACTCTGAATCAAAGAAGAGCCTTCATCATGATCAACATCATGATGAATTGTTTTATGTCTACAAGGCATTTCTCACCGGACTATCCTAGCAGCATTTGGAAGCATATGTTTCATTTCAAGGTGTTTTCAGATCACTTTTGCTGGTGTGGTGAGCATCAACCCCACCCTAGTCAAGAATGGAGAAGAGCTAATAGTATGTAACAGTTAAGAGGGTACATCCTGTAATCGGATGTATCGCATTCCTGTATCACATTCCCACCCTACCACTTATTAACTAAGTGACTTTAAAGGAGTTTGCTTTTCAGACTCTTCAACTGTAAAATTCAAATAGTAGCAGTAATAAATAATGATATCTACTTCATAAGGTTGCTGTAGGATTAAATGGGTTAGTATATGTAAAGCAGTTTGAATATTCCCTGACATTTTATTGTCATTTAGTGAGATATTTTTTCTCATCCTAACTTTCAATGTGGAAACGTTTTCATATGGTAGAAGTTGGTCTACCAATTTGGTGGAAGAATAAAAGAAAAAATATAGCCCACTAACTAGTATGTGTACTAATGTAATAAGGATGCATCAGTGTAGTAATGGTGTCCTCTAAGAATTATCTGAGCATCATTTTAGCCCTATAACATTTACCTTGTTGTTGAGATTAACTGCATATTTGCCATCAATTATTATGATCCTTACCTTCAAGAAACTTTCATTTTGGTTAGGGAAGTCAACATTTACATACCTAACTAAGATACAAGACAAAGGATCAAATGTCTAAACTGAATGTTCAGAGGGTGTTGTGTTTTAGAGGCAGCATTCAAAGATGGGTTGCATTTGCACTACACCTTGAAGGATGAGCATGTGGAGATGGAAGAAAAAGGTTTTAGGCTGAGAGGACATCATGACTATCTCTCGATGTTTTCTTCACTTGGAATCTTTAGGACATAGGTAACAGAAATTAAATTCAAGTGTACTTAACTTTTTAAAAATAACAAAACCCTTTACTGACTGGTGTAACTGCACAGTCCAGAGGTAGATAGAGCTGTCAAAGCCAGATCCAGACATTCCAATAATGTCTTTAAATATCTGCCTCTCTCCATGTTTCAGCTATACCGTTCTCTGTGTTGACTTCATTTGCTGGCAAGTTTGAGCCCTATTCACTCTGATGCAGGCTAGCCCTCAGGCTTACATCTTAAGAAGCTCTCATCCTAACTGAGAGGGAGCTTCTCCTTCTAACAGTTCTGACAGATGTACAGTGAGTGGCTTTGCTTGGTCACATTGCCGTCTGTCATCATAGAGGCCAGGCCAGATAGGTAGATTGGTGAGGGGGTACTTGGCCTGATCCATGCAGTCCCATATAACCACTAGAACTGAGTGGAGAGAGGAGACTTCCCATATTTATATTTGGTCTATCAACAGAGGAGGGATGGCATGCCCTTGTGATAGAATAGAGAGGATGAAGATGGATTATTTTTTGACTCATCTCCCTCTCACTTAGAGAATGCTGTGAAGTACAGTTAAATCATTAGAGTGGGACCATTGTAATTTCCCATCAGAGCCTCCTTGATCTTCTGCTTCTCTGAATTCCTATAGCACCTATAAACTCCACTAAGCAATGTAACACTGAATCACATACTGTTTTACAATCTATAGTGAGACTGTGTATTAGCATTCTCCAGAAAAACAGAACCAATAGGATGTGCATGTTTTACACATATCTATATGTCTCTCTATATATATCTGTATCTGTCTGTCTCTGATATTTTTAATAAAGAATTGGCTCACACGATTAACAAGGCTGGCAAGTCTAAAATCTACAGGGTGGATTGGCAGGCTGGAGACCCAGAAGAGTCAGTGATCCAATTCGAGTCTGAAGGCAGTCTTATAGAAGCAGCAAGAGCCAGTGTTGCACATAAAGTCTAAAGGGAGTCTGCTGGAGAATTCTCTGCTGAGGGAGGCCAGTCTTTTTGTCCTATTCAAGCCTTCAACTGATTAGATAAGGCCCACCCATATCACAGAGGACAATCTGCTTTACTCAAAGTCCATCAATTTAGATGTTAATCTCATCCAAAAACACTCTCACAGAAATATCCAGATGTTTGTATCAAATATCTGGGTATTCTAGTCCATGGTCCAGCCAAGTTGTCAAACAAAATCAATCATCACAGATTGTTTTTATGTTTACCTTTATTTTATCTGTTCCTGTGTTCTGGTGGTTTTTCTCTTTGGAAATATTCTAGTTCTTGTTCTGCTATTCCAAAGAGATGTAATTACTTTTTAATCAAAAAGGAAATTTGTATCAATTGATTGTAATTTCAGTTCTTTTAGTAAAAGGGTTTTATTTATGACAAAGTTAAATTTTAAACAGTTAATATTGTTAGTTAATCCTAATAGTTAATACTGAAAAATAACTTTGTCCCTTTTGAAATTACTAATATTATCTAAAACCAAAAATGATGGTGAGGGGAGTGGTTATTTTTGAAGAAACCTTTTAAATTGTTCTGTTTAGACTGTTTATTGTTTGGATGAAAGGTTGCTATTCATGGCAAGCAAACTCGGTATATAAAGATTGGAATTTTCCAAAACTAAATATTACCAATTGTAGAAAGAATTCTTAGTAATACTGTTTAGTAATATTTGATGTATTTAAAATATTTGATGTATTTATATAGGTAATATATTTTATATATCTGTATTTTCCATATTTATAAACTTCTCTGTTATATAAAGTAATACAGGCCTTTAGATTAAAACCTAGATTGGAATTATTATAACTTTTAGGAGGACCTCAACACAGAGCTTGTAAATTTTTAGATTTCTTTAAGAATCCTCATGGGCTTCCCTGTGGCTCAGCTGGTAAAGAATCTGCCTGCAATGAGGGAGACCTAGGTTTGATCCTTGGGTTGGGAAGATCCCGTGGACAAGGAAATGGCTACCCACTCCAGCATTCTGGCCTGAAGAGTTCCATGGACTGTATAGTCCATGGGGTCGCAAAGAGTCAGACGTGACTGAGCGGCTTTCACTTGCACCCACTTCAGTATTTTTGGGCTTCCCTGGTGGTTCCCCTGGTAAAGAATCCTGGTGCCTGTAATGCGGGGGACCTGGGTTTGATCCTGGGGTTGGGCAGATCCCCTGGAGAAGGGAATGGCTACCCATTCCACTATTCTGGCCTGGAGAATCCCCATGGACAGAGAAGCCAGGCAGGCTACAGTCCATGGGGTCACAAAGAGTCAGACAGAACTGAGCGACCAAGCACAGCACAGCACAGGAATCCTTGTATCCATATTTTCTCAGTTCCAGATAAAAGCAGTTGTTTCAGTGCCTCTTAAATGCAAATGCAATGACTTCCAGTTACATAAGTAAAGTCCTCTGACCCCTTTTTCTTCCAAGGCCACTATTCCTCGCTGTCACCATCCAAGTTATTTATTAGAGACTCAGACATATGGGGGCTTCCCTGGTGGCTCAGCTGGTAAAGAATCCACCTGCAATGCGGGAGACCTGGGTTCGATCCCTGGTTGGGAAGATGCCCTGGAGAAGTGAAAGGCTACCCACTCCAGTATTCTGGCTTAGAGAACTCCATGGACTATACAGTCCATGGGGTCATAAGTCACAAGAGTGACCCCATGAGTCGGACAGGACTGAGCGACTTTCACTTTGAAACATGTGGGGCACCGGACAGAAATATACTGTTAGGCAGCTGTTTGGCTAAGTGAGAGTTAAAAAAAAAAAAAAAGATATATAGCTACATCAGAATTAAGATAGGTTTGTTGTTGTTGTTGATCAAATAATTATCTTTAAAATCCTAAAGGTTTTTTTCAATGTCTGTTTAATTTCACATTACTCTTACATAGTTTTATAATGTCTATCATGATGTTATGTAAGATGAAGAGATACAAAGCTATAGAGAGAATAAAAAAGTAACAGTAGGTAAAGGAGGAGAGTCAAGGGAGAAAAATAACAGAATCAGAAAAAGTTGGGTCCTGCCTGCCAACATAGTGGTTATCCCCTGTATACCCTGGATATGTACAGTGTTTTCTCATGTTTTAGGGCTATTTCTTACAGATTGGAGGTGCAAATAAATGCCCCTTTGCTTCCCAGTGTTCTGACTACAAATACCACTCACATCTGTAGACATCTTCAGACTGTTAAAATCTTTATATCAATTGAAATACAATTCTCAATGCAGATAGCTGTTTACCCTTTCTGGGTAAAGAAGAGGCTGAACTCATTTGTAGGAATCTAAGAGATCATGCTGTATAACAATACCCCAGTTATCTGGAGCTCAGTCGCTCAGGTTCCTTCAGAAACAGAAATCCAATCCCTCAGGAAATGGCCTGGATTGGTTAGGTTTTTCCATCATTTATTCCACAATATATACGAAGCTCCTGTTATACGTAGGGCTCTGTGCTAAGTACTAGGGAAAAGTAATGAGCATGTTCTCTCAGCCTGTCTTTGAAATCTTATCCAACTCTGAAGGTCCATCTCAAATGTCGCCATCAGTGAAGACTCCCCAGAAGCCCACAATGCTTGAGCTTACCTTTGACTCACTAATTCATCTGACACTGTGTTTCCCTGCTACAAGCAAGGTTTGTGGTTTTAGGCTTCATTTATGTCTCTCACAGTCCACATTAGACACTGCATAAACATTTGTATTGACTTTATAGTGAAATACCTGTCCCAAAATACCAGACCACAGCCTCAACTATCCTCAAAGGCTTCCTGGAGCGTGTTTCTCCCGCAGTCTTTTTTTATAAGTTTGGTTGCCTTCCTTTCTGGCCTCTGCAAATTAGAAGTGAATGGGAGTGGGGAAAGGTTTTTACTGAAAGAGTCTCATAATGTGGAGCTGGAAAATTCAAAGCAGCATTACCATGGCAACATATTTTCATAATGATGACCTGCTTCACTAAGAAAAGTTAAATGATATTTTTTACCCTTTGTTTGAGAAGGAAATAGCAACCCACTCCAGTGTTCTTGCCTGGAGAATCCCATGGACAGAGGAGCCTGGTGGGCTACAGTCCATAGGGTTGCAAAGGGTCAGACATGACTGAGCAACTAACACACATACACACCCTTTGTTTACAGTAGTGGAGAACTATATAAAAATAAGATGCTGGTTATGTGAAAAAAATCAATTGTGTAAATCTGGAGGTTATCTCCCCAAGTTCTTCACTGGTGAGACGAGACACAGCAGAGCCCCCTTGAGCTCTGTAGTATGTTTATGTGCATATTGCTGCCAGGACACTTTGTATTTCTGTTATTTCACTTTTAAAGAGTGCAGTCCTGTGCCTGTGTGCTAAGCTGCTTCACTCATGTCTGACTCTTTGAGCCTCTATGGATTGTAGCCCATCAGGCTCCTCTGTCATGGAGATTCTCCAGGCAAGAATACTGGAGTAGGTTGCTATGCCCTCCTCCAGGGGATCTTTCCAACCTAGGGATTGAACCCACGTCTCTTTTGTCTCCTGCATTGGCAGGTGAGTTCTTTACCACTAGTGCCACCTGGGAAGCCCCCAAAGAGTGCAGTTACCAGCTTTATTTAGATGGTTTCAAGATCCTCAAAGAAGCCTATGACATAAGTAAGAGCTTTAAGGAAAGGAAGGAGACAAAGACAAAACATGAAAAATAGACATCCTGGTCAAGCCCAGAGTTTTTCTGTAGTGGATGCTTTGAGGTATGGCAGGAATTATTTCTGATCTGGCTTCTTCATTCTTTGACCTGTTGAAGTTTCAGGTCTTTGTGTGTTAGTAGCTCAGTTGTATCCGACTCCTTGCGATCCCATGAACTGTAGCCTGCCAGGTTTCTCTGTCTATGGAATTCTCCAGGCAAAAATACTGGAGTGGATTGCCATTCCCGTCTCCATTCAAGTCTTTAGGAGAAAGCTTTTAAATTAAAATTGTATAAAGCAGGCTGTTTCTTGAATACTGTGTAAATAATATTAATTTTTACAAGCAATTCTGAGTTGTTATTTTTGATTATTTACATTGCATTAGATTTCTCAAACGCTATTTTTAAAAAATTACAATAGGAAGGCCTGTCCATTGTTATTTTTCAAAGGAAAGCTGGTTTTCACAATATTATTCACATTTTGTAAACAGCATCAATGAACCTGCACATAAAAGGTTAAATGTTTGCAGACCATTCTTTTTTTGCCTCAAAGATCAGAGACAAATTACTATTTTTATTTTACATTCCCTTGATGAGGATAATGATAAACAGCTGTCACTTCAGTGCTTCAACTGCAAAGAATCCTATCACAGTCCTATAATTTAAACAAAGAAAAAATACACAGTCATACACAGTATTCATACAGAAAAGAGAATAATAGAGAATTTGCTTAAGGGAGCATTTGCTCTCTGCAGTTACTCGGTTAAAGGAAAAAATTCTACATATGTACATTTCCCCCATTCATCTTAGACATATTAGAAGGGACAATTACTCCTTTCTTTCTAAAATCATAACTTGAATTCTGTGACTCCCCATCATGCCCATGGTCTTATCAGAGTTGTTAAGATTTGCATGTAACTACACATCTACTAGGATTTCCAAAACCTAAAGAGAATTTCTAATTATTTTACTGGTTATTCTGAAATGTTCTTCTTTTTTTTACTGTTGAGAATTGAACTGTTCAGTGTTCTCTATTCACTCCAATTTTTGGTTATTACTTGCATCTGGTTTCAAAAAGTGAAAGTCAATGTCTTTTGCATATTTTGATATGCAAAAATTAAAGCAAAGCTAAAATTTAAGTATAGGATTAAGTGGCAAAATTTAGTGTTTTTATATATGAAAATAGAATTGGTGGTATAATTTTCCTGGTGTTTCATTTTCCTAGAGGTTCTTTTAATAAATACTGTTTATTCCAGTTTTCTCTTTTGGCTCAATCATATTTTTTATTTTTACAAATATAAGTATTTAAATATCATCTTTTCCTAGAAACTCTTTTTACATTTATTATTTTATCTATGAAACTGATTTGACAAATTATGGGTTTTTCCCCTTTTCATAATAGTTCTTGTTTTTTTTATACCTAACAAAAAATAAAAATTGGCTTCACATTGTATCCAGGTATCAAACCCAGGTCTCCCACATTGCAGGCGGATTCTTTATCAACTGAGCCACCAGGGAAGCCCAAGAATACTGGAGTGGATAGCCTATCCCTTCTCCAGGGTGTCTTCCTGACCCAGGAATCGAACTGGGGTCTCCTGCATTGCAGGCAGATTCTTTATCAGCTGAGCTACCATCGTAGCCCCTCACATTATATTCACCTTATATTTATTGAACGTTTCAGCTCTCAGAGCCTCAGCTTGCTCTTAGGTTGACGATAACAGTGGTACCCACCTCCTAAGATTGTGGTGTGGATCTTCTATGTAAAGTGTTTAGCACAGTACCTAGAACACAGTAAGTGCTCAAAAATGTTCCTGGCAGAGAAAGTATGTTGATGCTAAAATGCCATCATCCCCTTTTGTTAAATACGACAGCAAAATCCCAATATGTTTCAGGTCAGAGAGATGAACTAAAATGCATTTTCTCTATTATGGAGATATATATTGCTTTATGTAAAAGATGTTTTCCTCACAAAGCTGAAGGTCATGTATTTTCATTTGATATATACATGATTTCATCGTCATTTTATCCTCCTCACTATAATCAGGGTTTCCCTGGTGACTCAGATGCTAAAGAATCTGCCTGCAATGCAGGAGACCTGGGTTTGATCCCTGGGTCAGGAAGATCCCCTGGAGAATGGAAAGACAACCTGATCCAGTATTCTTGCCTAGAGAATCCCACGGGTGGAGGAGCCTGGTGGGCTACAGTCCATGGGGTCGCAAAGAGTCCGAGGCGACTCAGCGACTAATACTTTCACTTTCACTATGATTAAGTAGTAGTGGATCCTAATTCATCAACTTGGGATTTCTCTCCTCTCCAATTTTGTAACAAATAGGCACTCAGAGATCTTGAAATGTACTGAGGCAGCTTCCTTGATTTAGGCAAAGCCTTTTTAATGTCAACTCCTCCTCCTCTTTCTCTGGTGCATCAAGCTTTGTGCTAGCTGCTGAGAAGGGCGAAATAAACAAGACCCTGGAGTCTAATAGTGGGAGCAGCATAACAAGGCTGGATATAAATCATAGATGGTAGTACAAGACACAGATGAAGTACTGTGCAGGGAGTGATGGTGGGTCTGAGGGCCATTAGTAGTTTGTCTAAAATAGGTGATGGTGAAGCTGACTTTTGAAAGATAAAAGGTCTTCACAGATGGGAGGAGGGGATTCCAAAGAGACTAGCTTGTAGAAAACACGGCAATTTTAAAATAGTAGTTTGCTATTTTTATATTATTTGAATTGAAAATGTCTTGTGCTCCAATTTTTCAACTTAAATTTTCATAATGTGTGTTGAGAACTCTCTAACTCATTCCATGAATATTCAGAAAGGAAAGAAATAAACTAACATTATTGAGAACCCACAAGGCCCTTGGCTAGATTACTTCATATGCATTATCTCATTTAACTTACACAAGTTTTTCAGAGAAAACTTGTGTATCCCCATTTTAAAGATGGGGAAGCTGAGTTTCAGTTACATTAAATAAGTGAGGTATGGCCACACAACCGGTACCTGATAAAGCCTGAGTTTAAACCTAAATTTTTACTTTCAAATACGATACCCTTAAGACAACATTGCAGTTACCACTGATTCTTAGAATTTAGGCTTAGTGTGGCACACAGTCTGCAGTAGTTTTTAATGCCCTGGGAAGAAGTTTTTTTCACTGCCTTTGCTGACCTTCCCTCTATCACTTTACCACTTTATCACCCTAGCTTTTTACCTATTTATCCCAAACACTATTGAGCTTATATTACAAATTAATAATAAAAGTAAGGAACTCCCTGATTTACTTCTTTCAGTGACCAAAGACCATTTAAAAAAAAATGGGATAGGGATAGGGAAACAACTGTCATTATTGAGACTTCTAATCCCCTCTCTTGCTGCAGTAGCAGTAAGATGCCTCAGAAATGTCCTCCAGTTGTCATCATGAAGTATGCGATTCGACTCTTAGGTTTGGAAAGTAACTGTTGTGTTTTAGAGTGAGCACATATTATTTTAATATTTTTAAGGTGTTAGAAAAGCAACAGAAGCCTATATAAATGTTTAGAACTAATTTCTATCTTTGTTATTGTTGATCTTGTGGCCTACAAATATGCCTTTCACACATACATATTGATCCAAAGTTAACACTTATTTATAGATCCATTTAAGCAATTCAGCACAGTGCTTTGCCGAGAACTGATTGGATGATTAAAAACCTGGCAGATCAAAGTAGGTACATTTCCAAAGAAAATTACTTCATGTCCACATTGGAAGCAATAAATTATATCCCCCTCTTTTCTTGCATTAGTAATTAAATCTTTCCAAATGCTAGAAAGCAGCCAGACCACTAACAATAGTTGTATCATGTTCTGGGGCTTAGATGGTTCGTCCTGACTTGAAATGGAGACCATTTATTCTAAATTGATTTCAATGCCAAGCCAACAGGTCAGCCCTTAATGATGAAGATGCCCAGCCCAGCCTCTGGTGGATAAGCCAAAATTAATTAACTCAAGTTGCAGAGTATAGAAAACAGATGCTTCTCTCATGTTGCACAAATAAATGCTTTGTGTTTGGATGTATTCTGTTCTATTCAAAGAATAACAAGTTGGAAGTTAAAACTGTAAGTTTTTCACAGTGGAGCCAGCCTTTAGTAGTGATGACAGAAGCATGAATTTATAGAACAAATTCCAGCAAGTGCATGGAAAACTGCATTATCCCCTCTATCTCTTATTTTGGCACCAGGCCAGGCCTAGGAGATTTAGTTTTAAATCTGGACTGATCCAAGTGCTGATCCATTCCAGAGCAGACCTAGGAGCTCCAGAACAACACCAAGGTTATTTCTAATCTATAGAATCCCTGGAGACCCCTCCCAGAGGTTTATATCTGCATCAGATGTTTGGATTCAGTTCTTTGGCCAACTTGCAAATGGCTTAAGATTACATTGTTCTCTAGAGGTATGTTGTTAGGTGCACTGTTTATCTGATTGTCTGTCTAAACATTCATTCAGAATCCCAGTATTTTGCTTTTCCTTGATTGTGGCAGGCTAAAGGTAGAATAATAACTGCATGGTTCTGATTTCTTTTCAGAATAAATGGCTGTTTGATAAGATAAAGATGTTACCATCGGGTAGTACAACTTCAAATTCAGTAAACAGAAGTCAATCATATGATAATGTTTGGTATTTTTTTTCTTCTGAATCAATGTGAAATAATCCTTGTTTTTCTTTCCTTTCTGTTAGACTGAAAATGATGAGAATGGCCAAGCAGAAAACTTTTCTATGGACCCACAGTTGGAGAGACAAGTGGAGACTATTCGCAACCTTGTAGACTCCTATATGTCTATTATCAACAAATGTATCCGAGACCTAATCCCCAAAACAATAATGCACCTTATGATCAATAATGTAAGTGTTTATCAGCTGTCTCATTTTTAACTTCTAATCCCATACTAGTGTGGAAATTGCTCATACTCTCTTCAGCTTCTTTGTGATATTTTCTGGATGGTCAAAACACCTATTACGCAGGCTTATCATTTTCCATTACAAGTGGTAATTGACTGAGTGGAAGGGAACTTAGGAAAGAAAACATAAAACTTCTAGCTACAGTAAAGTGGTATTTCCTATTGGCTGTCTCCTCTAGAAGGGTGTGAATTTGCTCATGATAAAACAGAGCAAAAATACTATAGTCAAGGAATAAATTAGTTGCAAAGCCAGGAATAAAACCAAATACCCTGGCTCCTAGGCTTTGAAATTAAAGGCAAAAGATATCTATTCTTTTCTACATATTCATACAGAATATGGTAATACAGTTCTTCTCACCTTCTAAAAATTATAGAGTACTATTTTAACCTAGCAAAGGGCTTTTTGCCCTATCACCATGGATACAAAATCAGTTTCTTCTTCTTTTCTAAGGTAAGATGATAGAACCAAGGATCTCAAAGTAATTGATCTATATTTCATAGAATCTTTCCCTTTTCATGGTTATTTTTACAGCAGTCAGGAAATGATACTTAAATTACATGGTCTGGTTTGGTTCTTTTGGTAGCTACTTTGCTAAACTATAAATAATACCACAATTTATTTGAGAACTTATCTTTTAGATAAGATAGGCTATAATGGGGTGTTTTATAGCAGGCTTTTCTGACTCTTGAAAAGTGAAACACCAATTTATTCCTTATTACCTTCTAAGGACACATTTTTATTTAAATCAGTAATATATTATTAGCATTTGCTTGTAACAAAAATTAGATGGTAAAGTAGAAAAGAGCCCCACCCTGGAATTCAGGAGGAACCTGGATTCTATACTTGGTTCTGCTACAAACTGTGTTGTTGTTGTCCAGTTGCTCAGTCATGTCCGATTCTTTGTGACCCTGTGGACTACAGCACACCAGGCTTCCCTGTCCTTCACTGTCTCCCTCAGTTTGCTTACTCATGTCTATTGAATCAATGATACCATCCAACTGTCTCGACCTCTGTAGCCCCCTTCTCTTTCTGCCCTCAATCTTCCCCATCATCAGAGTCTTTTTCAATGACTCAGCTATTCGCATCATGTGGCCAAAGTATTGGAGCTTCAGCTTCAGCATGAGTCCTTCCAATGAATATTAAGTGTTGATATCCTTTAGGATTGACTGGTTTGATCTCCTTGCTCTCCAAGGAACTCTCAAGAGTCTTCTCCAGCACCACAGTTCGAAAGCATCAATTCTTTGGCAGTCACCTTTCTTTATGGTCCAACTCTCACATTAGTCCATGACTACTGGAAAAACCGTAGCTTTGACCTTTGTCAGAAAGTCATATCTCTGCTTTTTAATATACTGTCTAGGTTTAACCTAAGACAGTCCTTTGTGTCTTTCTATTTCCTCCATATATAAAATATGAATCATAAAAAGGTATCTGGCTTAGGTATTTGTTCCCCAAGATAGTATATATGGAAGTGTCAATACAATTAAAAGTATAGTTGTAAGAAACTAATATAGCTGCCTACTAAAGAATTGAAATAATCATTATCCATATATTAAGATTCCTTTCAAAATTCTAAGTTTGACAGTTTGTTGTTCATGATGAATGAGCTCCTTGACTTGAAGACCCCAGTCACATGAGCAGTCTTGTTCTTAACTCACTTTATTTTCATACACATTTCATTTATTCAAACAAGGTGAGTAGAATGCTTTGAAGTATCAGCAGCAGGTAAGCAATGTATTGGAAATATATTGGAAACTATAAATTATATACTTAAGCTTAGTCAATGGCCTGCTGTGTGACCTGAAGCAAATCATTTGGCCCCTCTAGGCTGAAGTCAGTCACTTCTAAAACTATACTAGGAACCCTGAGCTGCCCCCCAGAATTGTCAGAGAACATAATAAATGTGACTCTATGCCATTTTGAAAAATATAAAGTACTAAACAAATAGTCTGTGTATTTTTCAAATTACCCTCTTAACTTCACTTAAATGAGTTCAGGTTGTTTTGCTGTGGAATCCAGGCACTTGCTTATTTAAACATTTTCCTGATTAAGAATCATTTATCTTTTCACTGTTTTACCGAGAGTCATTAGTGCTGCCATCAGTTCAAACGCTGCTCTGCTCTGCACTATATTAAATCATCAGCACAGGAAATAGCACTTCCTGTCTATAGCTGTGAGGAGTGGTTTGACATAAATTAGTCAAAAGGGGAAAAAAAAAAAACTGATTGCAGATCTATCCTACTTTCACCTTCTCAAGAAACACACACACACAAAGAAACATGAGGATAATTGCCCTCACCCCTCACCACTCACTTGCTTTCTGAGATGGCAAAACCCCTACCTAAGGATATTATCCATGGAAGTGAAGTTCTGCTAATTGTCCTCAGGGAGACCTCACATAAGAGTCATGAGAAAGAAGACTTCAATTAAGACTTGATCTCCAAGGTCAAACCTTGAAGTAGAGATTGATAGGAATGTGGAGAAAGTAAAAACATTATGTAATGCTGGATTCTTATGACATTATGGCTATCTTTGTTTGAATATAATTTTTCGTATCTACCAGAAAATAGTTTTACACATCTAGGATGATTACTTTTCTTTGGACATTATTTAATCCACATTTTTACCGTATATGTAAAAGTCTATAGAGCTTTCCTGGTGGCTCAGTGGTAAAGAATCCACATGCCAATGCAGGAAATGCAGGTTCAATCCCTGGTCTGGGAAGATCCCCTGGAGAAGGAAATGGCAACCCACTCCAATATTCTTGCCTGAAGAGCCCGATGGAGCCTGGTGTGCTACAGTCCATGGGGTCACAAAGAGTTGGACATAACTTAGCGACTGAACAAAAATGAAAGTATATAGTTTTATATATGTGTGTGAATAATATAAATTTATATGTATAATTATATATATGTAAAAATACAAATCCCTTTTTTAAAAAATACATTCTCATGACATCTTATGGTGCAGAACGTCTGATCCCTTTTTGTTCATTCCAAAAGCACCCCTTTGAGTACAAGGAACAGAAACATACTGAACACCCAGCACTGTGTCATACATATGTGTTGATTTTTTTTTTTTTTAACTTAAAGTGAAGAGATCTTCAAGTGAGAGAATTAATCATAGAATCATAACAAGAAAAACAAATACTTTGACTCCTCATTCTGAATTCCATCTACTTAGCTCTGCTGTTTCTATAAATGGTTGTGGGTGAAAAAGCTAGTTGTTCCTGCAAAACCCATAAATGCCTAAAACCGGGTCCTCTATTTGTTAACTATCACTATTGAAAGCCAGGCTGTGGCCTTTCCTCTATGAAATGGGAATGGCTACTCTGCCTTCTGAAAACGAATATGTTTCAGCCAACTTTCATAAAGTTCAGAATTTGGTGGGCAGTTTCCTTTGAAAGTTTACATTAAGTGTTCTGCCACTCAAGTCTCCATATGGAATTGTTTAAGAAGTTTAAAGCCAGCAATAAATGCCTTGCCTCAGACATACTGTAAGCCTTTGTCTATTGAAATGCAGCAGCTGTTTCATTGCTTAAACATACCAGGTAACAGCGGCACAAAGAAATAGCAAGTTTATGACAGGCGGTTTTTCCGGACAGGCTACAGGCAAAGCGACAGAGTTTTGTTTGAGACTTTAAAGAAAACACACATATAACACCGCATAGCAAGCACATCTTGATGGCCTCTTCTTCTAGCTCACACTACCAGCAGTTCTCGATCAGAGAATCAAGAAAGTGAATCCAGCTTTATTTGAAAAGTGTTAGTGGCAAAGTGGCACTTAAGTCTGTGTTTGAACCAACAGAACAGCCACCTTTTGGGTACTCATGATTTTGTCCAGTTTCAAATGAAGAAGTTGAGGCCCCAGGAGGCTGAGTGGCTTGCCCAAGATCACACAGCTGGAGGTGGTAGGATCATGACTAAAATCTACCTTCACGTCTTCTCATTCATGGTCTGATATTCTCTCCAGTTCACTACCAGAGAGTGCATATGGTAAGGTTCAGAACATTCTAAGTCAGTCTTCTCAAACTAGGGGGGTGGGCTCTGATCCCCATAGCATATACATAGGCTGTCTTCCCAGAGGGTTCATTTTACTTGAAAATTTGATTAGGGTTTGTTTGAATATGAGAAACAATGTTTTGAATCTTAACTAGTAAGTAATTTAAAACATTGTTCCTCGTTTTCAAACAAAGCCCAGCTAATACGAAATAGAATGTAAAGTTTTATGAAACATTTTAAGAACCAAATATGAAACCTAGAGGCATTTCACACTTGGTGCCTGTGCCCCTGGACCCCTGGAGGTCCACATTCACTCTCCTTGGCCATTGGCCCTTTGGTGGAAAATTAGTAACACGTGCCCTAGTTTCACAACTTACTGTAACTTTAATGTGTGTGAAGTAGAGTGTTATTTTAAACATTCATTATTTGAAGGGAAAGAGCATCTTAAATACCAGAGCACTGATTTGTTTCCACCAGTCAAGAATTCTGTATCCCGCTCAAGAAACAGATCCCAACTAAGACCCAGAAGCCCCACAAGCCCCACTTTTGCTCCCCTCCACCCCCCACCATCACTCACCACCAAGGGTAACTCTCCTGCTTTCTTACATCATAGATTAATTCTGCCTATACTTGAACTTTGGAATTGTACAGTATGTACTTTTTTCTGCCCATCTTCTTTGCTCAACCTTTGTGAGTCAAAGGATATTCCTTTTCAAAGAAGGAAAACTTGGTTGGTCTTTACCAAAATGAAATCCCTGGGAAACAGAAAGCAGTCTCAGGTAGAAATGAGAAAATTGTGAGATCCCAGAGAATCTATAAATTCTAACCAAGCCCCTCTCTAAAGTTTATCACAATTAAACTTCTTAATTAAGATTTTATAGGTGTATTCATGTGAATGAAACTTATCACTGTGCCATTCTGTGGCCCCTCCTGTCTCAAAACAAAAAGGTTTTAAGGAAATGGTCTTCTTAGTAACTGAACTGTTTGAAAACTCTATAAGTATCTCTTCTGTTTGTGAAGGCTTTAAATGGTTTTAGTAATAAAGACAAAGAAGAAAAAGATTCAGAAATACTGCAGGTTGCTAGAGAAGGGTTAAAGTCAGAAAGAGAGGAAAACATGTGGAACATTTTTAATGACCTCACATTCCTTTACACTGAGCAGAACGACATGGTGCAGTAATGCCTGTTTATCTAGCCTGTGGAGTTTGAACTGGAATGAGGCTTTGTGCGTGAGAATTTTTTGGTGAACCTCACAAAGATGTATAGGTTATAAGGTGTTACAATTAAAGGCATAAAGATTCTTTGAAATCTCACATCCAAGTATAATTAGTTTAGGTCATGTTCTGTAAGGTATTTTCTCAATGCTATCATCTAAAAGGGATCCACTTGGCCTCCAATTGTGCAGAATCCTTGATTTAAATATTTGTACCATTGACATACAAACTGCTCAGAAAGTCCCTGAAGTATCTGGAAACTCCCCAAAGTCCCCCCTACCTTTGTTCCAGTTGTAGCATTACAAAGTGAGGCTAGCAGGAGGAGAAGAGTTTCAAATTTTCTTACATGCAAAATAAATGTTAACTTTGCTCTACATGAACTATGTCACTTGATGCTGGCACTATTGCCCTAGCTGCCTACCTCTACATACCAAATCTCAATTTAGACCTTATGTTATAAAAAGAATAGCTTTTGTTGATGGAGCACTGCCTAAGTGCTAGGCATCAAGCCTACCAGGCTCCTCTGTCCATGGAATTCTCCAGGCAAGAATACTTGAGTGGTTAGCCATTCCCTTCTCCAGGGGATCTTCCCAACCAAGGGATCGAACCCAGGTCTCCCTCATTGCAAGCAGATTCTTTACCATCTGGGTCACCAGGGAAGCCCTGGCATCATGCTAGGCAATATATATTCACTGTTTCACTGAATCCTTGCACCAACTCTTTTTTTTTTTATACCAACTCTTGAGGCAGCTCCTACCCTTAACCTCATTTTGCAGATCAGGAATCTGAAACTCAAAAAGGTTAAGTTTTTTGTCCAAGAACTATAAATGTTAGAGCTAGGACTCAAATACATTTTTGAACTGTGACACGTGGCTTGTGGGATTTTAGTTCCCCAACCAGTGGTTGAACCTGTACCCCTATACTGGAAACATGGAGTCTTAACCACTGGACCAGCAGGGAAGTCCTGTAGGACTCAAATTTTGAGCTGTCTCATTCCAAAGAATATGCCCTTAACCACTGTGCTATATTGCCACTTTCTCTTATGCTAAAATCATTCATATTATTTCAGGACATTGCCAAATCTATTGGATAGTAGGTAGGTTTTAACATGTAACATTTTGATGTGGAAGAGTTGATTCAAGGCAGATCTTTGATCAAAATGCCGAAGCAGGCTCTTATTATTTTATTTCGTGGTTTGTTTGACAGTTGCTTCTTAATTCAGATCTGCTTTAAATCTATTCTTGGAAGGACCTTCTTTTAAATTGTGTTTAATAGATTCTAAGTGATACTCCAGGAAGATGTAAAGCTTCAAAAGAGCTTAACCCAACTGATGGTCAATGCCAGGAAACTTGTCTGGTTTTGAGTTTGGAGTCGCACCATCTCTCCAAGTACTTACACACCTCACAGTGGAAGATTTGTGCAAACGTGCATGACTCCTTGGGTACCTACAAGTGTGTTTAGCAGTAAATAAATCTTCAAGGAGGAGAACAGTTCTTAAGCCAAATTTACTGTCTTTTCTCTAAACCTGACTTTCCTTGACTTCCACTCACCCGAACTTCAATGCTTGAAGGGTCTTTGTTCCTTTCTTCCTTGCCCCTCATATCCAAACAGCACCAGATCCAGCTGGTTTTTCCTTTATAATATCATTTATCTGTGCCCATATTTTCTATTCCACAGCAACCTTGCTAAATTAAACCCTTATCATTCCATAAATCTGCAGTGGTCTTCTGACAGAATTCTTTATCTCTACTACCACTCTTGCAAATTCTTTTCCAATCACAGCCAGATTGACTTTCCTAAAACTCTCTTTTATTATTTCACTTACTTGCTTTAAAAGCCTTCCATGGCTCCCCATTGCCAAGTGGATAAAGTTCAAATACTTTTCCTTGGCTTTCAAGGCCTTCACATCTGGCCCCAGGGTTACCTGGCCAAATTTACCTTCTACAGCTATCACACATAAACTTCCCCTTCCACCAGACAGTTGCCTGGATACATCTTATGTATTAGATTGCTTCTACATTTAAATCACTCCTGGTTTACAGAATATGTACAGAGAACAGTTTTTATTTATTTCACAACAGAGCTGTGATTTAGCTGAATTCTCTAATTAGTAGCATTATTTACATGGTTTGATACCTTTAAAAAATAGTGAAAGTTATATAGCAAAGTTACGTTAGAAACTTGTCATTTCTGAGTAACAAATTTAACTACAACCGAGGAATCTTGAGCATCTGACAGGTGTTCTCTTGTCTGCTTGAATTTATAACAATTAAATATACTTGCTTTTGGCCTTTCTTAGATCCAGTGACTCTAGATTAGTGTTAACTTTCTCTTAACAGAGGCACTGAAAAATCCAAGTTGGTTTATTTTTCTAGGCTTAAGTTAAGTGGCATACTTGTGTACCACACTATAATCATGATGCTTAAATGTAAATTATCTTTTCTAGTCACTCAAAGTGAGGCAAGGGGGTCATGGAAAGAGCACTAGACAAGTCCAAAGATGTGGGGTTCAATTTAATGTTGTGTGACTTTGGGCAAGTTACTTAACCTTTCTGAGCTTCATTCAGTTCCTGCATCTGTAAAACTGGGATAATAATACATGCTTCATACATATGCAGTGAGAATTAAATCAGATAACTTGTGAAGACACATTGGATTTCATTGATTCTCACATTCACTTTTTTCCACATTTAACATTTCTGACACGAAGATGCATGTGACACTCAGTGATACCTTGGCATTCTGTTGTAGTTTAGCTGATGGTGGTTTTCCTTTCTTAGTGGCACGTAAAAGAGTGGTGTGTCTCAAAATCAGGGGTGTCTTAGACTTGATGAAATGCAGTTATTGATTCTCTCTCTCTCAAGGCTGTGTGACAATGCCTCCTTTCCATTCTCATCCTGACACAGAATGCCCCTCCCCAAAGACTCACATGAATTGTTCATATTTTAATTTGTTTTCTTATATGGAACTTTATGTCATATAAGCTTAACTATGGAACCTTATGTCAGTCTTCATCACTGTTAAGCTCCGGAAACCAGAGAATGTATCATTTTTTTTTGGTAAATGAACTTGCATAATTATATGATTCTATATTTAATAAATATTCACTTACTGGTACTAATTCCACTTTTGAGACAACATGGAAACCTGGGGTCTTCATAGTATTCCGGTGATTTTTGGTAAAAGATCGGTAAAGGGCTGAAATACCAAGGAATACATAGCTTGTGTTATTACCTAAGTTTCCCTACATCATTGTTTCCTACTGAAAATACCACCACTTACCTCCTGGTACTTTCCCTTGTCTATAAACCAAGCAGCCACAGACAACATTGCAGAAATGCTTGTACAACCAATAGGCCTTATTCTGACGATGGAGGTTTGGTCCTCTTTTCAACTACCTGTTTTTCTTTAGTATCAACAGCCATAAGTCAGAGAGGGAAAATTGTTACTGGCATTGGGAGACTAATGAAGAAAGAAAAGTAAACATGCATGATGTGTCCCCTTTCCCAGAGTGTACTTTTGTGGACTTTGTCCATAGGCTCTGAACCAATTTATCATTCAGTCACTCATTCATTTCCATTTTTCACTTTTCTGCGGTGACTCACCAGGTTAAAGATTTCATAAATTCCGAGCTCCTAGCACAGTTATATTCTTCAGAGGACCAAAATACCCTGATGGAGGAATCTGCGGAGCAGGCTCAGCGCCGGGACGAGATGCTTCGAATGTACCAGGCCCTTAAAGAAGCCCTCGTGGTCATCGGTGATATCAACACAGCCACGACATTCACACCCGCGCCACCACCCGTGGATGACTCCTGGATCCAGCATTCCCGCAGGTAGGAAGATAGTGCCCCCAATGCCAGAGGCCTCCCAGCTAGTCCAGAGTTGTTTTCTGAATGTGGTTCCCTAAACCAATATGAACCTAAAGCAAAAAGAGGAAAAGGAATATTTAAGTTCAGGAGGGAGAGAGAGAGTCAGATAGTCTCAGCTCCTTTCAAAAACAAGCACAAAATACCTGGACAATGGCATGTTATATAGCCATTAAAAAGAGTAAGTACTGAAGTGAAAAGACAGTCCAGTTAATGTGAAACTTAAAAAAAATTTAAGTTGTAGAACGTTGTGTACAAAAAAGCAATTTATGCACATATATATATATATGAGAGAGAGAAGATATTATAGAATATAGATTAAAAGGATACCCAGGGAAAGATACTGGTTGTCTCCACAGAGGAAAGGGTGGGGAAGGAAACTTCCTTTCACCTTTTACCCTTTTATAATATCCCTAATGTGTATCTGAGTTAGTCAGACAATGCTTTTTTCAACGTAGTCAATTATAACATTTTTTAAGGATGACTTCTGATGGAGAAGGAAATGGCAACCCACTCCAGTATTCTTGCCTGGAGAATCCCATGGACAGAGGAGCCTGGTGGGCTACATACAGTCCACGGGGTTGCAAAGAGTCGGACACGACTGAGCGACTTCACTTCACTTTCTGATGGAAAGGAGGATGGGCAAACTGCTGTCTCTCTCTGTCCCCAGGTCCCCCCCTCCAAGCCCCACCACCCAGAGGAGGCCGACGCTGAGTGCACCCCTCCCGCGACCCACGTCCGGCCGGGGACCCGCACCCGCCATCCCCTCTCCGGGACCCCACTCAGGGGCGCCGCCAGTACCTTTCCGGCCCGGCCCATTACCTCCTTTCCCCAACAGCAGTGACTCGTTCGGGGCGCCTCCGCAGGTTCCGTCTCGGCCCACCAGGGCCCCTCCCAGCGTCCCGAGGTGAGTGTTCTGCACGCAGCCGAAGTAGGGGGTTCGGGAGCGGGATGCTCATGGGTTCTCTTCTCATAGCGTGACAGACAAAATTGATTTGGAAAAGAAAATGGCAAAGATACTGTCATACACGTTTGTGGTACCCCCTCCCTCCGGAGGGGAATCATAGGAAGATTGCTGAGCCCATGACTCCATTTAGAAACCAATATATGGACTACACTCTCCTTTCTCTACTGGCACAAACTAAATGAACCCCAGAAACTTAGGTTCAGATGAATGACGTTTTGACGGCTGTTTGTAGAATTTGACAGAGAGCTTTGAAATGAAAGAGCCAGTGGCTGGTTTGCTGCAAGCTGTGTGCTCCCTAGGTCACCAGAGCATCACAAGCTAAAGCCTAGCCTCTTCTATTACCAGAGGAATTCTATAAAACCACTGACTTCAAGGAATATTATCCATCTGCCCTCCGAACTTTGACCCTTAAGCCCAATGTTACTAACTTTAATGTAGGCTGAGAAAAAATCTGGCTGATCCATCTGCAATTGTTTTTTATTTTAACACAAACATATGACTTCTGTGTACAGTCACTGACAATAAATAAGACAGAACATTGTACATTTGAATAATACATTTTGGCATTTATAAGCAGATTTTCAGGCTTAATTGTGAAACAAAATAGCTAATAAATAACTGAAACTTGAAACATATATACCACATATATTTGAAACTATAGTCTCACCTTCATACATTTACAGTCAATATATTAATTAGAGATTTTGAAAACAGGGAATTAGGGTTTTTTTTCAACATCAGAAATTTAAAAAGCAAAGAAAATAGCCCATAGAGAAAGCTAATTTTTTAGAAGTTCAAGTCAGAGGATTAAAATATTTGTATATTCCATGAAGGAAAACCTTACTGTGCATGTACTGTCAAAAGAGAAGTGATTTCTGCCCACCCATGAAGTCTGAGTCACCTCACCCTCCGATTACAGTGCTAACATTTATTTCAATCTTCAGGGCTGTTGGGTGTAATGAAGAGAAGAAGGGGCATCTTAAACCACTGAACAAAGGGAGGTGTAGAGGAATAGAAAGGAATGTGAAATCAGATTTGATTTGCCACAGGTCTTGGGCAACTCAGACTGAGCCACGAGTTCCTCATCTATGAAATAAAGACCCAACAAGGTTGTTGCCCAAATCATATGAGATGGGGTATTTGAAAGAGACTGTAAATTCCGGTGGTTGTAATTGCCATCACCACTGTGGTCCCCATCAGAGAGGATATATGTACTCTCAAATCAGTTTTTTTTCCCTCTAACCTCAGTAGATTTTATTTATAATTTACTTGGAACTGAGCTAAATTCTAGTAATAATAAAAATGATAATATTTATTGAGCTTTCAATGTTTGCTTTGCGTACGTGTGTGCTCACTTTAGTCATATCTGACTTTGGTGGCTCAGTCAGTAAAGAATATGCCTGCAATGCAGGAGACCCAGGTTCGATCCCTGGGTTGAGAAGACCCACTGGAGAAGGAAATGGCAACCCACTCAAGTATTCTTGCCTGGAAAATCCCATGGATGGAGGGGCCCAGTGAGTTACAGTCCATAGGGTCACAAAAGAGTCAGACACGACTTAGTGACTAAACCACCACCCCCACAACGTATGCTAGGCACTGTCCTGAGAGCTCTGCACGTACATGTTTGTTTAATGCTCACAACAACCCCACGAGTTAGGTGATTGTCCATTGTACAAACTAGGTGAAGAGGTTAAGCTGTTTGCCCAAGGCACTCAACCCGGCCCTAACAGAGCTGGGCTTCAACATCGAGCAGTCTGACTCCAGAGCCGAGTCTCCTAACCACAATGTCAGGGTTTCTCCACCTCAGCGCTACTGACGCATTTATTGTGCGGGCCGTGCTGTGCATTTTAGGACATTTAGCAGCATCCTGGCCTCTACCCACTGGATGTCAGTTGCACTCACCAAGTTGTGACCACTGAAAATGTTTCCAGACATTGTCACTGGTTTGGGGGAGTTAATCTCCCACCCCTTGAGAACTTCTGTACTACAGCATTCAAAAGACTGTCCCTTCCATGTAATCAAGCATAAAGGTCAGCACTGAGCCTCACTTATAAGCAAAATTAAATTATTGTTTTAGGAAACTTAAAATTGACTGGGAAAAGGTCTGCCATTGTGCCAAGAATGTATGGAGGCCATTGGGGGAGGGCTGTTAGAGTCCCACACAGGAGCCTTGAAGACAGCTATTTTGTCTGTTTAGCTATAAGAAGGAACCAGAGCAACTTGGGGATGCCTGTCTTCAGGAATGAAAGTGCATGTCTTTGCCTGCTCGCTTGGCTGCTTCACCTCTTGGTTTCAGATAAGCTGGCTTGCCAATACCCTTCAGAGATACTGCTGAATGCTAAATTGATTTGTGAAGCCAAGTGGAGTTGCCCTTGGTATTTCTGAGCTTGCTCACGGAGGGTAGCCGGCAGGAATCGGCCTCCGGAGCCTGAGCTGGAGAGGGAAACCTCCAAGTTTCAGTCGTCTGCACTCGGGAATTTATAGGACAACAGTTGTGTTACTCAAAATGTTTAGAGTATTCTCAAGTTAGAGCCAGACTTAATTTGATCTGGCCTTGCAAAGAGTCTCAAATGTAAAACAGAAATGAGAGTTCTGAGTAAAAGAGGAAAGTTGGTTGTTTTCTGCTGAGCCTTCGAGTTTCAGTGCCAGCTCTGCGCATTGGGAGGGAAATCCCTGGAGGGGCAGGGGGGTGGTCACCTGAGAGAAAGCAAGAAAGACTCTGTCAGGATCCTTATGCCTATTAAAGTTTAGCTTTAGATGGAGAATTCTGACCACATAAAGTCTGTTTTTAATAAAAGCCAGAGCAGGAATCCTACCAAATGCAAGCCAGAAATGAGGTTTAAGATTTCAAAAAAAGAGAGAGGAGAGGAAAGAGAGACAGAGATAGAAAGAAAGAAAGAAAAAGCTGAGGGAATTCTTGTGGAAACTTCACCTTGTTCTATTTATTTATGTATTCTCTTTTCCCTCCATGACTTGCCTCCATTTTCTCTATTAAAATCTAAAAAACTTGAAATGCCATTATCCATCATCTTCAGAAAACCAACCCTTAGCTTTCCAAGAAGGAAATTTAATTTTTTTCCCCAGTCCTTTGCTTTCTTAAGGGCCCTTTCTCCCCTTTTATCTGAAACCAGAAACTCATAATATGACAAGACAGTACAAGGGGTATCCCACCAGCTCCCTGTTGGGCTTTAATATTACAAAGGCAAAAACTGAACTTCTAGCAGCAAAAGATTCTGCTATTCATTGTGTGCCCATGCATAGTTTTCTTCTAGATAATTCACAATTTCATTAGCAGGTTGTGATCTTCACTTTTAAGAGCATATATTTATTATGACCCTGTTTGCAGACATAATGAAAGTGCTTACAGTTGTACAGAAACCATGAGTGTTCTGGGTGTGTGTGTGTTTTTAAAGTGATTATTATTGTATCTTTCCATTCCAATGTAAAGGATGAGGAAGGAGAGAGGCTGGTGGAGTCATTTTTGGCCCAGGTTTTCTCAGCTGCTCAAGCTGTTCTGGTTTATGTGCATGGAGCCTTTCAGTGAGGGAGCTAGAAATATTGCAAACTACATGCCTGCTTTAATTAATTCCTTCTGAACTAGGGAAGCATTTCTGTCCCAAAGAGGCTCACCAACAGGGATGATTCTGCCATTAGAAAGTTGACTGTACACAAATCTGACTTGGGGAACATTTTCTATTGCTAGAAGGTTTGGTGTGTCCCCCTCCTTTCTCACCTCCGTCAGCTTCTCTGCAGGGGCTGAAACCCAGTTGGAAAACCCCATTTAGTCGTGTCCTTGTTTAGCAAGATATTCTTAAACAGACCTCAGTACCTCTTTAGGGGCCCTATTCTCTTACTTGAAGGTCCTAATGTTTGACCAAACACTAACTTTAGGGCTGATATAGCTATTTTCAGTTAACAGCTTCTTAAAATTAGCTAATTGGGAATCACAGCCTTTGACATTAACAGAACAAATTAACTGAATCAGAGTGTGTTTTTCCTGGCAACGGTGAATCTGGCATTATTTTATTCATTTGTCTTCTCCCCTTTCCTTGGACTAAGCTATTTTGCAACGGTCAAAAGGGGATAAGGGTGGGAGGAAGGGTCTCTATCCAAGGAAAAGCAGACTTCACTTACATCATCACCCAGTTTTCTATTTTAAAAAAAAACAAAAAACTTTTTTTTAAAAATAGAAGTCCTTTCTTTTAACCACCCCCTGTCTCCAAGTCTGATGGTATCTTTTAAAAATGACACAAGTGAATCAGAGGAAAGGGTTAGCTTTTACTCCAGTTCATTCACATGACAGAAACACAGCATGGATATCAAGAGTGCTGCACGGAATGAGTCTCTGGGGAGGTCCATGGTGATATTGGGGTCCCTGCCTTGCAGGGACAGCCCTAGAATAGCATTAAGCTTACCACAGGGCTTCCTACTTGCACTCCTTCCATGACTTAGTTTCCCTGACTTTACATGGAGCACCTTGAGAGTCTTCTCACAGCCCCACATTCTCAGCAATTCACGGTTCAACTAACCATAGCAAAAGATACATCAGTTCTTTATGTGAAGAGACAGTCCATGCATGCATGTTCTTTTCTTTACAGAGGTAAAAGCCCTTTATTCCCTTTAATCTTGTTTTAAATGGTTGACCTTGATGTCTTCTGTACCGTATCTCTTTTATGCATACATATTTTATGCATTGATTTAGCTGACAGGTAACACAGAATCCTTTTTGCCTAGGGATAAGGCTCCCCTGTTTTATTTTGTTTTTAGCCAATCCCCCAAATTTTGAATAAGAGAAAACCTGTGATTCTTATGAATGTGTCTTTGCATCCCTAATATCAAGGTTTGGTGCCATGAAGGACGAAGCTGCCGAGCCTTGAAGTCGTGGGCTCAGGGTTCACGGACAGTTAAGGAACTTGTGGGACTAGCCTGTGTCTGACTCCTCTGCAATCATGTTCTGGAAACATCCTGACTTACTCCCTCCTCAACAGCCCTCTAAAAGCATGAGTTCTTTTAGCAGCTGAGTGTCTTTGGACGAATGATGAATTCGTCTTGTGATTTCTGATTTCAGCCATGAGCTTTTTATTTTCCTCACCATCTTTCTCCTTTAAAGAACAAAACAGATAAATTTATGATTAGGTGTTCTGATTTTTCAGGAACAGTTTTTATATTTAGCAACTGGATTTAAAAGTCAAGCAAGGATTTTTACAAAGTATAATTGCTGAGACTAGAAACAACTTCAAGGCGTTCTTTCTGATTCTTAATATTTGAGGCATATCATGAGGCTACTATGTCACAAAATTTGTTACTGAAACCCCAAATGTAATTAATAACTTGTTGTAGGTTTACCATGAGTTGTCATGACGCTTAACATATTTTCATGAACATAGGAATTTGGCCACAAGATGTTCACTAAGGAAAATGTCTTTAATTTTATTTGAGCCTCTCTATTAAATATTTCATCAAAATCATTCAAATACCACAGTGATTCTGGGTGTAACATAATAATTCACTAAAGTGGATCAATGGTTAATGTCAAAGGTTTTCTTTCTTCAGGGTCTTGGTTTCATTCTAGTTCGAGTGGAAGTAAATTAGTCTGGTGGTTTCCTTCTTGGGTCTAGCAAACTTGAGTTACTTTACACAAACATCTCCATCCCACCACAGTCCAGACTGACTGGCAGTCTGTTTAGGCCAGGCTCAGGAATGTGGGAGCTTTACAGCTGTGTCAAGGTAGATTTCAGATTGCCTTTAAGTTTTCAATGTGCTCCTTACCTTACTTTTTCAAACATCTGATATTGCAGGAGGGTACAAGAAAAAGGAAAATAAGAAAGGATCTACATGAGACAGTACAAAAAAGCAGGGCAATAAATATAATAATAGACCATCTACCATCTCAGCCCCATGGTAACTGGCACTGAGTTAACCAAACAACTTCTTCTAGGTCCCTCAACAAATAATAGCAAATAGCTCTGTTATTGTTCTTGTTTGGGGCTCTACATTGCTAAGCTTCAACAATAAAGGGAAAGCCTTTCTGAGTTTCAGGGCAGCCCATCCGCCCCTAGTTTCACCTGATCGAGGAAAACAGCCAGGACCGGAGTCTGGCACAAGAGCCCCTGTCCAGTGAAAACCGCACAGTCAATAGTTATCATTCGTCCTGTAGCCAGTCAGCAGCCAACTGTCACCAGCTGGAATCTGCTGAATGTTCCTACATGCAAGTTGATGTCAGCTGAAAGAAAAGAAAACAGTTCTACCCAGTGTAAGCAGACCCACAGTCTTGTAGACTCATGCAAGCTAGTACTTCTGTTTCATCACTGCCCTCTTTTGTCTCCATCACTGTAAGAAAAGAACGGTTTTACGGGGAATGATTTTTCATTTTCAGGCAGTTACGATCAGATGGCATGTTTTTCAATGACTTCAGAGATTCATGGCACAGCATGATCCATGGCTCTTTCACCTCTAAATTTTCTGTAAGCAGCCAGCTCCAAGAATGAGCTTCTGGACGCTTCTTCTTCCCTCTGATTTATCAGTTACAAGGAAAAAATCAGAAGTGAAATTTAGCTTACTAGAGCCCCTTCAGCCAATAAATATCCAGGAAATTAAACATGAAAATGTAAATGCTGCATTTTTCACTCAGAATATGCATTATATGCCTACCTCCAGTTGTATGAGAGAGGAACTGAAAATTTAACTGAGGGTTTGATGGCTGTTGTCTACTTGTCATAATTTTTTATTACTGCTTAAATAGAATTTTTAAATGTCGGACGTTGAAACCCTGAGCTTACTGTAGCCAACATCTTGTAACCATTGTCTAGGGGAACCTCTGAATCTAAACACATATTTACACCCTTTAGTTGCCAAATGAAATCCATCTGGCTTACTTAATGCTATTTCCAAAAGAATATTACACTTTTAGTCTGGCCAGTATTTTTAAATGTAGGAGAGGAGGTGGGGGTGGGGGGGTGTTGGAAAGGCCCTGGGTTTGTTAAGAATCTGCCTGTGTACTGATGCCACATTACCAGTATTTAGATGAAGTTTAAGCTCATGTGGCAACTTTGACCAGAAATAGAATTCCTACAGAGGGCAGTGTTGAAAGCCACAGGCAGGCTCATCATGGCATAATACTTTCTTTTCTTTCTGGCTACTTTTCAGGCATCAGAGCCACACGGTAGGCAAATCCACAAACAACGAGTGCTCTAATTTCTGAAATTATTTTTTAACCATTCCCATAAACACCACGAACTGTCCACTCCTGTTTTCCAGCCAAAATTATCAGCTCACATGAATTGTAGAAAGAACTCATTCCATCCAAGGACCAGAGGGAAAGATGCTTAATCAAAATGGTAAATGGCAAAATTCTCAGTTGCTCATGGTCAATGACAAGGCCAGGCCTTCTTGATTTTAATTGCTCAGACACATGAAGACTTCATAAAGTCAGCATTTTCCCCCGTTGGGATTAAACACTGAAAAACGAGATAATACTGTTCTTGCTGCTGTTATGAGAACCCAACCCAGTAAATGTGTAAGTTAATATAAAATTTAGAAGTAAACTTTATCCTTTTTCTGTTTTTGTTTTGTTTTTGAGAAAGAGAGAATAAGGGAAAGACTAGATAACCACCAACTAGATATATCACCACAAGTGAATCCCCAAGTGTCAATGGCAATTTTGAAACCCAGGAGAAAGGAGACCTCAGGTGGCTCTGAATATTATTTGGAAAATAATCTTATTTTACAATCAAATATGCCAGTTGCCTCCACCATGTAAACAGATACCTGTATTAGGTTTCAGATTTTCATGAGCAGCTTTATCTACATTTCAGTATATTTTACATTCATCTAGCATGAGACTTTTTATGATAAAAGGAGATGGGAAAGCCTGTTTTAAAGATATTTTGCAGCCCAGAGAATCTAAAATGGAATTATTCCACTTGGAAATGGATAATTATGGAAGGTATATTCTGTACCATGTGCATTTTTAAACTTTATATTAGGATTGCTTTTGAAGCCAATTTTAAGAGTGAATGCAGTTTTTCCCTCAAATAAATCTCCTCCTAGTCTCGTGCTCAGGTGTTTTCGCCAGAAAGTCTGCACTCTGCTTTGCCTTTTAGACCACCATTCATGGAGTGAAGCTATAAAAATGAGGAAAACGTCTACTTATTTCTAAAAGAACTAGAATTTCTTTTTACTTCTTAACAGTATTGGAAAGTATTTTAATAACTAAAATAATAAAACTTCATGTGAGGCCAATGCTACCTTAATTATTGCCTCTTGGGGTGGAAAATTAAGGAAACATTAGTAAATGTGTTAACTAGAGAAACCACTGCAGTAATTTCCCTCCACGTAACTGGGTCTAAAGTCACAATAAATCCATGCTATACATATCCTTTGAAAGAAAGAAAAGTTACAGTTTCAGCTGTAATAGGAGTAGTATCAGAACTCTCAGGACTGAAATTAATGGACCATAAAAATCCCTGCAATTCATCAGTGGACTTTGATTAACCTACTTAAATGCTCTCCAGTTCAGTTTAGGGATCTATAATGAGGGTTGTTGATATGATTGCTTGATTTGTTTTAATATTTCAAACACTCTAAACTACCCCATTACCATCTTAATATTCTAAAACTAATAAGAATTTGGAAATTCATTTTGAAGCACCGTATCTTTGAATAAACATGTTGAAATCACGTTTCTCGCTTTTGCTTAAAACTTCGGTGTGTGATTGATGACATCTTGTAGATTTCCCTCTTTTTTTACTATACTCGCCTCCTTCAACCCAGGACCCTTTCCATTTGATATATAGTGTTTATTCAGTCTTGTGACTGAACAGCACATGGGGCATTCATACCAATAACCATTGTTACTGTGTTGTTCCCTTCCCTGTAGAGCCAGAAGTCTCAGCAAAATATTCTTGCGGGTCAGAGGGAATCTTTGCAACTTACAAATACTTTCCCAGTCTCTGTAGACTGTTCAGGATTCTGTCAATATGTTGTTATTTTTATCATTAAAGTTAAGTTTTACATTTTTGTTTGTGGATTTCATACCACTTATTAAAGTGCATTTTGAGATACAAAAATATGGAGCTAGAGTAAGTAAGGTAGTGCTGATCACTGTCTCCAGTCCAGAAAGCAATGTTAAAGCAAAAAGGCAAGGTTTTAGGACTTTTTGTCTCTAAGTTAGGCCCTACACCCAGTTACATAGGGCAGTCTTCCGTTGGTTACTTCTGTCGGACACCTGCCTTCTAACTGTGTTTGGCAGGCCCGCCGGATGAGGTAATAATCAGAAGAAAATGTTCTGGTTTTTTGGCCCCATCCACGTACAAGATTATTCAAAACAGTTTGCTGTGAGTGAGAACAAAGATGCTTTGAGATCCCTTAGTCTAACATTCTGTGGGGGTGTGGAGGAACAAAACTGTAAATTTTTTTGATCCCTTCTAGAAGAGTGGAAATATAAATTACATCTGCCTTTGCCCATCCTCTCAGTGATGGTTACAGACAGATATATGTAGAAATGAGAGCCTCTCATTTGTAAACATTCTAGCTTTACTCTCTCCAGCCGTCTTCTTGAGCACAGCTCCCATGGTCATTACAGCAGTGTTTTCCTAAAAGCATATTTTGTGAACTATTTCTCCAAGATGATGGCAGTTTTTTGTAAGACAGATGCCTAAAAGACATATGGTTTTCATAGATTTTTCCGTCTAGACTAGCCTTATTTAGTGACTTTTGGCCTGAATTGGTCTAGTTAAAGTTTCTGTAGGAGCTTGTATAAAATTTTTAAATATGGGCATACCATTAAGGTGTAAAACAAAAAGTTTGACTTCTTATTGGCAAACGATTAGAAGGGATTGGTTGAAAATTTCCTTCAGGTTAAGTAATTGTGATCATACTGTGCACCCACTCGTCCATCCCTCTCCCACAACACTGTCCAGAATGGAAAGGCTTACCCCCAAAATCCGGTAACTGTTAAATTCATATACTTCTCACTGTTTTCCTGAGTAAATTCTTTGTATTCCAGTTGATGTGTGTGAGTGTGTTAGAAAGCTGTAATTCTTTCTGCAGACTCTTTACATGGCCCAGGGGACCTATGATTCCTTGCCCTTTTAGCACCAGTTTTTATAAACACAGCATTTCTCTCATTTTAAAAAAAAAGCATCCAACAAGCCGCAAAGTAAAGGAGAAGAACATTCAGGAGTTTTTGTAGTGCCTTCAAACACCGATGAAGATTTCATTTTAAAATGGCAGTTTTTGAGCCAGCGTCAGAAGACTCATTTAGAAGCAATATGATACTTCAAGAAGAAAAGAATAATTTCTACACTTGCCCAGAAATCAACTTTTTGCACCCTGACACCACAGATCCGTGCCCAGTTTAACTGCATCAGAACACGGAGAATTGTGGAAGGGAGAAAATGTGGGCCATTCTGTCTTCGCACTGAGCATTTAATTGGACTCAGTCACATATTTGTTCACTGACATGGCAGCTTGCAAAGCACACCACCTCTCTGTTTTTATGTTTGCTTTCAGTATTTTTGTTTTTCAAGCTTGAACTCTAAGGCATGTTAGAGCTCCTCCTGCTGGAATTTTTTTTAATCACTGGGATTCTAATTAGTAAACGGTACCTCGTCTCCATTTTTTCCTCTCGGGCTGATACATGACCAGAAAAATACCATGTGGTGCACTTAAAACTGGCTTTTTAATTCACTAGATGTCACAAGTCAGGCAGAAATGAAACCTTGGTATAACATAAATCTTCTTTAAATCTTCAGATTCCTCATGCTCCGTTTCTGTTGTTGTTGTTGTTACAAAAATAAGAGGAATTGGAAAGTTAAACTTTTGCATCTGTATTTCTATGTACACATTTACCCCCTTTGAGGTCAGGCCCCAAGTCAGATACTCATGCCCAGAAGGTTCTTGCTGTCTGTCAGAAAGGAGGAAAGGTCTTCCCCACCTTTCCAATGCAGAAGTGAATTTTACAGTTTCATAGAGAGATCCAGTGTTGCCTTTTTCCTCCCCATCCTTGTTTCTTTGCATTTCTTCTCCCTGACTTGAGATGACAAAGCAGTGTGCATCTCAGAAGTGAAAGTTCGCCTCTCCCAGTAGCTGGTCCTTAGCACCTCCTTCCCAACCTCTCCTCCTTCCCCCAAATGTCTGAATTGGCCAACCCCCTCCCCGGGTGCCTGGTGTGGGAGTGAGGGGAAGGGCAGGGAGAAGAGGACAGAAGGCGGTGAAGAGGGTTGGGAATAGCTTTGCCCCAGCTACCATCAGTGGGACTAGGTTTCTCCATACATGCATGTAAGTTCTTAGATCTCTTTGGGGATTTCTTGAAAGAGAGAGAGAGGTAGCGAGGGAGACAGAAGGAAGGGAAAGGAGGAGAAAGAGACAAAGAGAAAAAAATCCTCAGAGGGGACACTGCCTAACTTCATTCAATAACCATGTGCGTGTGAATCTCTTTAAAAACCACCTCCTTTCTCTCTGAAGTTTTCTCATCGCTATATTCCTCTGACCTTCTGTTCCTTTGCATACCTTTTAGTCTTTTTCTCTACCCAACTTCTCTGTTGTCAGTGATATAGTACAGAAACTAAACTATAAAAATTCCAGAAGTAATGCTTTTTAGGAATCATATTTTAAAACAAAAAACTTTCAAAAACTTTGTTTTGTGAATTAGGACTTGGATTAAAACAAGTAGTTTTGCCACTTGTGATAAAAAAATGAGACATTTGATTTCTCAAGCTGACAGTACTTTTTCTAGCTTTTTTACCCCTTTCATACATACTATCTCCTATCCTTGGAATGCCGATACCCTCAACTTTTTCTGTTTTCTTCAAGCCCTTTTAACGCCCCAGCATCTCCAGTCTAAGACTCCAAGTGTCCCTGCAACGCTTGAGGCGTAATCCTGTCGTTGCACTTATCCAACTGTGGACACTGTTTACTTGTCTCTCTTCCCAGCTCAACTGGAAATTCCTGGGCAGTGACTGTCTTTATTTCTGTACCCCTAACACTTTATACAGTACCTAGCTCATAAACAGGGCTTATTGAGTGAATGAAAGAAAACAAATTGAGTTGATATACAATGTTTAATCAAAGTTTATTTTTAGAATTAGCCCAATATTTAGTGTATTTTAAGAAATGATTTAAACGCACACTTTCTCTCTTGTTCTTGTGCTATTCCTTCTGTGCTAAAACTTTGCCTGGCTAATTCTTTTTACAAGTCATAAACTGAGCAGAGTTCATGTAGGCATATCATCCCTTAAGCTGCCTTTTTGCTGCAACCACAGAAGAGGGTTTATCTGTACCATCCTTATGGGTAGAACCCGAGTTAGACGTTTAAAATACGGTGAAAGAAGTGTGGCAAGGTGGATTATATGACCAGTTATCTCAGAGACTAGTTTATACAGTATATTATATGTTTGCATCTTCAAATAAAAATTACAGACTGTTTTTCCCCTTATGTTCTTATTTCAAAGTTCATCAGTTGATTCATACTTTCCCAATGACATACATTTAAAAATCATGGGTTCATTTTCACAAGGGGAAGAAATGCTGGCTCTAAAATGTAGCAAGAGTCATATTAGAGAATTTCTCTTGAATCCTTTAAATGTACTCCAACTTCTCTGTTGTTTCCAACATCTACTGTAAACTATTCTTGGACAGTACTGGCTCATTCTGTACCAAAGCTAAAAGGGCCAAAAATATGCTGGATAGCATCCTATAGTGCTTTTGACAATTACAAAATGTTATCTTCCATGTGGACAAAATCATGACTTCATAGCATTTTTCTGAATTTTGCCTTGGACTTTTTAGATATGCAAAACCTAAATAAATGTTCAAATTAAGAAGTAAAGCACAATGCTGTGCTGAAATTTAAAAATACTGTGTCCCACAGTCTGTTCTCTTAGAGCAGACATTAGCAAGAGGAAGTCCTGGGTTATAGTTAGCTGCCTTTCCATTTCACCTGGAGGTGTGCTCCTGTCTGATTTATTCCTGGGCATGTTCACTTATGTCCTTGAATTCCTGCTTAAGACACTGCCCCCTACAGGTGCTGTGAAAGGCTGCAAGCAGGATAAGGAGTAATCTCAGGTCATGGGAAGTTTATAATGTTGTTCAGATGATAAACTATGTATACATGCCTTAAACTTTGAAAAATGATGCAAGGATTAAGTTATTCAAGAGGGTCATGGAGAAGTAAGGCATTTCAGTTCCTGGGAAGGAGATACTATGGGCACCCCCCATTTAGCTGACTCGGAGCCACAGAGCCATTTTTGCCTGAAGCCGCTTGGGAACCAAGCGCAGCAGAGTCCATTGTGCGAGGCACGTGTCATGATTTTAGAAAATTCAGAAGCAGTTTTTGCTTTTGTTCTCTAAGAAATTCATCCTATGTAGCCCTCAAAAACGGAGAAGGCAATGGCACCCCACTCCAGTACTCTTGCCTGGAAAATCCCATGGACGGAGGAGCCTGGTGGGCTGCAGTCCTTGGGGTCAGGAAGAGTCGGACACGACTGAGCGACTTCACTTTCACTTTTCACTTTCATGCATTGGAGAAGGAAATGGCAACCCACTCCAGTGTTCTTGCCTGGAGAATCCCAGGGACGGCGGAGCCTGGTGGGCTGCCGTCTATGGGGTCGCACAGAGTCGGACACGACTGAAGCGCCTTAGCAGCAGCAGTAGCAGCCCTCAAAAAGCAGAGATACTTTACTTCTTGTGCTTAGGTAGACAAAACCCTTCTTTTTTATCTTTTCATCAATAAGGTCAAATGACCCTAAATGCAACTACGTGTAAATTAAATTTTGAAACAGTTATATTTTAAAGCTTTATCTATATCTAATAAGTAGAATTTATGGTATAAATTGCATATCCTTTTTATGCAAATAACTGTCCTCGTAGGCAAATATAATTCCCCTAAAAGTATCAGTCTTTGATTTTTTGAGGGTTTTTTTATTTTTTTAAACTTGGGTCCACCTAACTAAATAGGCTGGGCTTCAGTCGTACCTTTTTCAAAGATGAGAATTTGGAATGCATGGTTAGATGTGCTCAGTGTCTGCACCCACTGCCACGCTCATGAGCAAGCTTTTCTAAACAAGTAGTTATTCTTCTGGTGATGACTAACAAAAAAACTACTGTAGTATAACATCTCAGTCTTTACAAAATAAACCTAAAACCGATTTGACCCATGCTTGAATCTGATTTCCAAAGGTATCAAAGAATTTCTACAACCATTTCTTCATCTTTCTTAAGATATTTTTTCCCAGCACTTTCTCTTTTTCGCTCTGACTTTATCTGGCAAGTGAAATGAATTGCTAAGAAAGCAAGGACAGAATCATTTATTATGTCTTCAGACAGTTTTCAAAGCATGGGACCAGCAGCATTAGCATAATCTGGGAACTTACTAGAAATGTCTCACCCCTATAGGAAGTCTGTGTGGGACCTAGAAACTTCTGTTTTAGCAAATCCTGCAGGGAGTTCTAATGTACAGTCTAGTTTCAGAGACACACCCTTAGAACATGCCCATGTGACTGCCCTATAGAAAGAATCCTGGCCTAAGAGTCCTGATATTTTGTAAGTAAGGAAAGGATGCAGCCTGAGCTACATAGGCCTAGTCTGGCTCACAAACTTATCAGATAGATAAATCTCACTTTCCATCCTGAAGAGAAAGACAAGCCATGTCAGTATTTGGTGTTACGATACACCCCTGTTAAGATCGGTCACCCATTATGAATACTCAGAACCAGCTAACCAAGAGAAGAGCAAATGAAGATTAAGTTCTCCCATTCTTAGAAGAGAATCAAATGAGACAATAAGAGAATTGATTCATTCTTCTCTCTTATCAATGTAGCCAGTTTCTCCCCCACCATGCCACCCACCCCATATGAACATTCCACTTTCTTAGAAAATGTGTCGTTATCCAAAATACTGCACCCGGCCCATCCCTGCAGCTACAAATGCAACTTTAAGTATTACATCTTTCCCTTTGATTTGGAAGCAGAAACATGGCTCTTCTATCCTAACCATAAACCGCCCACACACCACACAGTGTTTCAATAAACATTAAGTGATGCAAGATGCTCCATTTCAATATAATGGGTAATTTAATGAAGCCCATCTCTCTGCAAAGTAATGGAGGAAAATCTGGTACAAAACAAATAACTCTGCTTGGCCCAAAATAAACTGTTTTATGAGGTGAATGTCTTTGGAAACTCTTTGAATGGTTAGGAACTGGACCAATGAAATGAACCTTAACAGTAAACCTTAAATGTTTTTCTGGTGTTGAAGTTGGCAAACATCTTAGCATTACTTATTAAGAAAATTCACACTGAACAACTTGATGCGCCTCTTGGATTGTTTCCTTTACAGATTATCAAGGGGTTATTGTTTAGAAATAAATGATGCTTATTTCTTCCAGAAGGGTTGACCAGCTCTTTAAGATTTTTAATTACTAAGTATGTGTATGAGTTACTTTAACTTGAAACTAGGCATAGTTTAAAGATGTCATAATTATTTTAAGAGACCATGATGGAAATTTGATCTTTCTTCTTTTTCAATCATTAATTCACCACACAGGGTGCAGTGCCTATTTAGTGCCCTAGGGACTCCCTTAAAGTGCTGATAACGGATAGGTTCTCCTGATTTATTTATTTGAAAAAAAAAATAGCTTGAGCCAAAGACAAAGCCAAGTTCGGGGATATAGTGGTGAACAAGACAAACAAAAGACCTGGCACATTACAGAAAGTTGTATTTTTTTGGTTCCCTGCCTTGCCTTCTTTCTGCAGTTGCCTATTATCGTTGACTTTGTCTCGTTGCATCAACATGGTCCAAAGATAGGAGAGGAGGTTAAGGAGAAGTTGCTCTGCCATCAGAGTATTTTCGATCTTTCTATTCTCTGTCCCCATCATTGAGTCCATCCCTTCCACCTCCCCACTTAATTTCTAGTTTCTTTAACCCCATTATAGACCTACATTCTGCTGTGACTTTCAAATTTTGTATGCCACAATTAAAATCATATTTGCCCCTGCTTTAATCACATTATTGTATTCTCAAGCTCTGAGCCTGAATTACAAAATTTTGCCTCATTTTTTCTGCTTAAAATGGGGTGCTATAGTAAAACCACTTGCATACTTGTCTTAGCCCATTTGTATTCCACTATGAATAGATTTGAATTTTTAAAAATTTTGAAGCATAATACAGACCACATAGTACATGCTCAATAAATTATACATGTAATGCATAACTGGAAAGCATGTTACAGACCATCTAGTCTGAGTCTCCTGTGTCATAGATGAGAACACTGAGGCTTAGAGAAGTTTAGTGACTAATGATTATACAAATTGGCAGTTGGAGCTAAAATCCACATCTTTCAATTTCTGTGTAAACTTGCTGTCTCAAATATAAACTTCTGACAAATGCTTCAAAAAAAGTTGCATTTCTGGCCTTGTTGGACCTGCTCTCCTTGAGCTACTCTATAGCCTGTCTGAACATCTTTGTGTAGGTACTTTTCAGTCATTCACTTATTTGTCTGCTATTTAATAAATATTTATTCACTGTCTTCTAACCACATTATACTAAATACTGAATATATGTAATAAATATAGAATATGTGGTCTCTGCACTCAAGAAATTTGCAGTCTATTGGAGGACACAGGCCATAAGCTAGTAAATACATAATGTTAAACAGTTAAGTGCTATGAAATGCATAAAACCATGAAGTGGTGAGGAGTGGTGGTTGGAAATTATCGGATTGTCAGGAAGTGCTGGGTATGACGTTTAAGCCAAGAACCAAAGAATCAGAAGAGAACTCAGTTGCATTCCTTTCTCTCTTGGCTACAACACTTAGTTAAAACTATCATATATGCATGGAACAGTTTCTAGCCCACCATGCTACACTGTATTCTGCCCCTCACTGCATTTGTCAAGTCTACTTTTTTTCAAATAAAATCCCCTAATTAAGCCCATCCCATTATTGAGGCTTCTGGTAGAGTTTTGCTTTTTCAAGTTCAAATTCGGGCCAACTCTCTCGCTCCTCCTATAACTGCTAAAATGCTAAGAATATGTTTCTATAGGTTATGTGACTAACTATCAAACTCCCTGAGGAAGGGCCTATGATTTAGTATTTATTCCAAACATCCACTAAACAATTAAGCAGTCAAATATCCTGTAGGTAGACTTTCTAAGAGTCTAAATCCTACATGCCATTATAGCTGTTTCGTTTTTCTTTTTTTTGCTAGAACAGTGATTTATTTTTTAAAAATACTGTAGTATAATGTAAAGATCAGTGGCTATCATAAGTATTCATAAGTTGCTTCTTACTTCTAAGAGTAACTTTCATTTATTCATTTGTCAAAGGTTCAATGACTGAATGACAACCTCTGAGCTAGACACCACAAGAAACTGAAAATGACTAAGACACAGTCCTTTTCTGGTCAGTGGCAATAAACATATAAACCTAATTCCAGAAATACCTTGGGATGCTAGAGAAGCATAAAGATAGGAAAAGTTAGGTCAGAGAAGACTTCACCAAGGTGGGTGTTGAGGGAGGAATACAGTTGGAGCAGATAAACAAAAGAATCAGAAGAGAACTCTGACTGAGGACATCATTGACTGCAGCACCATGCTAAACACTCTATGAAACAACTCAAGTGCACATGACCTCTGGCCTCTGGAAAGTCCACATCAAAGGAGAAAATGGCTGGGTTCAAAGCCAGGATGTAAGTTAAACATATAACCATTTCAAATGAAAATGAGTAGTATGCTAGTGAAAGGGCAGGTGTTTTTGCATTGTCATAAGCGAAAAGGAAATAACAGGAGGATTTTTCCCAGCAGGAAATTGCCAAAACATTTCTGGCGGTCACACTAGCCGGTAGCCTTTCTGCGGGAAAAGGACTTACTTGTTTATCCAAATTAAACAGCTAGTAGGAATTGGTTTAGTTCCATACTGTGCATATAAAGTATCTGTAGTTACACTTTGAAAAACTGAGTGCTGCTTAAGTGATAAGACTTAGTGTAAGAGGTTAAACTGGCATGCACCTTCCTAAGAAAAAACCTTTCCTCCACAGTTCCGATATTTTTCAGGCACCGGAGGCAAAAGAAACGCCATTAAGATCTATGAGTTTGTGCTTAAGCAGTCGGTACTTTTACCATTAACCAATGATACCTCTTTAGTTTTGATTTTTCCTTGACCATCTAATTTTATCGTATAGCTCTGTAATTCTTAACATTGCATAACCATTTTCTTTAGCTTTTCTAACTTCACTCCTTCATCCTGAGAAAGAGTATTTGATTGGATCAATTTTGTGTGTCCAATAAAGAAGAAAATTTCATGACATGACAGTAATTCCAGAAAGGAGGCGGGAGGGCTCTTTCTGAAAAATATCAACAGGAGAGTCTTATCAAGAAGAAAAGTTTCAATTTGCAGAACTTGTTGAATCTCATTGGCTATAAACATTACCCTCTGAGATATGACGTGTAAAGTCAAGTACACACATAAAAAGCTTATTAATGCATTTAGGAAATAAATGTATGGGTTCAAGAAATAAAGAATATTAGTTGGTATAAAGCTGAAGATTCTCAGATACAGTAATATATCATTATATGAAGTTTATTTATTTAGAAACCTCAGCTGTTAGAAACACCATTACCAATCAGAAAGTGAGCAATATTGTTACTAAAAATAAAACTTATAGGACCCAAACTAGGAGCCAGAGCTCATGCAGTTTACTCAGGCACTCACCCTGAGCCTGTTTATGCTTACTATAGAGAACTCTAGAAACCTTGATTTTCTGATTTTCTAGTACCCAGTAAATTAGAAGTAAAATATAGAATATATTGGAAAAAGCTAATGCTGAGGTCAATGAGAAGTGATAATTAGCATCCTGACAGGGGAAAAAAAAAAGGAAGAACATTACATAAAGGGAAAAAAAAAATTCAAACCCCCTTTAGTCTCTGAGGCCTTACTAGTTCCTGGAGTGGGCATACTCTACTGGCTGAGAAATATGCAGTGCGTTTCTGATGGCTTTTATTTATTTTTTTTTTCAGATGGCTTTTAAGTGATTTAATATTTTTATTAGTATTGGGAGGGAGGACTTCAGTTTTCAGAAAGATTTGCGTATGAAAAATATCTCATTGTCATTAAAAAATGCTGGGTGAATGAGAAGTGACAGTATTAAGTTATTGCAGATGGCAGCCATTCCTGCTAGCCTGTTTGTGCATGAGCATGTGCCTGATGGCTCTTTCTCAGTATCTTTGGGATAACCTTCTAGTCGTTACCCTACTTGTTTCTTTACCTCTCTCTTTCTCTCTTTCTAGCCGGAGACCACCCCCATCACCAACTCGTCCCACTATAATCCGTCCACTAGAATCCTCCCTGTTAGACTAAACGAAGTGTCTGGCATGGCAGTTAATTACTAATGAATTTTACGAAAGCAAAATATTTGATAACTGTTGCAGTAAATCATGAGTAGTCGCATGTATGGACATCAGTAGGCAAGTAACCAGTTTGACTAATGCATTCATCACTCACCTTCATTGCTCATGGTATGTCAAACTTCTGGGGTTTGACTGTTGAAAACTGCTGACTCTCTAAGGTTTTGTATGTTGTATCGACCAAAGTAGGTTGTATAACAGCCCTCTGCTTTGTGGACCGTTCGCCTACCCTGGCATACATTTGAAATTGCTTTGACAGGTTTCCCACATTACCTACCAGAGAGCCCATTCAGTATAATTCTTAAGAGATAAGAGATGGTGGGCTTAGACCTAAATGATATATACTTATTTTCCTGCATTCTGTTTTGACTGATGGAAATTATTTTGTCTATTATAAGTGTGTCTGCCTACTCCAGGATTACCTGTTTAGAGCCTCTCTCCTTCCTCTTTATTTCATAAAACTGCTAGGAAGTAATTTTTAAAATTAAGATTCCTTAAAAATACAATTTTTCCTGAAGCACAAAGTTGTTTGCAAAGGAAAAGTTAATGCATTGCTTGCTCTAGAAGGCTTCTCATGCCAGCGTGTTTTTGCTTTGGTCTAGAAGCATATTCAACAGTGAATCAAAGCTTGCCTTTTGGTAGTCAGTCAGCAAATTTGGCTAGTTAGTTTCAGAATTTAAGGAAGAAGCAAAATATCACATCTCAAGAAGTATCTGGACAAATGTAATTTCTTTATTCACCTATGTACTTACCTCCTCACAGATTACAGTGTAGGTTAGCATAGAAAATATTTAATTTTTTATATTGATCTGGTTTTAGGCATGACTGACTACTACACTTTGACACTAATTCCATTCTATTTATTTAATTAGAGCAAAAATATGCCTCTCTTTCCATGCTAATATGTAATTCCCTAATGCAAAAATTTAGCCTACCTTTGAAACAGTTTAACTTTTTATCCATTCTAGGTTTCCTTAATAAATCCTGAACCTTATTATAGGATAGCCATATTTAAAAAATGGGACCTGGCATGGAAAAAAAGATGCCCCTGTTTAAGAGCAGAGCTCATGCTCCTGCAGTCAAACAACTTCAGGGTCTCTTTCCAGGCCCTTCCAAAAAATAGTTAAGACATCAAGATTTAAAGCAAATTGGCAAACTCTAACATTTCTAAAATTTACACGTGCAGCTTAGCCTGGGGGTTAATAGTTCAGTCTCGAGGCTGACTTTTGGACTACCTAGGAGTAGATGATTAGCATGTAGGAAACGGCCAGAAGGCAACTGGAATTTTGTCTGCTAACTGTCCCCAGACAGCAGACCAAATATTCACTGCATATTTGTGTCCCATGACACCATTTCATGTTCTGCAGAAGTAAATCAGGTTAACCAACTGAAATGTCTCCCTTTGAAAGCAGCAAACATGATTTGTACATTACCTTAACTTTAATTTCCTGTGTAGTTTATACCCAAAGCAGACACCCGTAAAGTATGAAGTAAAAACTTTTAACCGTTATTAAAAAGAGAACTTGCCAAGGTGAATGGTGTTGTTTTGAACTTATTCTAAAGGGTTAAAACTATGCCGCTCAGAAACCAGAGAATACAAGATTTACAAAAAGAGCCCTTCAACTTTTAAATTACAAGTGATTGTATAAAGAACTCCACCCTAAATCGCCACCTTAAATCTTCTCATATCTTATGTTTTCTCCTGGAAAAAAGTTAACTCTTTGTGAATGGAACAGAGGTGCAAAATACATGCCATGTTTATAAAACAGCATTGCCGCTGAGTGGAAATATGTTAAGTAAAAGGAATAGTCTACAGTGAGATCTTTTCAGAAAATTTCCTCTTTTTAGGATTCCCTTTGCTTCTTCCTTTGAATTCGCTAAAATAGGCATCTAATGGATTGTATACTTCAGGGTTTGGCTTTGTGCTATATGTGGTTTTGCATTTTTCTATATTTCAAAAATTTCCTTTGGTTAAAGGAAAATATTGTGGATAACCACTGGTGTGTTCTTAGATCAGCACAAACCATGTCAAAGAAAATTGGAGATTTGTTTTCCAAGTTTCTTTGCACTGGTTTTATGCAGTCATAAACAATGGCATTTGTCACCTTTGGCTTTTGCTCTAGGTTTATAACCCCACAGTTTCCCTGTCTCAGTTGTCTCATCTTGTGTGTACATTTTTGTTTTATTTTACTTCTAAGCTATTTCTAATAGAACCCAGCCTCTCTCCTGGAATTTCAGCATCATATTGGAAAATATTTTCACTTTACTGCAGTACTCTGTCATGTGATCAGTATTAATCCCATTTCCCAAAAGGTTTGCATCCTATTAAAAGGAGATGTCAATGTAAGTGAAGTCACAAGCTCTAGGATGTGCAGAGTTTGGAGGACAGCGTTCATCTCAGGCCTTTAGATGGGAATGTCACTTACTGAGCTTTCTAAGTGTTCCCCATACACTTCAGGTCTTTCGTGTAACTTCCCTTGATTCCTCCAATGTTGCCTGAACAACAGATGTAGCTCCATCATGTCTAGTATAATAAAACATACAGTGATTTTAGGATTTTGAAAAATAAACTGTGTTTATTTGATGGGTAAATCTATTTTATTGTCACATGCTAAATCTTGCATGCTTATTGACTAATTGGACCTGCCATCAACTCAGTTGTGGACAGATGATTGAAATAGTATTGATTTAGAACAGATACATTACATTTTCAGACGTCATCTACCAAAATGACTCCTCTGAATACTGCTTCTAGCTGTAGTCTGTAACATAGAAGAGCAGTAGGGTCTGTTTAATTAGCAAATTGCCTACTTGTTCAGATACGAACACTATTCCAAAACATGATAATAAAACCAAGTTCCTGTGATATAACTATAAGCTTTCTGACCTTAGAATTAAAGAGTAGTCATATATATTCATTTTATGACTTTTTAGTATAGACTGTAGCCATAATTCTCAAGTATGAAGTGGGACCTAATACCAGTATGTGACAAATGTTGATGTTTTCTGTGTACACACATACTTTCTATGCATGTGTCTCTATACAGACTACGTGTATAGTATATACATAGTAAATTTGTGTAAGTACGTGTATTTTGTGCCCTTTTGGGCAAGTAGGTTTAAAATTACTTGTTAAAATGCCACGAGCATGAATGTGATTGTATGTGTATCGTGTATATATGTATATGTATGGGTGTAAATATGTATACATGTGCTTTGTATGTGTGAGTATGAATTATTTTTTAAACTATGCTAATACAAGAGTTAGCCTTAGAGTATCTGCCATAATACGTGATAACAGTGGTTCATTTCCCAAACATACATGAAGTGTACAAAATTTTTTTGTATTTTATTCATTCTGAGAGGCACAAGGCTCAGAATTTCCATGACAACATGGTAGAATAACATCTGCAGGCAAAAAAAAATAATAATAATCTACAGACATTTACATCTAAATTCACAACATTGCTCTTAAAGAAGAAATTATCTTTGCCAATATAGCTAGCTCATAGTAAGTGTAAGATCTGTAAACCTACCTTTAAGATCGCTGATAGAATTATAAAAATTATTCTTAGACTGCTGAGCTAAATCTTTTACAGCTAAGTTGGTCTATATAGTCATCTTTTTCTCTATGGTAAATGTCAAAATTTTAGAGGGATCTAGCAGAATACAAATAGTGGATTTTTCTGAATAATTGCTTAAAATGCAGGGAAGAAGTTATGTAATACCTCAAAGGCAAGTCATCTATTCACTTTTTCAGGTAGACATTTTTCATTTGTCAGACAGTATAATTATTTGAAATTGACAGGAATCTCCTTAACGTTGAGAATAAAGCTTAAATTGTAGGTCTTTGAACTATAGAACTCAATGAAAGAAGATAATATTTGAGACTCAAGCCATGAGTTTTATATTATTTCACCAAGAGGACTGAAAGCTATGAACTCAGTTTAATGTGAATGAGGCTGTTGATAGTTTCCAAGAAACAGTTATTGGTTCACTAGATCGCTCATTCCTTTCTCAAAAGCTCAAGTGTGTCTTTTAATCTTCAGTCATCCTGTCTAGTTGGTATGTTTAACATTATGTGGTGTTCTATATTGTGAAATTTTAAGATTTTGAAGCATATGTTGTATATGCATTGCTATCTGTATATATGTGTAAGAATGTCAGTATATATGAGAACAATAGAGAGGGAACTCAAGGAAGAATCTCCTGTTTGTCTTAAGACCTGTTCATATTGGTATATTGGTGAGACTTCTCACCTGTCTAGGCTTCCGTAGTGGCTCAGATGGTAAAGAACCTGACAGCAATATGGGAGACCTGGATTGGGAAGATCCCCTGGAGAAGGGAATGGCAACCCACTCCAGTATCCTTGCCTGGAGAATTCCATGGACAGAGAAATCTGGCAGGCTTCAGTCCATGGGGTCGCAAAGAGTCAGACACGACTGAGCGACTTTCACACACACACACACACACACACACACACACACACTCTCACCTCTCTGGTCTGACGTTTTACACATGGCTCAGCTCAAGGCTTCATTTCTTTTTTATTTTTACCCTCTGATTTCTTAATGTAATGTTTTTTAAATTAACTGTAAAATTATTCTGTCTAATCTCTTGCATTGTCTGTTGTCAATTTGATAAAAATGATCCTCCCAATCAGAAATTCCACCATTACTTGATTTCTGTTTAATTTCATATGTATAGCCTTTGTTTTGCTTGCCTATGTTTCTTTTCTCTCCCTTTTCAAAATCAAACTCGTTTTATTGCTTTTTTATATTAAGAAGGAGTGTACAGAAGCAAAATCTTGCCTTTTGTGTCAGTTCTTTAATTAATTTGAGCCAGAATACTTTCCACTGTCTTCTTGACACTTTCAGGATTTCTTAATGCTGATATATATGGATGGACTCTGTGAATGGACATTTTGAAGCAACTTCCTTTAAGTCCTGTATCATTCTAGAAGGTCATATGTACCTATTGTGAAAATGTGAAGCTGTACTACTGAACCTGAAATAAATGATAACATTTGAAGGACTCCCCCTTCTTCATTCTTGTATATATTTGAGTCATGTTTATGCTTATCAGGAAGATCTGACTTGTAAATACTTAGGACTCTTTTTAATCCAGTTGTCACAGAATTACCAGTATGAAGAATGATAGCATTTGGCATTACTGTCATTAATTTGGGGAAGAATGAGATTTTTAAGGGGAGCAAGTTGAACAAATCAAAGGCAGGAGAGTGGGAAACATTTTACTACTGACTTGAAGTTATTGTTTTACTAAGTTAAAGGACACAAACCTTAGGCTGCTGAACTGTGCAGAGTGACACTTGCCAAGAAGCACTGCAACACTTAGCTATTGAAAAGGAAGTGATTCTGAAAATCTAGGTCTACAGAAGGCATTTCTTACAGAAAGTAATTGAGCTTCTGACTCAACAGTTGACCTCCATTGTTTACTCATGGTGTGTTGATGGGAGAAGTTAAACCTTTTTGTTTCCCCAGTATTGAGAATGGAAGAGTGTTCAGTAGTTACACATGTCCTTGTCCTAGCTGAATTTCCAGAGAATAGAGAAAGACTCTGTAAGAAGGGAATGGGAGGGGAGAAATTTTGATTTACTTTCCCTTTATGTTCCGGAGAGACTCCTTGTGGAAAGATGAATTGGAAAGACTGTTGGGTTAATTCACACTTTCCTGTTGTAATTTCTTTCTCAAGTCTATACATGTTCTGTGAGAGGATCCTTCAGTGTCTTCAGAGGAAGCCTCTTAATGGAAGAAAGAGTCAGGATGCGAATCCTGCTATGCCCTTGTGTTGTATGTGTCTTACTGCATGATTCTTTATTCAGAATTGTTCCTGATAGAAATACCAAAACCAAAGGACCTTATTGTAACTGTTTGGCAGATTTCCATTTGTATTTTTAAAATAGTTCTGACATCAATGTAAATATCTGCCAAATTAGTTTTCAAGATTCTTGTTTTTCTGCTGCACTCTTTAAATCTCATATGGGAAGTACTCATTTCATCACACACCTGACATTGCCCCTTTTAAGGCCATTTCTTGGAGTTCTTTCACACTGAGGCAGCCTGATACTTAGAGAGTGCAGGCAAGAGATGTTGGCTAAAACTACAACTTTAATTTGGAGTTTCCCAAAGTCCACTCCATGGGATTTTAATGTTTTACACATTCATATACCAAGGGCCTCTCGATTAAATATACTTGGGAAAAGATGACTAAAAATTAAAGGTTTCTTTTCTAGAAGACTCTACAGAATCTTTCATATCAGATTACAGGGCTAGTGTCTCCATGTTTCTCCACGTCAATGCTTTGTTCATAGAGCATCTATGAACTATACTACAGGACTAGTGTTCTGAGGTACACGCCTTAGGAAACACTGCTTTAGTGGCTTTAGACCAAGTTCAGTTCAGTCAGTCACTCAGTCATGTCCGACTCTTTGCAACCCCATGAACCGCAGCACACCAGGCCTCCCTGTCCATCACCAACTGCTGGAGTCTACCCAAACCCATGTCCATTGAGTCGGTGATGCCATCCAACCATCTCATCCTCTGTCGTCCCCTTCTCCTCCTGCCCTCAATCTTTCCCAGCATCAGGGTCTTCTCAAATGAGTCAGCTCTTTGCATCAGGCAAATGCATTGAGTGAGATTTTCCCAGTACAGACCATCACTAACACAAAGTTGGGTGATACAATAAAATGTCATCGTAACCAGAGATCCCAATTTAGGACCATCCTCCTGGTATTCTGGTGCTTTGTCACAGTGGGGTCTGACCAACCAACCAGGTAGGTCACATAGGAGCAGGAGGCCTGAAAGCAGATAGCGACAGACATGCCATGAGTCCTAGGGAGCCTTGTGGAGAACTCAGATCATTTTCATTATGACTTTGACTCTCTCACTCCAAAGTGAGAGAAAATACTGAAGGTTTGGGAAAGTGAGACAAGAAAGGCAATAAGAATAGGCGTTCTTCTCAATGCTTCTCTGATGATCTCCACTTTTAAGTCAACTTAGATCTCTCCCTTCACAAGAATACATTGGGGGTCACGTAATTACCTGAGAGAGGGATACTGAGCGAGTCCTAGTATTTTCAGCAAATGCCTTCAAGCACTTCAGCATTGGGTTAAGTAACATAGAGCAGCAGTCCACCACCTTTTTGGTTCCAGGGATTGGTTTTGTGGAAGACAATTTTTCCACTCTTTTGAATTAATTATATTACCCCTAATGTATTCTTGTGAAGGGAGAGATCTAAGTTGACTTAGAAGTGGAGATCATCAGAGAAACATTGAGAAGAACACCTATTCTTACTACCTTTCTTGTCTCACTTTCCCAAGCCTTCAGACTCACCCACTTCTCTGGGATGTGAAGTTATCTAAGTGATGGGCAAAGGAAACAAGCAGAGCATGTTTTGTGAGATTGTAACAGAAGAGAACAAAGTTATAAGGAAGGACTTCCCAGGGCTCTTGCCAGAGGAATGTCACCATAAGAACAGATTGCAGCATTGAGGTAGATCCAAGAGAATGTGGTTAATTCATCATTCTTATGAATAATGGGGTCTTTTATGTATATATGAATTATGCCCCTGTTCCACACACAGTTTTTCCTGCCCCTTTACTTCCTGTTTTGGCCAAACAATTCTCTGAAGTTATTTTCAGAAAACTTAAGGAGGTATAACCTGAAATGATCATCTTGACTAGGGAGAATTTGCTTGTACAGTGAATGCTGGCATGATGAGCTTTCAAAAGTGTTAGCAACTCAGTATCCCCATTCAGTAGTCCAAACTCAATACTTCAAGTTTCAATTGTTAGAAGTAGTAACAATAGAAAGTTCCTTTGTTGCCCTTCACATGAAAAGCCCCAATATTTTCAGAAAATGCCTTCAAGCATTTCAGCATTGTGTTAAGTAACATAGAGCAGCAGTACCCAGCATTTTTGGCTCCAGGTATCGGTTTCATGGAAGACAATTTTTCCACCGACCAAGGCAGAGGTTCAGGGGGTGGGGATGATTTCAGGGTGATTCAAATGCATTACATTTATTGTGCACTTTATTTCTAATTATTACATCAGCTCAATCTCAGATCATCAGTCATTATATCCCCAGAGGTTGGGGATCCCTGATATAGAAGATTCTGGAAAAGAGATAGTAAAAAAAAATAAATAAATAATTGCCAAAATCTTTACTAGAAATAGCTCTGAGTCAATGTATGGTGTCATCACCAAGGATGCCTTTTTGGCAATGAGTGGAAAGTTAGATACAGGATGAGTGAAGAGGAAAGAAAAGAGCTAAGGGGATAAACATATACACATTTCTCTGATGATTGAAGCAAACATTCTAGCTGTTCATGAAATATATTCCAAGACATAAAGCTTCTGACGCTTTCTGGACTAGAACACCAAACTCAAACAGGAAAGTGTTTTGGCATATGCTGACAAAATGTCCCTTCAGCACTGTGGACTTGCTGTTCAGTTTAATGGCTCACCTCCCCACCCTGCTGAGGTCATTAAAGTGTTCTAAAGCCCCTTCAGAACTCAAAAATAGTTTCTGTTTGCTGGGCAGGTGATAAATCTCACCAAGTCTGACAGGAATTTAATTACACTTTCTTCACAAAAACACTAGGGATACCCATTACCTGGATCTCTAAAGCTAAAGGCTTGCAGAGACCCCCCACAGTTGAAAGGTTAGGGACCCATAATAAGTTCTTCATCATATAAATGGATGGGAGGCCTCCTTAAGTGCAGCCAGCTTAAATTGGACCAAAGAAAAATTGGTCTTGGACTTTAGGAAAGGTAAGATCATTTTTCACTGCTGCTAAGAAATACCCCGGTCAGCTTGGCTCCATTAACATCTTATAGAAGATGAAAAAGAAGTTTGTTTTTGTTTTTGTTTTTTTGTAGACCTCCTTGCTCCACTCACTGAAGTGTTACAGAAGTAAGATGGAAGTGAGTATGTTGTTGAACACCTGGAGGAATAGCCAAAAAGAAGTCCCACAGGGAGCGGGGTACTGAACTAACCTCACAGTTCTATGGCTTGCTGTAATGTTGAGCTCATTACCAGTTGGGTTAGAAAGAGGAAATTAAATGTAGACTTTTGTAGGAAACCCATGGGAAAGCTTCATTGGCCTGCTGTTTTCCTACTTACAGAGCTGTGCATTGCTGTGTAGCCTTTACTGTATCTTCTCTACCAGCCCATCATCCAGACAGGCTGATGTCAAAACTAACCACATCTCTGGACCCTTCTTTCACAACCCGTGAACCTGACAAGATGCAAGCCAGGCTAGGGATACAGAGAAAGAGCCAGCAAACCAAATTTCACTTACCCTGGACCCAGTTCAGAATAAATCAGAGCTTCAGTTGCACCTAACTCGGAGTCAAGGAGAAATTTTACAAAATCCTCATGTCACCATGAACCAGATATAGCCTCCTAGTTTACCTGGGCCTAGAAAGGCTATCACATCAGGATTTTCACCTGGAGGAAATTCTCATTTGCCAATCCTTTTCTCCAAGATCAACCCCTGATATTTTCCATCTTGTGATTACACTGCTTATCTGATCTCTTGCTGCTTTCTACTGACCCTCATCTTAAAAAAAAATTTCCCCTGTCATATTGCTATATCAACTCCCTCTCCCCCTGTGGAGATTTCACATTTATTGAAATCTTTGAAAATAACTGAATGTCACAAAATCAGGGTTGGGAAACAAATACTCAAGTTATAAAGGTATGTGGCTCTGGTACTGTTCCCAGTTCTCCTGAATATGATTGCATGAATATCATTCCATGGTACAAAATAATACAGGTTTGGAGTGGCCTCAAATGGCTCATTCCTAGCACATGACTGGTAGCCAGGAAACATCCCAGGAGCTGCTTACTATGCCACATGATCTCTCATTTCCCTTGCATGTCTGCATGTTTTTTGTCTGATTTAAGTTTGATTTTTGTGGGATTATTTTTGCATGCTCTTATTTGGATTTGTTTTCTGGTTTAAACATTGTTTCCTTCCTCTGCATCTGTGTGTTTCTTTTTGTTATTTTGTTTTGTTTTCACTAGGCGACCCCCTCCTGCAGTTCCTGGACGGCCATCCTAATCCCCACCATTCCTCTCCTTTTGCGTCTGACAGCATGTCTATCTGTGGCATTTAAGAGCCTTTCATTTGCACTGTATGTCATATGTACATAGAAACTTTTATTTTTGATCCATGTCTATAATAAAAACAAAGTTTATTCTATATAAAAAATGAAGTGTGTTCCGTTTCTTTTTCTAAAGAAGATCCAAGTTAAAATAGGAGTTTGTTTCAACTAAAACCAGGTAAGGTGAAAAATACATAATTTGACATGTAAAGGAGCTTCAATTGGAAATGACTGATTTTAAGTTCTTAAAGCATTGAGATTTAGGATGATATTTGGTGGAGAATAGTAATCGATCTTCAGTTGAATTGGCTGTCCAATAGAAGAGTGAAAGATGAAGCAAAAATCTTGGGTGTCTAGAAAAGACACAGAGAACTGAATAAATTCAGTCTGCTCCCAGGAATCTCATTAATTATTATTATTGCACCAAGACATTTTGGAGGAGGAGAAGGGGACGACAGAGGATGAGATGGTTGGATGGCGTCATCAACTCGATGGACATGAGTTTGAGCAAGCTCCAGGAGTTGGTGATGGACAGGGAAGCTTGGTGTGCTACAGCCCATGGGGTCACAAAGAGTCGGACACGACTAAGCGACTGAACTGAACTGAAGACATTTTTCATATTTTCATTGTTTTTTAGGCAATAAAGTACATAAGATTATGCAGATAAAATATATCAGATTATGGGGGAAATTTTTGGTCTGAAACATGTAAACCTCGTATATTCTATTTGGCAAGTTCAGGGGAAAAAACACATCATTTGAGTAAAAGTACAAGGCAAAGAAATGTTGCCACACTGAGAAGATTCCTCATGATGTCAGTAAAGTGCTGGAAGAACAAAATCTTTATGAGTTTTCAGGAAGAGAACTTTTTTTATATCTTAATCCTCGAATGATAATTTCAACACTGAAATTTTAAGCTATCTTTAAAAACAAATCCCAAAGACTTATCCAAATAAAATGATTATTATTAACACACTATTGACTGGGAGATTTTTGTAGAAACAAATATTGTGGCTGGTGATTTGTTATATAAATGACTGTTGAAACACTCAGAACAATAATGCTTGCGTAACAAAAGATGAATTAATACATCTGTGGTCAATAAGTTGTTAAGGTAATATAGTTTATCCTGCCAAATATGTGATCTGAAGCCTTCCACTACAGGCTTGAGATTTAAGTCAGAGTTTTCTTTTTGAATATTTATTTGGTCTATATTAGAATTTTAAAGTATCTCCTCTTGGATCACTTCTCCACGTGCCTTGCTTTAGCAAAGAAAGAAAGAAACCAGCTTATCTCTCAGGTGAAAGTTTTCATCTTGCATGTTAACACATCAGTGTGTATTTGCATCACAGGTCCAGTGACTGAGAGTTAGAAGCGCTGGTGACTAAGGAAATTCAAAGACACCAAAGCAGAGGGTCAACCAAAGCTCAGCTTTACCTCAGAGTGACTGAATTGATGCAGACTACCACACAGCTTGCAGTCTGTTGCCCTTCCTTTCACCTTCCGTCCAGACATTTAACTTTTTAAATCAGTATTCTTATCATGTAACATTCTCATTTGATAGCATTCTCATCCCAACAGACCCAGAGTTCCTGGGTTATATCACACCATCTCCCCAAACAAACAGAGGTTGTCAACAGGAAGGTTTTCATCCATTCATTTCTTTTTTTAAGTGTTTGGTATTTTTCTACTGTCTTAAATTTGAACTTGTTTCTATGTACGATGGTACACCATTTAGATGTTTAAAAACTTAGATTGACCTGATGACCATGTGAACGTAAAACTTAAGTCATAGTTGAATGAAATGATTCCGTGGCAATCCTAATCCATCTCTTCAACCAACAGGTATGGCTGCATCCTCACATTAGACTGGTGAGAAGAAAGGGGACTGACGGGATAGGGCAGTGGGGGTGGGAAGAAGCCTGGAGTAAAATTAAACTATTTAGAGGTTTGTTCATATTTCTTTATTGTTCATACCATTTCTGTGTTTTATCGTATACCCTTGCTCAGCTCTCCCACCCTCCTCACCCCTCGATATTGGATAGAGAGCTGAAGAAGTACAGTTCTTCAGAGGTGATTCAGGATCTTCGGGAGAAATAAACTATTATATCTTTAATAAATATTCCTAAGTATTCCCATCCCTTTATTTATGTATCAAACATTTCTTGAATTCATAAGAATGTTCTAATTACTGGGAATACCAGAGAAGTTAATAGGATAAAAGTAGCTGACAAAATAGGTAAATAAGAAATTCCAATATAAACTATGACAGGAGAAATTTTTGGACCTTTTTCCAGGGAGAACTGTTACTGACTTCCATGCTAAAGCAACTATTTGAATCCTAGAACCAGATTATCCACTTGACCCAAAGCCTGCTAGCATTCTAGAATGTGGTGATTTTGACCTCTGACAAAGAAATAATAGAACTCATTTCAGCCAATCAGAAACCAAACTTTTCATTTCTCATGGAATAGTATAATAGATGACTCTAAATCACCTAAGTGTGGGTTGAGAAAGACATAGTGGACTTGAAACTGAAGCAGTCTGTTGTTAACTTTGCTTTGGCTTCTAACAAGAAGGCTTTAGATTCAGAAGGTGTCCTGCATTGGTCTTCCACTGGATGCAGTGAGAGGAGTGAGAGTCCTCCAGCCTCTAGCTAGAAACTCCCAGACCACGCAAGAGATGGAGAAGAGAGAACTAAAGGTAGGAAAAAGTAAAAAAAAAAAACAAAAAAAACCCCCAAAACTTGCCATACTCTCCTTAGAGATTTCCACTGGTAATGTCTGTAAGCCTTGGCAGCCACATGTACACTGAAGCATTTTTCAGCAAACGTCCTCGAAGCTGAGAGCCAAGAGGAGATAAGGAGATAACCTCAGCTGTTCACATACAAACATGGACACCTTCAGTGGGTTTGGAGCTTGGACCCTTCAGTCCCCTTCATCCCTGAGTTTGAAAAATACTGTACTTGTCAACATCTGTTTTATAACTCAGCACTAAGTATGATTTTTTTTAACTCAGAAAATTGATATTAGAATCTTTAGTCCAGTTCCATAAGTTTCTGAAATAAATCTTTGCAACTGTGAATCCATTTCAAAGACATGAACCTCATCCACAGAGAGAAAAGATTGCTAAAAAAGAAGAAAACCTCTATAGCCCTTTATAATCCTACAGAATCTATATCTGAATAAATCAGATGGAGCTCAAATGCTACCACACCCCTGTATGTTCCTCATTTAAAGGGACACACTAGCTGCCTTCATTACCATAATATACACCTGTTTTTTTTTTTTTAAAAAAACTTTTTATTTTGTATTGGGATAAAACCAATTAACAATGTTGTGATAGTTTCAGGTGACCAGCACAGGGACTCAGTCATACATATACGTGTATCCATTCTCCCCCCAAACTTCCGTCCCATCCAGGCTGCCGCATAACATTGAGCAGAGTTCCTTGTGCTATACTGTAGATATTTGTTGGCTCTCCATTTTGAATATAGCAGTGTGTACATGTCCAACCCAAACTCCTTAATTATCCCTTCCTCCCATCCTTCCCCCCAATGCGTTCATTCTCTAAGTCTTTTCTGTTTTGTAAGTGAGTTCATTTGAATATATATCTGCATTTTGTTTTTTGTTTTTTTAATTACTATAAATTACTATCAGATTGCAGTACTGTCAACATTTAAGATCAGATTAGGTGGTAGGCTGTTGGATGAGTCAAGGCTATAAACTGCTACTCTCATGGTGTTTTTAATCAAATCACATTTTACAGTACTTCTTATCAGGTCGTGACTCTCACCGCAATTCACATCTTCAGTGATCTTCTTGAGCGGGCACAGAGTAAAGACAGTCTTAACAAGCCCCAGAGTCCAAAGAGACTTATGGATCCTCAAGATAGTAACACTGAAGTGGGTCCTCCCTCTCAAAACAGCTGCTAACAAAGGCTATTTTTGAAGCTCCATATAACACAATGGAAAAACAAGTCTTTCAGATTCTTAAGGGCTTACTTTTCATCCTCCTTTCTGTGACTGTATTTTAGAGGCAGCAAAGAGAAGTTAGTGCCAAGGAGACTGTTCCTTCCTCCTGCTGCTTTTTTCTCTTTTAAAGACAGAAACAGATTCAACCTCAAACACAAAAGCTGCGTGGGGCCTAAAGATCTGTTTATTTTGCAATTTAGAAAGAGCAGGAGACCCGCAGTGTTCTCCCTGACCAGAGTCCAAGTGTTCTTGGGTTCTGCAAAAGGCCCTGGGGCCATCCTGTAAGTGAGCTGGGGAAAAGCAGAAGCAGCCCCCCTTAGCTGGGGAAAGCTAGCTTTTCAGGGGCCTGAGGGGACAGTACCCCTCGACCTCAGCTCTGGTAAATGTGCTCCACCACCCCGGTAAAAGTATAGTCAAGGGACTGGAGAGCTAGTCTGTTAGGGCACAAGACCTCGCTCAGGCTGATCCTGAAACCCAGGTGCCAGCCACTGCTGGTTGATGACAGAAAAGGCTTTCTAGCCTCTTCATGCCTTTATAGGCTCTTCCTCGGACACTTTCCCCTCTGTCATCCTACAGCGAGATGGCACCTGTACTGTGGTGTTGCTGGGCCCCCGGTGCCCAGCAGATGTTGGCCTGTGGGGAAGCAGAGCCTCCCTTATCTCTGGGGAGTCTTCCTGTTAATCACAGTAACAGAACTGGGAAGAAAAGGGCTTTTTGATTTGGCTGGTCATTGCTGTTGTTCTCCAAGTAAATGAGCCAAAGTTAATTGCACCTGTGAGCTGTAAAAGCCTAAGCCAAAAGCAGTGGGCTGGTAAGCTAGCTCATTCCTACAGAACCTCAGGCATTTCTCCTCCACCTCTGGCTGCAGCTAAGCTGGCCAGAGCCCTGTCAGTGGTGTGAGGAGCCGCCCTCCTCAGTCCTGATGGTTCCCAGGACCTTGGTCAAACCCTGGCTCTCACTTCAGCCCTGATCACTTTCCCCAAAATCAAATTTTCTCTAGAAATGGCATGGCCCGCCTATTGGAAGTTTGCATGGTTCTCAGGAAATTAGTCATTAGCGCCCCACAAGGCTCTTGTCCATATGTTCATTTATCTACAAACCTTCAGTTCTTTCTCCCTTATCTCCTGATGATTTTAGCTCCTGTTTCACTGTCATTCTTCTGTCTCAATTCTTGGGGATTTCCACCTACCTGTAGGTACTCCTTCCAACACCCCACTCCCATCTCACTCCTCATTTCCTTGGACTTCACTCCTGCAATGTCGTTGCCCTCCCCCCACCTCAGCTATTCACTTCCAAAGTCACAACCTTGTCTTTTATCTTTTCTCTGGCCTTTACTTCCTGGCTTTCAAACCCCTTGAACTTTGCCCTGTCCTTCATCTCCCTGTTTTTCACCCTTCTTGAGGTTCATTCTTCTTCTTACTCAATTTAAATTCCATGGCCAATCATTATAATCATGCCCATGTATAATTACTGTTCTCGCTTGCCCTTCTCTCAATCTGATTAATCACCATCCTGGGTAAATTCAGCTCCCCATCTGCTCTAGTTTGCACTCATGTAGCTGTACAAGGTCAGCAAAACACAAAGATGCACACACACACAAGCAACTTCACTTTAAATTCATGACTACCAGTCTCAAGTGAGCCCTTCCTTACTACTGCTGGGCATTTATACTAAGCATCCCTAGTTCATCCACTCCCCCAGTGTCCCAAACTGTTTCATATCCCCTCATTCCATCAGTTCCCCTCACTCTCACATCTCAGCTGATTCTTTGCCTCTTACTTCCCTGAGAAAATTGAAGCAATCAGAAAAGAACGTCCACAGATTCCCATAACCTCATCTATCCACTAGCCATCTACCCACTTACCTGCATCTGTATCTACACATTGTGCCTTCCCACTTGTTCCCAGAGACCAACTCTTCTCTTCCTAAAGCCAGTCCCTCCCTATCACCTCTCACTTGCTCAAGAACATGACCTCAACAGTTAAGTCTCCCCTTTCTCACATCAACTATTACTTTCTACTGTTTTATTTCCTTCAATATACAAACATTCTCCCATCTTAAAAAAAAAATTTCCTTGCCCTCACCTCCCGTTTTGGTTTCTGTCCTATTTCCTGGTTCCCTTTTGATGCAAAACTTCCAGAGAGTTGCCTGTACTTGTTGATCTAATTTCTCTTCTCTTGTTCTCTTAAACTCACTTCAAATAGATTTCTATTCTCACCACTCCACAAATATATATATATATATATATATAATTTTAAGGGACACCAATCACCTCTTCCTTGCTAAATCCAATGATCAGTCTTTGCTTTCTTGATTTTTCAGATTTTGATCTAATCACAGTTGACCATCCCCTCTTCCTGAATCATTTGCAGTTGGTTTCCAGGATTCTAAACTCTTGATCTTCCTCCTGCCTCAGTGGTTGTGCTTTCCAGGTCTTTTTGTTTATTCTTCTCTCCAACATTTTACTTTGGATTTCTTAGTCCTCTTCTATATGAAATTCCTTCCTAGTGATGTCATCCAGTCACGTAGCATTAAGTGCCATGTATATACCAGCAAATCTTAAATTTATATCTCCATCCCATACATTGCTCCTGAAATTCAAACTCATATCCCCAGCTCCTTACTCAGCATTTCATCTTGGGTGTCTACTTTTCATACATGTCTACATGCCCCAAACTGAACTCATGATGCTCTTCCCCAGAATCTTTACCCAGATCTCCTGGGTCCCCACCTCAATGGATGCCATCTCCATCTTTCAATTTGCTCAGGCCAAAAACCTCGAGTCATTTATGATTCTTCTCTTGTGTTCATGCCCTCCATCTAGTATATTAGGAAGCTCTTGACTCTACTTGCAAACTATATCCAGAAGGTGACTTTTCCACCACTTCTCTGCTATCACTGTGGTCTGTGGCACCATCATATCCCCTGCTTGGATTAATATCAGAGCCTCCTCTAACGCTTTCTGCTTCTACTCTTGCCCCACAGCATCCAGAATGAGCCTAGCCTCCCGCATTCCCTTTCTGGCCTCCTCTTCTGCTCTCCTTGTCCACTTCATTTCAGCCACTCTGGCTATTCCCCAAACATGTCATGCCTTCTGCCTCTGCAGCAGCTCCTCCCTCTGCCTGGAATGCTCTTCCCCTGAGATCCTGGATAATTCCCTCACTTCCTTCCAAACCTTTGGTTAAATGTTACCTTTTCTGTGAGACCTACCCTGACCCCCTTATTGAATTCCATTGCTGCTTTTTCCTTTTTCGTTCAATAACATTTATTACCTTCTGCTTATGTTTATCATCTGTCTCCTCTTGCTAGGATGTATGCTTCATTAGTTCAAGGAACTTTGTCTGTTTTACTCCTATGTAGGTGTATCTCAAGCAGACAGAACAAGCGGTATCTGTCATATAGTTAGTGTTCAGTATTTGTTGAATGAATACATTTCTAGGGTTAAACATCATAAAATGTGAATGGTAGAAAGTGAGTAGAGGTGGGCCTATGTTTTAATAAATAGATGTTGGGGGAAAAGAATAAGGGATTAAGAGGGACTTGATAAAAGCATTAAAAGCAACAGCCTACCAGTTAGCCCTGGATGCATTTCAAGACTTACATTGAATTTCATTATAAAAAGGAATATCAATAACTTCCACAAGATGGCACCATGTCCCAGGCCTGTTTTCCTGCATTCAGAGTGAAATATTGTAAAATTGCGTGACTGGTGCCCTCTGCTGGCTTGCTTTTGTTTTTGTTTTGTTTTTGTTTTTTGACCTTGAGCCTTTGGTTTAAAGATGTAAGTGATGGGCTCCATATACTTCCTTGAACATGCTGTATGAATTCTTAAATCCATGAACATGCTGTATGAATTCTTAAATCCATAATTTAAGCCAGCTGCCCAAAAGCATACTCAAAAGTTTATGGTACTGGCACAGCATACAGGCATAACTGGTACCAGTTTGATTGCCACCCAGAACCACTGTGGTGTAGGGACACTCAGATCCATGCACGGCATCCTAGCTACACCAGTCATGCATCACATCACAAAGTCCAGCATACCTGCTGCCCTCTGTGGCTCTACCTCTCCTTGGTCCTTCCACCTCGACTGTAATCCCTGGTACCATTTTGGAAGGATGGGCAAAACTGCCTCCCCATCCCTCTACCCTTGCACTAGCTTGCCACCTTCCCACCTTACTTATAACTTAGGGTAACAGGAAACAGAGCCGAGAGAAAGGAGTACAGCTTCTTATATAAATAAGTATTTGACAGGTTGGGATTTTTTTAATTGGAGGATAATTACAAGGATTTTTATTCCAATGTTACTCTTCCCTTCCTCCCCCCACCACCCACCCACATACACACATGATAATTAATATTCCCTGGAAATTTAGATCATTAATATCCTACTTGGACCCTTTCAGTGTGGTATAAATTTAGAAGGCTGATTAGACTACATACTTAAGTGATGAGTAACTTTCTCAGGAATTGTCACATTAGGGCCTATCGGTCATTAAGCAGGCCTGCACCCCTGTGCCAGCAGCAGCCCGAAGAAGCTGCCACATGTGAGCTCATCACCCTGCAGGTGGTAATGCCGAAGGGCTTGGGATTTCTGAACATGTCCTTACAAGACATTTATGGCTTTTTTATTTGCATCCCCCACCCCCACTCCCAATTTTTGGATCCCATCTATATCCCTGACTTGTGAAACTTTTTTGGACTTACATGTAGAACGTTTATAAAACTTTTTGTCTTAAGTTTTCTGTTCAAAGTTCAAACGTGTCTCTCCTAGAAGGGCTCCCCCAGTGGCCACCTAACAGTACAGGACACGTGGCAGGGGACACAGGGTAAGGAAGATCCCCTGGAGAAGAAAGTGGCAACCCACTCCAGTATTCTCACCTGGAAAATCCCACAGACAGAGAGGAGCCTGGTGGACTACACCCCATAGGGTCACAAAAGAGTTGGACACGACTTAAGAGACTAAAAAACAACTAAACCCCTCCTATATAAGGCATGATTTGGTGAGCAAATAACATTCACTTTCGTCACTAACAGTTTTATAGGCAATGACTGGATCTCTTTTGAGCCTTCCTTGCAGGTGGTTCTATTCTCTAATGTGGTTTCATAGGCCAGCCTCCTTTCCCTCAGATTCCTACCATTTTGGTTATACCAGTTATCCTTCTGTGATCCTTCTCTAATTCCACTATAGACTGGTTGGGAGGCAACCAATTCTGTACAAAGAATTCCAAACACAGAAGTGCTGGATTCTGTTTATATCTCAACAACCTCGATAATGCCCAGAATTCTGAGCCAGTGTCCTCCAGATACTACATATGTAACAAGGAGCTTGCTTGGGTCTACCACCTCAGGCACCTCGACCTTAAAATGTCCTGTTCTTTTCTTATCTATTTCCAAACCTGTTCTCACTTCTGTTTTCTCATGGTATAGTTATTAGAAACACAAAAATCCACTCAAAGCAGAAGCCCTCCCAGTCATCCTCTTCCCCTTCTACTTTCCAGCATGAATAAACCAAGATCTAAAAATCTCTTCAATCAGAACCCTCACCTCCTTTGCCACTGGACTAAGGGCAGTCCAGACTCTCATTTTTCACTATTGCCACAAAAGCTCCCCATGCTCAGCCTCTGTAGTTGAGCATGAACACTGCTATTAGAATTTCACACACCACGGAAGTGTTAGGTGTGAATCATAGATCCCCCCCTTTTTTTTTTAAACAAAAACTTATTTTCATTGGAGAACTGCTTTACAATATTGTGTTGGTTTCTACCATACATCAGCATTAATCAGCCGTAGATATACATATGTCCTCTCCCTTTTGAGTCTCCCTCCCACCTCAGGTGGGAATCCTATATTCCTTTCCAAAAGCTCCTTCACTTGCCATTGACTCCAGGATCCAATAATTCAACATACTCACCACTCTCAGACCTCAGCCTCTCCAGCTGCAGCCCATCCATTCTGCGCTCCCGTCCACTGCCAAGAGGTATCAGGCCCTGTGCGCCTGGACATACATCCATCCTTCTACCCACAGATACCTAATCTGAATTGAATCTGCTGCCCCACCCTGCACCCTAATAGCCAACCCACGACACCCCATCCCCTGCCACCTCCCCTCTGAACTACAACCATGAGACTGAATAGGATCAGGCCTTGGCTAATTCCAAATATCAGATAGTATGACAGAGCTGAACATGATGACACAGGCACATTAATTCATCCCACTGAGAAGTGTTCTTCAGAGTGATTCAAATCTGTGGAACTTTCTGCTCCCCAACATGGATGCAGTTGCTATGTGAGTTCCCTAAAGTTGATCATCAGAAACCCATTCAGATAAGGAAAATAAGACATTTAAAAACAAAAACAATTTTACTAGATGTTTGACAGAAACCAATACAATATTGTAAAGCAATTATCAAAAGTAAATTTAAAAACAATTTATACAACTCTTATTACATTCCACCACTAACCCCTATCTTGTTTCTGATGTGGACTATATAACAATCATGAACCAATTCTGGTCAGTCAAGGCATGCAGAGTAGTGTAGTGGTTACCTTGTTTGGACAGGACATGCTCTCCCGTTTTCCAGCTGCCATTAGCCACACAAAGCATGCCAGCTCCACTTGCTCAGCCCAGGTATTGCTCATCTGGGCTAAAGGCCTTTGCGACTTTGTCTCCCAAACCATCTTTTGCTTGCTGAAATCCCAACCTACCCTCCAAGACTAAAGCTCAAGTGCTGTCTCCTCTAAAAAATATTTCATTACTCCAGCTCTCTTTGCCCTCCAGCCTCTTTGAATTCCCCCAACATTTTGCTTGTGTATATGATACATCATACTCCCCTTGTAGTTAGTGGCATACAGGCTTCATTAAGAACTAAGTGGAAATACTTAGTCAAGGTTACGTGACCAACTCTATGATCTTTGGCAACAAAACTGGACACATTATCCAGGGTTCTAGCATTTGAGCTGCAGATAAATAACAGAGCCTGCATTTGGTATACCGAGAAAGGAAGAGAAGTGACTTTACATGCACACACATACACAAATTCTTACTCTCCATGTCCTTACTGTCTGCCTTCTGCTTACAGAAAAATCATGAGACAGCTTGATGTGTTGTTATTTTTTTAATAAATAGAAACCACACCACTTCATTTGTTACAGAGACGAATGAGAGGCAATAATTCGAGGGCCCAAGAAGCTTTTTCATCCATAAGATAACAGAAAGGATAATCACCTTCACCGCCCAAGCCTTTTGTTAACATTTTCGTTTGATCTCTGATCTCCCACCCACATCAGCGTGCCACTTCCAGAATGGAACTCTGCCTTCAAATCTTCTACTAGTTGGAAGGCTGGTCTATCAGTTTGTCTTAGCAACGGAATGGAGGTCCCCAACTCAGCTGAGGAACCTGGACAAATCTTCTTTGATTTCAGCCTCATCCCAAGGCCCATGAATGTTTTCTTTAAAAAGCTGCAGGCGAATGAGGTAGAAAGGGCAGAGACATGAGATGGAAACCAGCAGAAGGGCAAAGAGTATGGCTCCCACAGCACTGATGGACAGCAGACCTCCTAAGGCTGAGAATGCAAAGAGCAGTGTGACCCCCACATAGCTGCGGGGCGTACATGCCTTCAGTTTCTTCTGTAACATGGGCCACAGGGCAAAAATCTGGATGGCAAATGTCACCATGATGAAGGCATGGAGGGATCGGGGCAGGCGGGAGGCAAGGCAGACAGAAGCAAAGATGGCCATGTTCAAGGACAGTGTGCTGGATACAATGGCAGCATTGGCACCATAGTCAAAGAAGATGAGGTGACCTAACAGCATGAAGACTGACATGGCATAGATGGTGTCAGTGCTGACAGACTCTGTCAGGGTCTTCAGCACTGGCGAAAAGCCATATGTGAAAGTAATGAAGACTAGGGCGCTCTTCAAGTCAGCCCACCGGGTCCGCCCACTCTTCTTCCGTCCTTCACCTCCATCAATGAGATCAAACAAAACATAGCCAATCAGTGAAGAAGCCAGGCCAGTCCCAAAAAGCCACTGAGGGGCGAGAAGACCCTCATCCATATACCACCAGATAACCACAAAAACACAGACACTGCACAGCTGCTGTATCACCACACTGGACTCAAATACCACAGCCCAATATTGGTATTTCCGGGCATAGATGTTTTTCCGGAGCTCTTCGAGGAACCTCCGATCCACGTAGTTATCAGGAAAGGGCTGTCGCTCATACAAGACCTTCTGCCACCTGACCTCTTTGGTGTTAGCTACAGGCTGGGCACACATTATCCTTAAGCTCAAACTCAGGCGACTTCAATCTCCCTTGCAGAAGTCCATGTGGTTCTTGTTCTTTATAAAGTTTTGACGTAAGACTTCTCTGGAAATTCCATGCTGAGTTGTGGTTGATATTGTACTGACCTTCCCTTGCTTTCAAAGGCAGCAACCCAGGCTAGGCCTACAGTAGATGAGTTTGTTCTCTGAGGCAGGACAACGCAGCCAAGTTCCTACAAAAAGAGAGACTATGAATCTATGAAAGGTCAAGGGCAGGACTGAATTAAAATCAAACACTTGGTTTGTTAGAAGCCTGAACAAAATATACATGGTGGCCATCTTATACTATAGATATTTAAACTTCATTTCAGATTTTACATTGTAATTCCTTTTCAGCTGTAACTTATCCAGTGCCTACTATGTGCCAACCTTTGAAGCTTCTTCCATTTAATCTCCACAACCTTGCAAGTTAGTATCAGCCCCACTCTATCTAGTAAAAAAGCTGAGATTCAAAGTGCTTAGTTTACTTCAATTCAAGCTAACAGTGGTAAATACTGGAGCCAGATTCAAACCAAAGTTCTGCCCCAAAGCCTTGTACCTCTAAACCAGTTCTTAACTCAGGAGTTCACACACCCCCGAGGTCTATCGACGGTCTTCAAGACCGTTCAAAAACCCTCCCTGTTAATGCATATTTGTTGCTGTGATTTATGCAAATTTCTAGGACTAGAATCCAAGTTTTTATTGGGTTCTCAAAGGCATCTGTTACTTTAAAAAAGTACAAAAGAACAAAGCTACCGGTCTAAAGAGAAAGGTAAACCTCACAATACAGAAAGACACGAGCTCTATGGTTTGTTTAACCAAAAGCAAAGACTGAAGATTCTTAATCCCTTAACTGAGCTTAACATCCTTTAAAGAGCTATCATCCTACTCATTAACGGCGAAACTCGGGAGGATCGAAGATAATGATCCCCTTTCCACAAAGAGAAAACTAAGAATCAGAAATACCAAGGTCATCCAGCAAGTCTGAGAAGAACATTCTTATTGCCCGGCCTTATTTCTTCCAAGGAGACCACGGTAGGGTCCGAGGCGCCGAAAAGGGCAACGCCCACCCAAAGGGTGGGGGACAGGGCCGGGTAGGGTGTCCCCGGGGGCGCCCCACTCCCCCTCCTGGGCCTCCCCCGCCCGCCGCCGCCGCCGCCCTTCACCCGCATCGGGCCTGCGGGAGATGGCGGAGGAAGCCCGGAAACACTGACTCCCAATCGGAACCCACCTGCCCGCGAGTTCCTAGGGGTGCGCGGCCGGGGAAGGGCGGCCGCCCGCCTCCTTCCCCATCCGGGGCGCCGGGGTCGCGTCGGTGGCTGAGCACTTCCGGGGCCGCCACAACCTCCGCGGCTAGAGCGCCCTTCCTCAGCCGGTGAGGCCGCGATGTCGCTGCTGCCTCCTCCTGGCCACTTAAGAGGAACTTCCAGTTCCTCTCCCAGGAGGAATGCCCTGAGCTAGGAAAGCTCATCTTCTACAGCGAGACCCGGGATGTGGCATCGTAAGGGCAAGGGAGAGAAGCCAGCCTGGAAGAAGGTTATAAGGGCGACTTGATTGAGCTCCTATTGTGAAGTCAAGCCCTCAGCTAGGGACGTCCCATGCATCCGTGCATCCACTGGACACATACTCAACAAACATCTACAGGTATCATGCACTGTTTCAGGTGCTAGTGATACAGCAGTGAACAGAGGAGACAAGAATTCCTCCCCTCACGGAGATTTCTGTCTTGTGCATTGAGGGGTAAAGTGACGATGTCCTCCTCCTTTCATGGAAGACAAAACTGAGGCTCAGAGAGGTTGTGATTTGTCCAAGGCCACACACTTGGGAAGTAGATTAACCTAGATTAACATCCAATTGTGTATCGTTTAGAAGTGCAGTTCTTTCCTCTGCCGCCTGGAAAGGGAGAGGGTGGAGGGCCCTGTGACTGAAAACAGCCAGACACTTTGAATGGGAGGCTGCTAACATTCAGCTGAGGTTGTGGAAATATGAGAGGATGCATAAACAGATGGGAGTAATGAAAAAGCAAAGGGAGATAGTAGGACACAAGATGTAGTCGATACAAAAGTCAGAAAACCTAAATCCACTTACTAGCTGGGTGACTCAGCAAATCACGCTGACTAAGCTTTTATTTCTTCCTCTGTAAATGGAAATAACATTATTTCCTCTTGGCTACTTAATGGGAGGGTCAATGGGGTCAAATATGAAACATAAAAAATGTGAAGTGCTGACTGATGTATAGCTGCTATTAGCTTACTTTCATCATCCGAATGATGGAAATGGCCAAGTGAAATACATTCTGCAAAATGATCTCTTTCCATTTTCCCCTCTAGGTTTCTGTTCCAAGGTTTGACAAGATTCCCTGGTTTAGTGAGGCCAGCTTCATGAACAAGCCATTAGTGCTCAGTCTCCCCAAAAGGTAACAGCCCAACCACTGAGAGCAAAGATTTCAAGCAAGGTCTCATGGAAGATGATTTCTTAAGGATTAGGGACAATCATCTGAGGGGCATAGCTGGTCGGTTAAGAGGCTAAGTCAAGTGCTTAAAGAACCAGAAAGGAGAACTTGCCCAGCAATCCAGTGGTTAAGACTATGCCTTCCAATGAAGGGGGTGCATGTTGGATCCCTGGTTAGGAAACTGAGATCTCACATGCCCCGGGGTGCCACCAAATTTTTTTTTTTTAATTAACAACAATAAAACGGAAAGGGCCATGGTTTCTAACACAAAAGTGAGCCCTGAGAATTGGCCTGGCTGGAGGAGATAAGACCTCAATTAACTTCCTTCTGTTCCACTACCACTTAGCAATACAAGAAAATTTTGCCCATGGACACTGCCTTTCAAAACACTTCCATCCTCCTCCTCATCTTACCTTGTCTCCCTGCTTTCATTTGAACTTTTTAAATTTTAACCATCAAAAGTCTAGAATCATAAATTCTTCTCTTCATAGAGTAGCAACTTCCTGTATTTTAACTTTGAGACAATCTCCTCCAATCTCACCAGTTCTGCCCTTTCAAACAAATGCCTGTGGAACATGTGTCTATCTTTTAAAATTGGGGGATTTCATGTGTAGGGAGTTGCCACTTGAAATAACTGAGTTTACTCATTCCTCTCCCATTTCTGATCCCCTGGTGTGATCCCCAGGTGTTACACTCTCCTCTGAAAGGGGAAATAAAAGGAAGGGTAAGTGTGAGGTTAATGTCAGGGTGAATGGGAAAAACCAGGGAAGACTGGGAGAGGACAGGCCAGGAGCTAAGTTTATAGGTACATCATAGGTGAGAAATTGGCTCCCTGGAATGTAAGGTCATTTGCTGGAAAGATAATACTCTCTGAAAAGAGCCTTTCCTCCTTTTGGTAACTTTCATGTACCCTCCTGCCCATGGATAAATGACTCTGCATGAGAAATATTCCCTCCACATCCCCATTTCAATAACATACACCTTTGCTTTGTCTGCTGCCCTTCTTAGAAACCACATTCTCAGTCAGCAGCTAGACAGTTTTGTATATACTCAGAAGCACCTGTAAAGTGCTTGTTGTATGGGTTTTTTTTTTCTCATAACTTGGAATATATCTAGACTCTAGCTAACGTCCTAATATAAAGCAGGCAATCTGAGATTGAATAGACCCAAAGGCTTGTTGACTAAATAAAAACACCAATGACTTAGTTCTTATTAAGAGCTGTTAGCAGTTCAAGGATCAGCATGAGTAATGACAATTTAGCATCTTTTAATTGGGGGCAGGGTACAAACTCATGTGACAGTGGTAGTCAGGTGGTCAGCGTACACGAGTAGAGCTGGCTGAAGGGAACTATAATGAAGGGGAGATCACCTCCCTTCAGGAGAGGAACAGTCAGCCTCTACCCTGGTCAATGCTGTCTGCAGGTATGTGACCCCGTCTGTATTTCCAACAGTAGCAGAAATGTGGATTTCCATGTGAAATGGGTAGTGTCTGACATCTGACTAGGGTAACATCCCGCTATCCCATCCCACCCCACACCTCTTAGACCTACCCCTGCACCCGTGAGCAAAGCATCCCTATGCACGGCTCTCTCACCCCCAGCTCCCTTTTGCCTTGATTGTACAAGCCTTTGGTGGGAGGTAGGGAGGGAGCACCGGAGAAGGCAATGGCAACCCGCTCCAGTGTTCTTGCCTGGAAGATCCCTTGGACAGAGGAGCCTGGTGGGCTACAGTCCGTGAGCTTGCAAAGAGTTGAACCTGACTGAGCGACCGAGCACACCCACAGGGAACAGGGGTGTGAAAAAGGCAGACCAAGAATGCAACTGGGCACTCTCACATGCTGTTCAGTTTCACAGACAGGTCCTGGAGTGTCCCAGGGTCCAGCCAGCTGGGGAGAGAAAGAGTAGTTTTTCCATGCAGCCAGCGTGCTTGAGCCAGTTGCAAAGAGAAATAATTTGACATGGTATGGAGCTCTGCCCATGTCTGTTCTGGGAGGACTTCTCAACACCTCTGAAGAGAAATGGTACTTACTTACTTCACAAGAACTCTAAGACGACTGGACAGCACCTGTGAGGTGCCCTGACTTTCAGAAGGACAAGATAGGAATGGAAAGTCTTTTGAAAGGATTCTCCAAGTCTCAACAGTTCCTAAGGATTGGAAACCCCTTCTCTGGCCATAGCTCAGAGTTCCAAGCTGTTCATTTCTGAAAAAACCCTTTTCTAGGAACTTGGTTGGGAAGTTCTAAATGTGCTTTAAGTATTACTGAGCTTTGGACAAGCAGTTCCAACACAGAACAGTCTGAAAAAGAGAAAGGAAAGTTCAGTGAAATGTACTCAGAGCACCCCTAACTGCCAGTTCTGGACACACACCTGCAGGCTTGGAGGAGGTGAGACCCAGTTCTGAGGGTCACTGCCCACAGACCTCTTCCTTCCAGGAGCTCTCTCTCTCAGGTCAGCCTGACTGTGCTGAAGCCACATCCATCATTCATCTCAAAAGCCCTCACGTCACACTGTGGTCCTGTTTGTTTAACATTCTTGAGAGCCAAAGCAGTTCTAAATGGGCCTCTGATCTCTCCTGGTCAGCATTTGGGTATCAAGTTCAAGGCCAGCTGTTCACTCGTCAAACACAGAGGTGGTAAAGGAGCTGGATCAGACCCACTTCCCCACTCTCCCAGAGAAATGGTGGGAGAAATAAAACAATAAATGCCTCATGAACACCATGTGCATGACTTTGTTATAAATGAACAATGGACAATGAAATCTTTCCTTATAAAAGAGAAGAGGTGTTCTTGGCAGAACTACCAGCATTCCACGCGAGTTTCCATTTCTCGGAGGCCAGGGAAGGCCCAGGGCTGCACACACAGGCTGCTTACGAGGCCCAGGCCCCCTGCACACCTTGGCTCCTTACAGTGTAATTAAACAACCCACAGGGGCCAGCAGGGTGGGCCACCCTAGGAAGAGAACTCTTGTTATTGCTGTAGCATCTCTGTCTCACCTTCTGCCTGGAACGAAGGAATGTTCCAGAGAAGAGTATAGTTGGAGGGAGATGTACCATGGCAGGAAATGGGTGGATCGTTTTAGGATACAGGGACAGAAGCTCCAAGAAAGCAGGCCAGGCAGGAAAGGACTGCTCTTGTTAAATATCAGTGGCTTGTGTGCAGGCCTTGCCAAGAAGGAGCTCTGGGGTACATTTCACCCATTATCTTTGCTTTTCTGAACAATTTTTTTTTCTTGCTTTGTTTGCACACCCTTCACTGTCTCTGACAACCTACAACTGACATTGGTTAGTTCAAAGAAAGGGATGAACTTCTCTGGTGGTGCAGTGGTAAGAATCTGCCTGCCAATGCAGGTGTTCCATCCCTGGTCTGGGAAGATTCCACGTGCCACAGGGTCACCTAAAGTCTATGTGTCACAGCTACTGAGCTCACGTGCTGCAGCTACTGAAACGCATATGCCTAGAATCTGTGCTCCAAAACAAGAGAAACCACCGCGACGAGAAGCCTGCGCACCACAAGGAGGAGTAGCCCCCACTCGCCACAACTAGAGAAGGCTGACACAAACTCAATTAAGATCCAGTGCAGCCAAAAATAAATTAAAAAAAAAAAATTTAAGATTAAAAAAAGAAAAACTTAAAGGGCCAGAGAAGCCAGAGTGACTAAAGAGGAAAAATCGTATGGCAGCCCCAAAATGGCCGGGGCCCTCCAGGTTCAGGGTGAGGAGCAACAACTTGGGTGTCCCCCAGGTTCTCTCTGAAGTGCCCAAGGGCCTGACACTTCACACGGGCACCTCCGTTCTAACTTGCTCTTGTTTTGCCTTCTCAGATATCCTCATTCCTCTGCCACTTTTCTGGTTGCATCCAAGAAGGGTATGAATTTGCCAATTTTGTTCCAAGTTCCAGATGTCTTGTCTAAGGTACTCAATTATTTTTTAATCAAAAAGAAACCCGAGGCTATAAATAGTTCCAGGATGACAGAGTATGAATACAAAGTGTATCTTATCTCCCTAACACAGCCCCGAGTCTGGATCATCCTCAGGGTTCAGCAGAGATTCCTTAAATGGAGTGAGTGAATACTGCCCACCCCTGCCCCATCCTGTCCTGAGTATCTTAAGGCTCCCATGCACTAGAACCAAGAATAAAGGCATCAGGTTTCAATCATCAAAAAGGGAATCCCTCCCCCCCCCCCCCACACACACAAAAATTTCATATTGAAGGGTCTTCCCTGAGACCTTCAAGGGACTGCTTCTCAGCCTGTGCCCAGAACCAGTCCGCCTTTCTGGAGCCTCTAACCCCTTCCCCCCACCCCCATGAAGCCCTCTGTCTCCCACCTAAGACCTCCTAAACCCAGGGAAATTCACATTAAGAACTCCACACCTCTCCTTCACCTCGCGGAAACCTGCCACTACTGGCTGCTGGGGGACGCTCCGGGACACTGTGCTGGGGGTGGGGGGGGGAGGTTCCCATATGAGGGGTGCTGGTGCAGCGAGCACCCACCCCAGGTGGAGAAACACAGAGCACCCCGGGGGATGTGAGCCGCGTCTCCACCTGAAAAATCCCAAGTCACACTCCCAGGGCTGCTAAAGGCGGCATGTGAAGCGCTTGGCACGGTGCCCTCCGGTCAGGGGATGAACGCTCCCAGGGCCCTCGCGTTATGTGGTTGAAGGAGATGAGTGAGTCAGACGCCACCCACACAAATGAGTGGGCGCACAGGCCAGGTACCCAACCGCGGACTCAGAAAGAGCGAAGTCCTGGAGAGGAGGTGGGGGAAAAGGTCACCTGCGGCCTAGGGGAGGGGCGAGGGAAGGATGCGAGAAGCAGGGGCACCTGCACTGGATCTGGAAGATATTATTTCCACCTGAGGAGGAAGGGCCGGGGTTGGGGCGGGGGTGCGGGGTGGCCAAGACTTGGAGCCTGGGCTTGCGGCCAGAGCATCCAGGAATCCGGCCGGCGGGAGCGCGGGCCCGGGTGGGAGGGACCCAAGGAGGCGGGTGGACCCCGCCCAGGCACGAAGGGGGCGTTCCAGGTCTACAAGCACGGGAGTGGCGGGGTCAGCGCCTTAGGCTGGACGGGAAAATAGGTAAGAAAGGCACGGAGGGGCCTGAGCCGAGACGGCGTTGACCCCTTGGTTGCTGCAGTGCCAGCAAGAAGTCTTCCAGTCACTCAGTCTCTGCAGTTCTTCCTGAGACAGGCTCTCCGCTGCCACCGAGCGCCTCCTCTTCGCGGGTTTGCCCTGGGTCTCCGCGCACCGTGCCATCCTAGGCGCTAAGGCTCTAAGGAGGGGGAGGAAAGCATCAGGAGTGAGAGGCCAGGTTTAGGATTTCACGGCTGCAATACTCTTACGTGACCACTAGATGGAAGCCAAGAGTAACAGCTCCCGCGGCCTACCTTGCAGGCTGAGCCGGGAGGCTGGTTTCTGAGCAGACCTGGGAGGTCACAAGTCCATCGCTCCTGCTGCGACAGGAGACTCAGGTACTTCACCCACACCCTCACCTCCACCTTGTCAGAGACTGACCCTCCACCAGCGAGCGTGTGCACGTGCGTGCGCGGGTGTGTAGGCCAAACAGGTGTAGGGGAGGCAAAATTTTACCTTTGCCGTCTTAGGGTTTGGGGCTGAACTAGAGATTTAAAGGGACAGATTTACGGGAGAAAAAATTATTTACTATAAGTTTTATGTGAAACAGGAGCCTTCATGAGAAAATGAAGGCCCAAAGTAGCAAAATCTGAATGTTTTTTATAGTAGGTGTCAAAATAGGCAGTTGTGCAAGAGTAACTAAACTGTGAGGAGGCTGAAGGAGAACAACTATTTTGAAAAGGTCGGTACAGAATTCTCTTGGCTTCACTTCTTGTCCTTGAAGATAAGAACGTTACTTTTCTTCTGGTATTAGGTCATCTTGTATATGCGGTTTTATCTCCTTTTAGGAAGAAAAGGAAGAGGTTAGAGCACTTTTCTTGCATGTGCTGTTTTTACAGAGCATCTTAGCTCAAAACAAGGCTTAGGCCAATGAGGCAGGTTTGGGGGAGGCATAGTCTGCCACCCTTCTTAGGGCCCTGGGATCCCTATTCTCTTGGGGCACCTGGTGGGTACCTCATATCAGATCTGAATTCAGCACCCAGAGTCAATGGCGAGCCTGAGGCCTGCATGTGTGTGTGCTGCTCCTTTCTAGAGAGAAGCTGTGTTCTATCTCATGGGAGTGGAATGTACTCTCTCTCTCTTCCTTCCTTCCTCCACACCAGGGACCTGTCAGGAGGCTGTGGTAGCCCTGAGATCCTGTCCCCAGGGCACAGGTGCAAAGGTCCTGCCACCTGGCTCCCTTCCTCCTCATCATCATGGGTCAGAAGGCATCGCTTTGAACATCCACATTCCAAGTGGCCTTTGCTGCCCAGGAGCAGTCCCGGGCCAGGGGCAAGTGTGTGTGTGTCTGGAGCAGGACGCCTGAGTGCCTCACCAGAGAGACAAAGAAGCAGAGGCTCAGGGACAGAAAGACAGGGGGAGGGAGACAAAGAGCAAGAGAGCAGAAGCCAGACACACAGAAGGGTCCGGGGACAACAGACGCCAAAAAGGAATCAAGGGAGGAGAGACGGAGCTCACAGAGAAGAAAAACAGAAAATGAAGACCGAGAGATGAGGCCTGACCGTGTGCCCGTTTAAACACCTGTGGGGCAGCTCTTCACCAGGCCGGGCTTTCACCTGCCTGTGCCAGGCATGCACTCGACTCCTCCGGATTCCGTGAGAGAAGAACATGACCACGGTAATTGGATAATTGAGGCCAGGAGGTGACTTACTCAGAGCTCACAGCCCAGCAGAGCGAACATGGGGACGATCAGGGAGCCATGGCAGGAGCCCTTTTGCCTGCTTACTGGGTGGGCTGTGACCGAGTCTCCCCCCAGCGCTGCATCATGGAGTGTAAAGTACCGCCCACTCCCTCCATTCCTGCCCCATCCCGGTCTGCTCTCCTTGACTGGCTTTGTTGTTCCAGTCTAACGAGTCAGAGGGAAGGGGAGAACATTATTCATGTTGCTTTTGGCAGACTTGTGACAAAAAACCCTCATTGACAAACACCGTCCAGCAGCAGAGATGTGGCTGGGAACACTATAGGAGGCAATTCCCATTTTCTGAGAACTCTTATTTCTCTGTCATCGACTCTCAGTTTTTGCAAATTCATGACCCTTCACATACGCCTCATTCCTTCTCCTGTTTGTGTTGATCAAACACGTATAACCACAAATCCAAGCTTTAAAGAACTAACCTGAAATAATGATCTAGATCTAAATAATGATCTAAATAATGAAATGAAAACCAAGTTTAATAAGTCCGGATAATAGTTACACGGCTGTTGATCATTTCGTGTATGTTTGAAATTTTTCCTAGTGAGCAGTAAGAGTACCTCTTAAACTATGCTCACTTTTGTTCTTTGAGATGATTGGTATTGTCCGAGAGCAGGGAAATGTATAATTATAATGGGGGCTTTTTGTTTGAATATTGAACATAGTTCTCCTACTGTTACTTTTTGGCTTCTAAGGGCTGCAGGAATCATCATGTCCTGATATGGACACTAAGAGTGCTCTCTGCCCCTGGGAAAGGTAGTCTTTCTTTGACTCTTTACTCAAAGAACTTTCTGGATGACAGAAACTACATGTATGAACTGCTGGACAAATCTCTTAACCTCTCTGAGCCACAGTTTCCTCACTGTGTCCACTGAAAGGGTGGAAGTAGGTGATGGTTGATGAGGTGTCTCAGTTAAGGCAGGAGTGAGCAGGAGGAAAGGAAGACAGGTGTGGGGTGAGAAGATAGGAGTCAGGCCTGTCAGTGCCCCTCGAATCATGTTTGTGATGGATATTTTTAAAATCGCCATCTGGTGCTTACATTTTTCAGTTTTTGTTAGGTGGACAGGTGTGTGTCTGAAACAGCAAGAGACCGAGAGAGGAAGAGGGAAGGAGAGGGAGAAAAAAAATTCTCTTTTTTTTTCCGTCTAAGATTCAAGGAGGCCCAGCACTTTGGCCACAAGCCAGAGTCCAGGGGCCTCAGCAGACAGTAAGCTCAGATAAGAGGCTGTTCCCAGGTGTGAGATGTGGGGCGCAGGCTTTGGCCCTGGGGGTCGGCTGAGCTCTGCATAACCTTGGCCGGACTCTCCTGTCACCCTGCCGGCTGCTGTCCTGAGGACAGCTGCTCGGGAAATGAGAGCCCCATGGACGTTTCAGAGCCTCTTTCCCTGATGGCTGTGACTCTGCACAAAAGAACACAGAATCCCAAAGAGTCTGCGTTGGTGTCTTATAGACCAGCCAGGCAGGATAGCTCATCACGGCCGCCTCCCACACTGCACATACACCCCTCTACCCCGCAGCCCCCCACCTCCAGGCCCTTGCCTGCCTCTCCAGGTGAGGAGGGATGCAGTGGCTCTTCTGGGGGCAAGGATTGGCTGACAGTGAGTCTCAGGTGGGAATACCGCCACTTTCCTGGCAGAGTGACTGAAGCCACACATCAAAAACTGGTTCTTTCTGTCCCTAGAAAGCGTGGGCAGGATGAGAGTTGGCCTCTGGCCTTTTGGCCATAGAGACCGGCAGCGGCAGCAGGGGACTGGGAGGCCCAGAGCGTTTCAGGGATCGCCCAGTCAAGCCTCTCAGCGCCAGGTCTGGAACCGAGCAATTTGCCTTCCAGCCTTGGCTTTTCTAAGAACCTTGTGTCCATGAATTGGTTGCACACAAATGTCCTGTAATGTTCCCCCTGAAGAAAGTGCTATTACAATAATGATCTTTGCACACATTTGTCTTGTGTTCTAGAAATTTATGGGCATACGTGTATGCTAGTCATGTCTATATACCTGATAGTTTAAAATGCTTACACTGACTCATTCATTCAACCAACATGTGTTGAATGCCCACTGTGTGCGACACAGTAGGTTCTAGATTCCGGTACTACTTTGGGTCAGTGGTGATTATCAATACTTCCCTTTGAAACTTGTATTTGTCACCGTATGTGTTTGATCAACATGAAACAGGAGAAGGACTTAGGAGATGCAGGATAGTTGCCCTAGTGATCACAAGCTGCCAAAACTTGGGAGTCAATGAGAAGGAAATAATAAAGAGAGTTCTCTATGGTGAGAAGATTGGAAATCAGCCTCTTATATATCCAAAGATGTGTGAGATACATTCTTGCTCTTAGGAGGAAACAAACATGCTAAAAAGAAAACAGAATAACAGCACAAATTGCAACAAGAGTTATACTAAATGCCTGATGCAATCTGAGAGGCAGACACCCAGGTAAGGGAGTCAGGAGAAAGACTTTCTGAGAAAGAAAGGTCTAAGCTAGATTGTACAGGATAAGGAGTTGCCAAAGCCAGATCAAACAATATATATGACATGTTTTTCCCTCAAATTCCCAAGGATGACAGTCCTCACAGTGTGGGACTCGGGTCACAGGTCCAGATGTTAAATTAGCAAGCTCCTGTCGGGCACCTGGTATGCTTGTTGCTTGGTTCAAATGAGTCCTGTGACTCCAATCCCTGAGGGCTCTAGTGTTTTCTTTTGCAGACACCAGAAGTCTGCAAGAGGGGCAGAATCAACTGCAGGAAACAAAAGCACCTGCTTCTAACTCTACTGAAAACAAACCTGCTAAGGACCCTCCCACCCCACCTCCGCCCATCCACATCTTCCTCATCCTTTCAGACCAAGCACAGATGCCACTTTCAGAAGCCCCTGCTGAGTCCTTCAAGGGGACACAGTCTCTTTGCTGAAGGCCCAGAAGTACCCTTGCTTCTTCAGTGATGCCTAGCACATCCAGCCTTGAATCGCAGTTTCAGAGAGGTGTCTTAGTCTCAGAACTCAAAAGACATGACGGACAGGGGGAGAAGCCTGGGCCCCAGGAGGTCCCATGCCCAGGATATCTGGGAAGAGAAGGTAGAAGCTTGAATGGGCACAGAAGAGCAGAGGAGTCAGCCCGGGGTTGGGGTGAGGGTTTGCGGGGGGTCCTTTCCAGCCTCTTCTCACCCCTCCCTCCTCCCACACACAACTGGCCATTCCAGGCTGTCCTCACTTACCTGAAGTGGATTTGCCAGGTCTTTCTTCCAAGTCACTGCGCAGAGTTCCTAGGTTGGAGCACCGCCCGCTCTCCTTGCTCACCACCTCCAGCACCCACCTGCCTGTTCTTTCAACCCGCCTCAGAGCTTTCTCGTGACGCCCCACCCCCACCAGGGGAGCTCAGGCCTCCTTTTTGCTCCCGTGGCCTCAGCGTCTTTCTGCCTTCAACACTGGCACATGTCTTGGTACCCAAACACTGGGTGCTGAGCAGGTTGTGGTCAGAAATGGTTTCTTCTTTACCTCCACATCCTCAGTACCTGAGGTTCCCTGGTGGCTCAGGTGGTAAAGAATCTGCCTGTAATACAGAAGACCCGGGTTCAATCCCTGGGTCGGGAAGATCCCCTGGAGGAGGGAATGGCAACCCACTCCAGCATTAATGAATGGACAAATACATGAGTCTGTATTCTTTCCTGGTCTTCCTTTAGGCCAGAAACCTCTTATTCATCTTTGTGACCCCATCTCAGCGCCCTCCACGCGGTGGCGTCACAATGAAGGTTTGTGGCTGAATGAATGGATTAAGTCATTTCCAGTCATGCTTTCACATGCCAACCCACAGTGTGGGAATACTGACTCTTTGAAAATGGACTATGAACATGAAATGTATTTTAAATATTTGTCAGAAGAATCCAACATGGTGCATACTTTACAGTCCTCAGACTCCTCGTAATGCCTCACCCAAGCATATCTCATGGAGCAGTCCGGTAAAGGTCACCTTAGGAGCACGCCGCAGGCACACCCCTGCCACACAGGTATATCCCCATCTTCCTGTTCTGCACACCTGTCTGGACAGCAGGAAAGTGTCACCTGCGGTGACAGATCACCAGGTCAATCAAATGAAAGAAAAGCCTTCAGTTGGCAGTAACTGTCTGCTTGTCTCTGTGCCCCTCCTCTCCCCTGTATCTACGCTTCCTAAGACTCTATCTCAGGACTCTGGTGTCAGTGTGAACAGGAAAGGGTAAGAGAGAATCCCCACACGGGATGCTAACCTCAAGTTGCCATCTGTTCCCTAACCAAGCTTTCACCGGCTATGCAAATGAGAAGCCTGCATTTCAGGTGGAAATGCGCCGAAGCCCACCCTTTCCCCTTTCGGCAGAAGTGGAGTCCTAAAGAAAGCAGTGTTTACAGTGAGCAGACGGGTGGCCCCAACTCTCTCTCTGCTGGTGGTTTCTTTGCCTCTCTCCTCTGGGGAGGGACGGGGCTCAGGACCCACACACCGGCTCCGGTTCTGCCCAGGTCTTGATCGCGGCTCTCGGGTGGTGCAGAAGGGCCACGTGGTAGCAGGCAGTGTACGCTTGAAAGCTGATCGCCCCAGAGTGAAGGCCTGACAAGAGAGGATAGGATTTCAGAGGGACTAGAGAAAGCAGATTTGCAGCAGAGAAGTCTTCTCAGGCCATCAGAGGTCCTCAACTAGTCAAGATGGTGGGACTTGTGTATGAAATATAGAAAGTGTCACCTATGAGAGAGAAAAGCCCCTCACACTGAAAAGAGAGACCTCACTGGATTTCAGCCCCCAGGCCCACCCTGCCCCACCCCAACCCCTGCCAGCTGTCTTACGCCTGTGCCGCTGTATGCCCGTGCCCGAGGCCACTGTTTAGTCTGTGGCTCACCCCCTTCAGTCTAAACCCTGTCTGAGTCTAACATCCATCCTGGGCACAGCTGGGACCAGAGTGTTCACCTCTCTTTTGTGGCAGAAGTAACTGTTACTCCTCCCACCCCCCACCCCTTCCCCACTTCTTTGCCACCCCGGTTCCTCACCTCTGTCTGTCTCTGTCTCTCCCTGCAGGCCGGGTGGAACCAGAACCAGAACGACCCCACACTGATCAGAAACAAGCAGCTATGCCCCATGTGTCGAGATGTGAAGATGGTAGGTGAGGGGATGGCAGGTGTGGGCATGGGTATCCCCAGGGCACAGCATTACACCTTCCGCACCAAAGCCCAGCAGAGGGACCAGGACGGAGCCTGGCGGGAAGGGCCACAGATGGGCAGCTGCCATCCTGGGAGCAGCATCACCTGACCTGGGAAACCTCCCCATTCGCAGCAGACCACAGGCTTGAACCAGAGGGGAAGAGAGGAGTTGAGCTGCTTTGCTTGGACTCAGGTGACTACCCCACAGAGGTGCCGGAGGTTATGGAGCCTCTTTTCTGCCTTGACATGTCTCCAACACAACACTCCAGCATCACAGCCATGAAACAAGCAGCTTCATCCTGGGCTTTGTCATACATTCAGTCACGGCCTCAGTGGTGGTGGAGCTGGGGAGAGAATCTCTGGTACTTCCTGGCTACAGGTGGTTGTTTGTTACTGGTGGTGGGGAATGGTGGGTGGGGGGAGTTTTAGGAAAGGAAAGGCTATCAGGGGGATGTGGGCACCTCAAGAACAAAGCTCTGATATCTGAGTTGCTAAAGAAAGAGGTGTGTTTCAGGAGGGAGGCTGTACGTGTTGGAATTAAGACTTGGGTCAGTGTAGGAATCAGGGTTAGGGGCCTTCAGAGAAAGCATCAGGCTTGGATTGAAGGTTAATTTAGTTGAATGGTTAGGTTTGGGAAGCATCTCTTCAATTCTGATCCTCCTTTGACTCAGGGAGGATGGTAAGGCTAGTTGTGCAGAAACAGGAAAGGGGCAAGGAGTAGAAGAGAAACAAGAGGCATGAGAGAGGCCCCTTTGATGAGTTCACAGTGAAAATGCTTCCACCAAGCAAGTGTTTCTCTGGGTTTTGTGAGTTTGTTGTATGGGATTTGGAAGTGTCACTGAAACTACCAACAAAGATGTACCTGGATGTTACAACCTCCATTCACATTCTGCATAATTAGGATCACAGTGTTCAATATCAGTATTGGCTGGGGGCTGGGAAATTGGGATTGGAATTTCTCCTGGTCTTATTTGTGGAATCACTTGTGTCTACGTTTAGAAGGCCCTGACCCCAGGCCTAAGCGGGCCTTGGCCAGTTGGCTCCCTGGGGACCTCAGCAGCTGTTCTCTCTCTCAAGACCTCTTTTCTGACCTTCATTTTTGCCCAGACCAGCCCTGAGTGGAAGCACACAGCATGGTTTTATCGGAATGCGCAAAGGAAGGGCCTCAGATGCAAAAGTGCCCAAGGGCCCTTCCCTATTGCTGTCAGAACCGGGGTTTGCAGAGCCTAGGGGAAATGAAAAGAGGTTAGAAAACAAGTGCGAAATACTCTTAGCTCACTGTGTATAGTAACAGCTCCACTTCCTTCTCGGCGGGGACGGGGGTGGGGACTGCTTTGTCACTGAGACCCCTCCACTCATGGGGTAGAGTGGAGATGCTGGGAAGGTATAAAAAGACTCGTAGGAGACGTGGGTCCAATCCCTGGTCAGGAACTGAGATCCTGCATGCCATGGGGAAGGGCCAAAAAAGGCAAGGCACTTCCTCAACTTGATGTAGGGTGTCTACCAAAACCCACAGCTAACATCAGACTTAGTGAGGAAGGACTGGGTATTTTCCCCTGAGATCAGGGGCAGACCTGGATATGTACTCTTGCCTTTTCTGTTCACCATTGAGTGTTCATTCTAGTCAGGAAAATTAAGGCAAGAGAAAGAAACTGAAATTAGAATAAAAGAAATTAAAATTATGAAAACATAAAACCATATTTCAAATGATGTGATTTTATATATAGAAAACCCTAAGGGATCCACAAAACATTTACTAGAGCTAATAAATGAGTACAGCAAAGTTATAGGACACAAGATCTGTGTACAAAAACTAATTTTATTTCTAGGTATTAGCAATGAACAATCCAAAAATGAAATAAAGAGAACTATTCCACTTATAATAGCAGCAAAAAATGAAAATAGGAATAAATTCAATAAGAGAAAGGAGAAAATGATATATGAATGACTCATATTAAATGCAACTTGAGTTTGCTAAGATGGTATGTTATATCTATAACTTAGAGGGCAGTTTTGGGCATTGTTCTACATGAGACTTTCTTCCATAGGTGCAACCAAAAACTCTGATAATCCCAGATGATCTGAAACTATCCTTTGCAAATATTATGAATCATAGGTAAGTTAAAGATTTAAATCAGGACACAGATTTATATCTGGTTATATTCTTTTGGGGACATAGGATAGTGGGTTGAGAAATATAATAAGTAAAATGTTTAGGAATGCATAAGCAATGAGTTTCTTGAGTGGTTTCATTTTCTGGTTAAACTATTAATACACAGTTAAACCAAAAAATAGTTGTTTTTACCTTATTCCCTAAACAACTATTAAAACTACTGTACCAACTGTAATCTTCCTTTCTACCTTCATAGGACCTGTACAAGGCATAGAATAGATTTGTTTAATAACTTAGAACTAAACACAAATTTTCCATGTAGATGACATATCTAATTCATAAGATATGAAAGATTATACATCATTTCTCTTGGGACTGGGACAGCCTCTGATATGTTGCAGTGACTAAAATTACTGTTATCCGTTCCTTTTGTTGTCATTTGCTGCTTTCTTACCAAGATCAAATATATCAGAAATAAAGTCCAGTCAAAGTTTGATTATTTGGATTTCGGGATTTTTTCCTGCATATTACTACCAGACAGGGAAGAAGAATTCAGTTTTCATTAAAAAAAAAAACAAAAAAACTCAAAACATGGAGTCACCCTGGATAAGGCACCAAGATAAGTGGACTTGCCTTGCAGTAGATGGTTGAAATGTAAGCCTACAGTGACCCTTACATATCCAAGAAGTTATATGTGATCTAATGACAATCATTAACTTGTTTCCTCTACAGAGAGCAATGATGTGGGAAAATAAACAGGCCCTTTTGTAACCTAGGATGGACAGTAGTAGATGTTATATTTCTCTGTATGAGTTCAGGGCCATTTGTACAAACTAAGATGTGGATTCAGATGCATCAAAACCATGTACTGGCCCAAGTAGACATGGTGGTGGAGGAAATGGGCATTTGAATGTGACAGGCTCCAGCACTGACATTGCACCAACTCTATACTTAATAAGTGCTCTTAGATCACAATAAATGTAACTCTCATAAATATTCTTTACAGATTTTAAATGGAAAATTGAAAAACTCAGGAATTTCTGAGCTAAAGTTCATTCTTCTATGAAAGAGATTTTTGAAAAGTTTTGACCCAATTTATTTATCTTGTATATTTGGTACTTTAAAGAAAGTCTCAAATCCTGAGTCATTTAATTTTAAAAAAAAAAACAAGGTCTTCTTCCTTTAAAGCTTAGAGTGAAGGCTAAACCAATTCTAAAATCACGTCAATCCCAGTAGTATTAGATTGGTCATTTTTAGTTTTTAGTAAAATGAAGGAAAACACCCTACTCTGTTTGAGATTGAGCTTGTGTGACTATAAAGTAAGATCCTGGTTCTGTTTTTAGCTTATAATTTCTCTCCTCACAGTCTCTAAGTATCACTACACATATAGGCTGATGGAATTGCCTTTATTGAAATACTTTTAAGAGACTTCAATTATAGTCATTGTGGGAATTAAATGATGTTTGTTGATTGGAAGGAATGAAGGAAAGAGAGAAGGGAGAAAGGAAAAGACAGGGGAAATAAGTATAAGCAGATAGATATATATTTGTTGTATTATAGTGTAGATAGTTCTTAAACTATTGTCTTACAAACACCACCTTCTTGTTTGCCAAAAATGGGCAATTAAAGGTATTTTTCTTTTTCTTAGTCCCAGTGAATCCTTCAATGGCGATTTAATAAAATTAACTGGCTGGATTGGCCGTATTTTTAGTAGCAAAGTTAAAATAATCTTGAAAAATCTTTGTTGAAATAGATACCAGGAAATGAATGTAGAGGTGTAGTTTGCCCATCCAAGTTTACAGATTGGTCAATCTTTAAAAGTATAACAACTTAAAATAATGTAGAAATGGTTTGGGGCTTCCCTGATGGGTCAGTGGGTAAAGAATCTGCCTGCCAGTGCAGGAGATGCCAGAGATGTGGGTTCGATCCATGGGTCAGGAAGATCCCCTGCAGAAGGAAATGGGAACCCACTCCAGTATTCTGCATGGAAAATTCCATGGACAGAGGAGCCTGGTGTCTACCATCCATGGGGTTGCAAAGAGTTGGACACGACTGAGCAATTGAGCACCTTTTGGTTGAGAGTCACTTCCAATCTTAGCTTCCAGGAAAAAATAGGCAGTGGTCAAGACATTTTCTCCAAGATTGGAAGATTGTAATAAAATATGCTCAATTTTGCACTTGAAAGGTAGATTGGAAGTGTTGTTATGTTTATTCTTAAGAACTGGAGGATTCTTTCCTTAATCCCTTCTGTTTTCAGACTGTACATGTTCTGACAGTGAAATAAAATACTTTTTAAAATGCAGCTTTTATCAAAATCCATGAAAATAGCCTTAAGTAAAAAGAGCTTCTGAAGTAGTGGTCTTTGACCAGTCATCTCACACTGTAGCCAGGTGGTCTGAACACCAAGTTAGCAGGTGCTGGGTTTGAGAGCCCATCTGTATTTTAAAATTTATAAAGACACATTCCTTTCTGCCAAGCCCTAGCCAAATCACTAATGTGTATTCTTGCTTCTTCCTATCAGAATGATGAGTCTCCATCTGCCAAAAGCCCAGACTGTACCCAAACGTTCTCGTGATGACATCCTAACAGGTTTGCCTTCTTTTGGGGGTACTTGCAGGGGGAAACATACCACCCTCATGGTAACAGAATGGAAAGTTTACTGCCTAAGATAATTACTGAATTTTTTAAATGAATTCCCATTCTCCATCCCTTCTCTTTCACGTGCTGCTTGTTGACCTGCTTCAGTGGGTCACAGCCCTCCCTTCCCTCCAGCCCTCCCCATCCCCTCTTCAGCCCTCACTTGGCCTTGTCCCTGGTGTGTTCCTTCCCAGGTCCTGTCTCCATGCCACGTGGCTCTGCCCCATTTAAAGAGCCCCCTAATCCACTTGCTGAAGAATGTCTATAGATAATTCCCTTCTCAGGCAGTCCTAACAGCCCAATTAAGGGGAGAAAGGCTGTATGTCCCCACACCTCTGGAATGGCCTTACCAACCCCGAGCCCTCCCTCCCACAGGCTCCTTGGAACACCTGTCTTCTCCTGGCAGCTGCCCAGTGCTATTCTTACATTCACTCACTGGTAATAGAACAAAAGGATAGCAACTCTATCTCTGGCTTCAGCATTGACATAAGTCTTATCTTTCAGAGAAACCAATACAGGGCTGATGAAGGGGGGTGGGTCATTCTTTGGAGTGATGTAATTTAAGGGTTTGATGCAGCAGAGGCTGTCACTTTATGTCCGTATTTTCATCTGCTCCCAGATTACCTGAAGCCACTTTCAGTTTTTCTTTTGATACACACAGTAAGGAAAATCAAGATCACTTTCTTTACTTCATACTGATGGGAAAGTCTAAGCTCTGTCCTGGGAGGTTGCAGGGGAGTTAGAGCCAGAATTGAACTGAGAAGACATCAGAAAGGAAATTTGAGGACAGAAGGGGTATCTTGAAGGAGTGTCAAAAGGGAGGACCGGAGACTAAGGGGACAGCTGAGGTTAGGAGATTTCCACTCTAGTGGATCTCCAATCCCTTCTTACGTATACAGAAATATTGGCCTCTCTCCTGCCTGTCATTTAGCCAAAGTGGACTGAAGAGCCAAGAGTTAAGCACATCCTTCATGAAAGTTCCCCCAATCTGCCTGCAACCACCTCATTCTCTTGAAACCTCGTGAGTGCTGGGCGAATGAATGCATGCGAGGCTGGTTTCAGGGTTCTGTCTTACCAGCCGCACATTCATTTTGAATTTCCCTTAAGCCTGGATTTTTTTCAGGTCTGCCTCACAAAGGATGAAACCTACATGTGCGCACACACTCACATATACTTACATGCCCTTCCCTAAGCAAAAATATTTATTTTCTGATTTTACAGCACAATGTGATAAGATACTTCTCATGAATTTATTAACCCTGGGGATATATTTTCAACTACCAATATAAGAGCTAGACTCACTGAATGTAGATCACATTAAGTTCTCAATAGATATGGCTCTTGCCCATTGTATTCATCCAAGAACCACAGTCTTGGAGGTAGGACCTCAGAGAGTGCTTTTAGAGCTGAGACTTGGTAGATTGATAGTTGATTGCAGTTGCAACCCTTCTGAGCTGAGCTTTGCTCTTGTGTATGCTTTCTGAGGTTAAAAAAAAGGTGCCTAGGAGCAGAGAGACCTGGGTTTAGATCCTGCTTGCTAGACAGGTTTAGCTATCTTGTTGAAACTCTCTGGGTCTCTATGTTTCCACCTTTAAAACCAGAGAAGCATTTTGCCCACTCCCACCCCTGAGAGCCAGACACTCAGTACCAGCAGGCTTCACTTTTGATCGGCCCAGAAAAGCTGCTGACGCTGCCCCAGCCCCACTGGTTTATACAGCTTAGACGTGTCCCTGTGTTGGATAGCCTGTGGACATGCCGCAAATACCAAATGGCTGAGTCATCCCAGAAAACATCACTGCCAATGACTGCCCAACTCATTTTGTTAATCATGACAGTAATCCCTAGTATTTTTCTGGATTCAGCTAAATTTCATAGGTCCTCAATAATTACTAGTGAGAACTAAGTAAATGGAAAGAGCCTATCTCTATTAAGTGATGGGATTTCTTCATCTTGACTTTGGCCTTGAGTCCAGAGTTCCATAAGACTCACAAGCTCTTGTCCATAAACACTGGTGCAGCTGCTAACCACCTGACTTAAGTCTACCACCTGGGCTGGTCTACCACTCCACCAGGGCTAAGATGTGACACGAAGGGTTAGGATTAAGGAGATCTGGCTTCTGATTCTTAGTTTATCATGACCCTATACCTCGGCTTCCTCTTCATTACAGTCATGACACTGAACTGGTTTGTGATCTTCTGACATCTCTTAGCTGTCATTCACCTGGACCAAGGAGCTTTTCCAGGGACTGCAGGACACCAGTTCCCTTAGTCATTCAGTGACTTCCAGTGAGAATATACTATTTTAGGCACTGATGTACTCTCCTTCACAATGAGCGTTCACAAAAATTTTGAAGAAACCAACTATCTGTAAATAAACTGATAACCAAAAAAGAGGTCAGGATGGTAAGCATTTTAAGGAGCCCTAAAATAAATTATTTCATAAAATGAAGGTTCCTTTTGAAATACAAGTGCATTTCCCCTACTGTAGGCTTTCGTAAGATCACGTTTGTTTGTTTGAAGAGCAGAACCACACATGTGTCCCTGAAAAGTCTTCTGAGGATTGTATCCTCTTTTCCCTTTAACTCATGTTACAACTCCAGTTGCACTTTCTCTTCATTTATAATTTAATTGGCAGTCTCTCTGAATATTTGAGTTTCGTTTCTAAACACTCTTTTCTGACCTCTTTCACCAAGATATGTAAAAGCTTAAGTGTGGTGGGGTAAGATGGTTTTGTTAGAGAGGATTTTCATGTGAATCTTGAATCTATTTTATAAGGTTGAGAAATCCTTGGTGACACTGGTTATTTTGAGTGTATTTTAAAAATAGAATCTAAGGAGCCCTTCTCCTTCCTTCTTGCTCTGTTCTCCAGAGAACGTTCACTACAGACTGCCCATTCTGGGCCCCAGGACAGCTGTCTTCCACGGACTGCTGTCAGATGCCTACAAAACCCTGAAAGAGACACAGCTCTCTTCCTTGCCCAGAAAAGAACCAGTGGGCAAAGCAGTGAGTCAGTGAATGGTGGGAACTCATCACCTTCCAGATGCTGAGAGAGAAAGCCACCTCACCAAGTGAGTTTCTGACACTAGTGCCTTCACATCACTTCCTCTTAGTATGAAAAAGGTGACTCAATTTTGCCTTCCTAACCATTGTTAAAATTCTAGTTCTTACCATTATCTTCTCATTTCTCCTAAAGATAAAATAGTTTAATAGACATGATTATAAACCTGTGATGATTAAAATGGAACATTTGAGTGTCATTCATTTTATTTTGCTAAAGAGTCTCTATAATAGACAATAGTTTTCTGTGTCTAAGACATGAATTTTCTGTGAAAATCATTTCTTCTTTCAGGACAGAGGGCCAGAGATGGTTCCAGGAGGTCAGCATGATAAGAATAAAAGAGAGAAATGGTGGTCACCCTTCTGTCCTTATCTCAGTCAGTTAACTCTGATAGATGACAGAGGTTACTGGATTGCAGTAACTGGTAAATGGTAGGTGAAGATTGTGTGTTCATGTCACGTTAGGCTCATGGCTACCCAGGGCTTCCCTGGTGGCTCAGGTGGTAAAGAATGTGCCTGCGATGTGGGAGACCAGTGTTCGATCCCTGGGTCGGGAAGATCCCTTGGAGAAAGGAATGGCTACCCACTCCAGTATTCTTGCCTGGAGAAATTCCATGGACAGAGGAGCCTCATAGGCTCAGTCCATGGGATCACAAAGAGTTGGACATAGGTGAATGACTAACACTTTCACTTTTTTCACTTTTACTCTTGAGGACAGAAAAAGTATTTGTCTTGCCTTCCTCATGTAACCTCCATTAGTGTCTGGAATGTAACGGATGTTCATCTCATCTGTGTTCAGTCAAATTCAAATCAAATGCTTCTATTCTGTAGTTTGGTTACTTTGGTTTGAGGATGTATATCCAGCTCTGTCACAGTCCCTGTGTGTGAGACAAAGGAAAATTCTAGGCTTGTAATATTATATTTGTGGGCACATATTCTCCATGCCCAGCTTCAGGAAGGCTCATGTAAAAAATGATCCCTTCCATTGCTTAGGAGGCAGTGGCCTTATGGAGTCCCAAGATCCTGTCCAAATGGGCACTGGGCCAACCTTTGGGAATGAACCTCTGTGCTGTGTTTGAAGAATGTAATTCAGAAGTCTCTTAACAGATGGCCTGGTGACCAAACTGACCTCATTTCTTGCACATGCGTGCATGCACAGAGACACTCACACAAACCCCCAAGCCGGAAAAGCTTGCTTGATTACCCTATATTCCTGGTAGGCTATGGATTCTTGGTTTCAGTTCATTTAGAGTTCAAGAATTCCAAAAGTAGAATGCACTTCCTTTCAAATGAAGGCTGTATGCATGAATTATGATCCCATTTCAGATAGTTGTCAAAGGACGGATGAAAATGTTTTCTTATCTTTTTTCTTTGCAAATTAACATATCCAGTAAAAGGATCTGGGGCATGCATACCCATATGTTAGAGGAGGGTGCGTGCCTGCAGCACAGTTATTTAGAGCTTTTGAGGTAATCTGAATATTATCTACTTAGACAGATAGAATACATCCTAAATCTCCTTAAGAAGTCTTCACCTAGAATACTTGGGTGTTCCCCAAATCTCATTGAAAAGAATAACATGATGGTATTTGTTAGCATTCTAGCATGGTGACTGACAATGATAGTCTATATTGTGGTTCTTAACATTTTTGATCTTAGGAACATTTTGCACTCCTAAATGTTGAGTGGGTTATATTCATTGACAGTTATTGTGTTATAAGTTAAGATGGAGAAATTTTAAAACACAACAGTACACAAGTACACCTTCCAGTTTCTGTCAGAGTAATAATATTGTTACATGTCATGCAGCCCCTGGAAAACTCCACTGTACCACTGGGAGACAAGAAAAGAAAGGCAAATAACATCTCAGTGTCATTATGAAAATAATTTTGACCTCACAGAAATCCCAAAAAAGGATTTCAGAGACTCCAAGGGTCCCTAGACCATGCTTTGAGAACTAGTAAGGTGCAGGGTGTATGTACCCTTGCAACTTCAGTCTTCCAGGAAAAGGAATGCTAAGACCCTTTCACTCATCTACCTGAGAAATCTGGTCCCTTGGGAGAGATTAGAGAGACAACAACAGCAGGTTTGCAAAGTTTGGAGATATTAACTTTTTGAACATCTTTTACCTCTGTTTGAACATCTTTGACCGCTCTTTCCTCACATCATCTGTTTAACAACCTTAACTTGGTTTCTCAAATAGTGTCCTGGTGAGAAGAGGATAGGTTGACCAGTTGGCACAAGAACTCCAGTTCCCTTTGAACTCTCATTTTTCTATATGAATGCTTGTTAGCTTATTTGTTTTGGTTACTATGAAATCATTTCCCAGAATCTGAGGTCCAAGCCTTGACCCAAGGTGGCCTGAGCCTACTCGTGGTGTCCCATCAGCAGCTTTGCTGAACATTTAGGCAGCTGGTGAGCTTCCTTCACATTTTACTCCTGCAGCTATATCCTGTAATGGTCCTGAGGGCAGGTTGTCCTAGATCGGGAAGTCTAACCCTTGACCACTTCTCCACACAACCTACCCAATGCAGCGATTTCAATTTAAACTCACAAATAGATCTGTATGGATATTGCCTGATTTTTTCTACTGGTGATAATGTTTATAAGAAATTATCTTAAACATGCTTCTCTTTGTACCATGGGGGTTAAATGGTTGAGTCTACCATCTTCCTTGGTGCAATCTCTTCCTTACCTAATTGAATCCTTGGAGGTAATAATTTGGACTTGTCAGTTATTGTTTTATCTACTGCATGTTTCTAAGCTTCATCTACAAACCTCTCATAAATCGACCAGGATAATTTCTTCACAGTAAAAATCTAGTCATAATGTTATTCCTGATTCAAAGTCATGTACTGTTCGGATTAATTTTTTAACATGGATAATCTTGGCTAGATTTGTTTGTTTCAAGGCTAAAGCCTGATTTTTCTGTTTTAAAAATAAATGACTCTTGTTATAATAAAAATCCACAAACATGAGTCAGACTTACTCCTACTCTTTTATCTTCTTTCACCCCAACAGGGAACTTAAAAACCAATCAATCAGCGTAGTTGTTGCCTTACTGCCAGGATTGGAGAGAAATGCTATATTTAGGAGAATCTGTGAAAAAAATCAAGTATGTAACCCAAAGCCATTGTCGTCTCCAGTCCCTAGTTTAACCTTGGGAAATCCCACAGGCCTTTACTGTCTTCTACCCTCCTCAGGGTCACTCGTCTTTTCCCTGGCCCCTGACTGTCAAAGTTAATGTGAGGCCAGTCAGGGGCCTGTTGGCTCCTGAGCCCTGCAATATTAACACTGAAGCTGCCCATCTTCCTAAAAATGTCTAAGAATCATGTAACTCCAAAGAGTAGATATGAAACAGGGTTTGTCAGAATGGCTTTGTCTCCTCTAAGGAAGCCCTGTTGGAGTATCCTGCGTGGGTGTAGTTCCTAGGTTGGGAAAGTCTGAGGATGAGGACGACCATACCCGAAAGAATACAGAAAATTTCCCAGAAGAGGAGGAAGCACAGACTTGTTTCTGTTAGTCAGTCTATGAACTACAGTCTTAAGACTCAAGGTTAAACTAGAATGTCTAGAAATAGATAAACTTAATCTCTAGAGAAAACCCAGATGGTCAATCCTGTTTCAGCCATGTCCCCCTCAAACCCACCTCAATTTAGCACCTTAGTAAGCACTGCCGCTGTTTCATAAGTATAATTCTTGTCTCTCTAGAAAATGTGTCACTTCATGAGGATGAGAACAATATCTCATGTTCCCACCATATCCCCATGGGAACTACTCACATTTTAGAGATACTAAGAAGGAAGAAAAGTTCGTTTCTCAATTGCTAAGCAAAATGAAAAAAAAGTAGGAGTTGAGATCCTAGTATTTGGGGCTCTGAGGATACAAAAGGTTTGAGTACTACGACCCTGCCTTTGAGTAACTAATCATTTCAATTGGATAAATAACAAATGCATACACAAACGAAGAGCATGTGTACAGGCCAATATGGAAACAAGTGTGAGTTACTCTCTACTCTAACTGAACCCTGGTGATTGCAGCAATAATTCTCTCCTAGCACCAACCGTCCAGCTCTCTGGGTAGGAACAAAGATGCAATTGTGTGACTGTGTCAGGAAAGTTGGTCAGAGGAGAGATAGCCATATCCACCCACACAGGATGTTATCTCGCATTCTTTGCCGACTCTTTGGCAAGGCATTTAACTGCCTGGCCAGTGGAGTGCAGAATAGTAAAATTAGGCATTGACAAATGTTTTCAGTTTTGAGGAAGACTTGTTCCTAAACTTCTTGGGATTGGCCTCTGCTCAGTCCTGTGTCTCAGTGACCATCCTATGGGATGTCACATGGCTAGAGTCAGGAAACCCTTACAACCCAGATTCTCACATAGAGAAAATTATGTGAAGAACAAGATGTGTCCAAGCAGCAAGAGAGATACTGGTTCCCATGAGTTGGCTCTCAGGAGTGGAACTGAATGGGTAGAGAAAAGACATTAGCAAAAGGAGAGTTTTCATTTTTCTTTACTCTTTGAATTTTAAACCACAGGAATGGTTTCATTGACTCAAAAACAAAATAAGAGGAAATGAACAACAACAGCAAAAAACTCTGCAAAAGTTGCCAGGGGGCTTTCTAGCTTTAGAATGGAAACCTAATAAACCTATCAACATAATTAATTGTCTTCCTGACAAACAAGACAGTAGAGTCCTTGAATACCACAAAGTTCAGGCAAGCATCCAGGTCAAAGATAAATTTTATCTCTGACCTTTGCAAGTTTTGCTACTGAAATGCTAGTTCTGGCAAATAGTAACCAAGGTCTCATGCTTATGGAGTAACATTTTAAGGTTTTCAAAGCACTTGTCCCTTATTTTACTTTCAAGTTCACCAGTGTTCTCCTTCCATTAAACAGGAGTGGTAATGTTCCACACAGTGCTGTCCGCTTAAGAAACACAGTCCTTGCCTGGGCACCTCTGCAAAACTGCTCATTCTGTCGTAACAAGTGCATCTGCTGGTTTCTTTTATGGCACTGCCTGCATGGGACTAGTCTCTTGCATAAAACCTTGAAATATTTGATGAAATGACCATGTTCTCCTTAGTCTTATTATTTACTTGTTTATTTATATTGATGTATAGTTGATTTATACTATTTGGTTAGTTTCAGGTGTCCAGCAAAGTGATTCAGTTATATATACACTTTTCCAATTATTTTCCATTATAGGTTATTACTATGCTTTTATCATAGGACCTTGTTGTTCACCTTTTTTGTGCATAGTAATGTGTATCTTAATCCCATATTCCTAATTTATCCCCTCCCCTACCTTCCCTCTGGTAACCATAGGTTTGTTTTCTATGTCTATGAATCTGTTTCTGTTTTGAAAATAAGTTAATTTCTACTATTGTTTTAGATTCCACATATGAGTGATATATTTGCCTTTGCCTGACTTACTTCATTTAATAAGATAATCTAGGTCCATCCATGTTGCTGCATATGGTGCCCACTTCTCGTTTAACACAATATACCTAAGATTTTCTAGCAGTCAATCACCTCAGCCTTGTTAGAGTTAAGTCTAAAGTAGCAATTCCTCTGTGGAATCCTCTGCCTTCTGAGGGATGAAACTGGCTGCAAACCAAGCCATGCCAAGCCTCATCTTGGGTTTTCCTGGCTGAGGAATGCCACATGCTTGCTCCAGACACAGGCCTATGTTCTCTCAACCTGTTAGATGTTCAGGGTTATTAGCATGGGTCATGTCTTTGGAATGGGAATCCAGGGTGGGGCCATAAGGAGCCGAGCTCTGGTGTGAAACTTGCCTACCAGGATAGACAAGGCTTGGACGGTTAATGGTAGAAGGTAGGAAGGCAGACTAGACCCAAGAGTGTGGCAAGGTCAGTGGACAAATCTTCCAGCAGTCAGCCTGGGTGTTCTGGTCTGCAGTCAGAGCCCAAAGTGGAGGAGAGCAGCAGTGACCAGGGAAGTGGAGGAGGATGTATGAAGGAGGAAGGGCTCACTTGTAAATATCAAGGGCAGGAGTTCATCATCGTGGAAGTCTGGTTATCTGTGGGAAAGCCCCGTCACAGAACCAGGTTCAAAGGGCTGCCTGTGGAAGGGAGTCTGGCCAGAGCAAAACTAGAGGAAGCCCAAAGGATTCCCATAAGAGCATATCATGATCTATAGGGGAGGAGTAAGAAAGTGCATGCAATATTTTAATATTTTGCATACATACATATTTAAAATATTCTTGTTGTGTTAAAATAGATATAATGAAAGCCAATCTGAACAAAGTCATTTTAGCTGGTGAGGATGTACAGAAACTAGACTCTAGCTCAAAACTATTCTCTTTTGCATATTAGTGACTTTCAAGAGAGTTGTGAAGTTTTTATGTTAAATAAGAAAGAGGGCATCAGTTTCATATTGAGAAACTGTTGGAATGTAGAAGAGAAACATAGAGTCCAGTTCTGGGGAGGGCTTTGTTGCCCCCACGGGCAGTAAGTCAGCCCAGGACTTTCTTCCATTTGTTTGCTTTGCTTTAATTATTTATTTATTATTATTTTTAATTTTATCTACTTTTTGGTGTAGCAGTAATTTCTTCTCATATCCATTACAAGGTAGAACTAAAGAAATAGGTGTGACAAAATGATCTTATTAATATTCAAGCCTGATCTCTATTTATTTTTTTTTACATTTTTTGTAACTTATTTATTTAGTTTTTCCATTTATTTTTATTAGTTGGAGGCTAATTACTTTACAATATTGTAGTGGTTTTTGCCATACATTGACATGAATCAGCCATGGATTTACATGTGTTCCCCATCCCGATCCCCCCTCCCGCCTCCCTCTCCATCCCATCCCTCTGGGTCTTCCCAGTGCACCAGCCCTGAGCACTTGTCTCATGCATCCAACCTGGGCAGGTGATCTGTTTCACCCTTGATAGTATACTTGTTTCAATGCTATTCTCTCAGAACATCCCACCCTCTCTTTCTCCCACAGAGTCCAAAAGTCTGTTGTGTACATCTGTGTCTCTTTTTCTGTTTTGCATATAGGGTTATTATTACCATCTTTTTAAATTCCATATATATGCGTTAGTATACTGTATTGGTATTTATCTTTCTGGCTTACTTCACTCTGTATAATGGGCTCCAGTTTCATCCATCTCATTAGAACTGATTCAAATGAATTCTTTTTAATGGCTGAGTAATATTCCATGGTGTATATGTACCACAGCTTCCTTATCCATTCTTCTGCTGATGGGCATCTAGGTTGCTTCCATGTCCTGGCTATTATAAACAGTGCTGCAATGAACATTGGGGTGCACGTGTCTCTTTCAGATCTGGTTTCCTCAGTGTGTATGCCCAGAAGTGGGATTGCTGGGTCATATGGCAGTTCTATTTCCAGTTTTTTAAGGAATCTCCACACTGTTCTCCATAGTGGCTGTACTAGTTTGCATTCCCACCAACAGTGTATGAGGGTTCCCTTTTCTCCACACCCTCTCCAGCATTTATTGCTTGTAGACTTTTGGATAGCAGCCATCCTGACTGGCGTGTAATGGTACCTCATTGAGGTTTTGATTTGCATTTCTCTGATAATGAGTGCTGTTGAGCATCTTTTCATGTGTTTGTTAGCCATCTGTGTGTCTTCTTTGGAGAAATGTCTGTTTAGATCTTTGTCCCATTTTTTGATTGGTTCATTTATTTTTCTGGAATTGAGCTTCAGGAGTTGCTTGTATATTTTTGAGATTAATCCTTTGTCTGTTTCTTCATTTGCTATTATTTTCTCCCAATCTGAGGGCTGTCTTTTCACCTTACTTATAGTTTCCTTTGTTGTGCAGAAGCTTTTAAGTTTCATTAGGTCCCATTTGTTTATTTTTGCTTTTATTTCCAATATTCTGGGAGGTGGGTCATAGAGGATCTTGCCGTGATTTATGTAGGAGAGTGTTTTGCCTATGTTCTCCTTTAGGAGTTTTATAGTTTCTGGTCTTACATTTAGATCTTTAATCCATTTTGAGTTTATTTTTGTGTATGGTGTTAGAAAGTGTTCTAGTTTCATTCTTTTACAAGTGGTTGACCAGTTTTCCCAGCACCACTTGTTAAAGAGGTTGTCTTTTTTCCATTGTATATCCTTGCCTCCTTTGTCAAAGATAAGGTGTCTGTAGGTAGGTAGATTTATCTCTGGCAAGCCTGATCTTTAAAGTCTTGTTATTATAATTAAACCTTTAGGTCTAGGATCCAGTGGGAATCGACAGTGCTGTTTTTTGAAGCCCTTTGTGAAGTTCTACCTTGTATTCTCTGACTTGGCTGAGAACCAAACAAAAGAAAATAAACTTCTATTTCAGCAGGGACCTTTCAGTTATAAAAAATGTAAAAATATTTTTTCTTACTCAGGAAAGAAAGATAATTTTCTTCACTCTGTGGAATATTGGGTTTTAAAATCTTATTCCCGAGGTTTGAGAATCTGGTAGCTAGATATGGGCTGTCCCATGAGTTTAGGGGGGACCAGATGATCTTTGGTGACAGAGAAGAGCTGGGGTCACTCTTCAGTCTTTGGGTTCCATTCTGAAATGAAGATTCACCTGGACTATTCCTAGATTATTTAAATGTAATAGTATGTAAATTAAATGTCATTTACAGCAATGGGGATGAACCTAGAGATTGTCATACTGAGTGAAGTAAGTCAGAGTAGAAGTATCATATGACATTCCTTATATGCAGAATCTAAAAAGAAATGATACAAATGACCTTACTTATAAAGCAGAAAGAGACTCATAGACCTAGAGAACAAACTCACTCACCGTTACCAGTTGCAGGGTAATGGTAGTTAGGGAGTTTGAGATAGACATGTCCACACTGCTGTATTTAAAATGGATAACCAACAAGGACCTACTGTATAGCTCAGGGAACTCTGCTCAGTACTATGCGGCAGCCTGGAGGGAAGAGGAGTTTGGAGGAGAGTGAATACATGTATTTGTATGGTTGAACCTGGAACTATCACAGCATTGTTAATTAGCTATACTCCAATACAAAATAAAAAGAAAATATGTAAATTATCATAAAATAGAAATAAAATTCATAAAAGTAAATGTGTACCATTTTGAACATTTTATATTACTAAGACTTTACTGCTTAAAGAATTTTACATAAGATAAAATGGGAATTTTTTCCCTTAGATTTAAATAAAAAGGAAAAAGAAAGGGATGAGGAAATGGAAGAAGAAAAGAAGTGAGGGGTTCTGGACTTACAGAGATGCACAAAGGACAGGAGAAATTTTTCCATTGATTTAAAACATTTCACTGATCTTGTTGGTTCTAGCAGCTGTTACTGTTTATGAAGATAACACAAGTGAATGAGTTTGTAACCAGTTCATAGATATGGTTATTTAAAAGTTTTTGAATCCAATTTATTTAAGCTAAAAAAATAATCATCCATTTTTTCTACTCCCCATCACCTCTTGTCTCTTATAACCATCAATCTGTTCTCTGTATCTATGAACTTCAGTTTTGTTTTGGATTTTTTTTTCAGATTTCACATTTAAAAGAAAAGATATCATATGGTGTTTGTGTTTCTGATTTGTTACACTTAGCATAATTCCCTTGTGGTCCATTTATGTTGTTGGTTTTGTTCTTTTTATGGTTGAATAATGTTCCATTGTGTGTGTTTGTGTGTGATTTCTTTATCCATTCATCTATTGGTGGACATTTAGGTTGTTTCCGTATCTTGGCTATTGTAAATAATGCTGCAGTGAACATGGCTGTGCAGATATCTTTGCAGGTTAGTGTTTTTATTTTCTTCAGATAAAGACCCAGAAGTGAAATTGCTGGATCATAGAGTAGGTCTATTTTCAGTTTTTTAAGGAAACTCCATTTCTACTAACAGTGTACAGGAGTACCCTTTTGTCCACATCTTTGCAGGCATTTGTTACTTCTTGTTTATTTTTAAATTTTTGTTTGTTTATTGTGCTGGATCTTCACTGCTGTGCAGTCTTTTCTCTAGTCGCAGCAAGTGGGGACTACTCTCTAGTTGCAATACTCAGGCTGCTCATTGCAGCAGCTTCTCTTGTTTTGGAGCACAGGCTCTAGGGCACGTGGGTTCAGTAGTTGTGACTCCCGGGCTCAGTAGTCGTGACTTCCGGGCTCAGTAGTTGTGACTCTGGGCTCAGTAGTAGTGACTCCCGGGTTCAGTAGTTGTGACTCCTGGGCTCAGTAGTTGTGACTCCCAGCTCAGTAGTTGTGGTGCATGGGCGTAGTTGCTTTGCGGCATGTGGGATCCTCCTGGATCAGGGATTGAACCCTTATCTCCTTTTATTGGAAGGTGGATTCTTTACCCCTTAGCCACCAGGGAAGCCCTCTTGTTTTTCTGACAATAGCTATTCTCACAGGTGTCAGGTGATATCTTATTGTGGTTTCAATTTGCATTTCCCTGATGATTAATGATGTTGAGCATCTTTTCATATACCTGTTAGCCATCTATATGGAAACCTGTCTTTTCAGGTGAAGATTTTTAAATTTAATTTAAAAATTTTTAAATTGGATTGTTCGCAATTTTTTTTTTTCTATTGAGTTGTATGAGATTTTTAAAAAGCATTTTGGATATTAGGATATTCAGTAGGTTGCCTGTTCATTTTGTTGATGATTTCCTTTGCTGGGCAGAAGCTTTTTAGTTTGATTTAGTCCCACTTGGTTATTTTTACTTTTGTTGCCTTTGCTTTTGGTGGATGTCAGATTTAAAAAGTCATCACCAAGACTGGTGTCAAGGAGCTCATTGCCTGTGTTTTCTTCTGGGAATTTTGTGGTTAAAACCATACAGGCCTAAAGGCCTTACGTTCAAGTCTTTAGTCCATGTTGAGTTAATGTTTGTTATGGTGTAAGATTGTGGTCCAGTTTCATTCTTTTTGCATGTGGCTACCTGTTTTCTCAATACCATTTCTCAAAGAGACTGTCCTGTTGCCATTGTATGTTCTTGGTTCCTTTGTTGTAAATCAATTGACTGCGCATGCATGGCCTTTTTTCCTGGGCTCTCTGTTCCATTGACCTGTGTCATTTGCTTTACTTTAATTCAATGAACATTCTGTGAAAACTTACTAAGCAACAGGTATTGTGTTGGGTGCTATAGATCCAAGAGTGAATACCATTGTTTGCTGCTCCTGAGAAGTTTGTGATCTAATTGGGCAATAGAGGTAGGTTGACAGATAATCACAATGAAATGTTAGGAGTGCTTTGATAAAAGTCTGCACAGGGTACTAGGAAGAGAGGGGGAGGGCAGAGGGAGTTTCCTAGTTTTAGGGAATAGAAGATTATTGATAGTTCTGAATGTCATAGGGAAGTCAAGCAGGAAAGAAATGAAAAGAAGTCACCAGAGTCCATAATTAAGATGTTGGGGATAACCTTAGTTCATGTATTAGTTGTTAAACTGGATTGCAGTGAGTTAGAGTCCATAATTAAGATGTTGAGGATAACTTTAGTTCATGTATTAGTTGTTAAACTGCATTGCAGTGAGTTAAAGAAAGGAGTTTGGTGATGAGGATGAGAGGAGAGTGTGAAGAGAAGGTCTCTTTAATGTGGGAGAGTCTGAAGCATATTTGGAGCCAAGCCCATGAGCACCTAAATATCCCACTGCTTTGTTTCTGTGAGTTGCTTTTTTAAAAAAAGAAAAACATTATTTATTTTTGGCTGTGCTGGATTTTCATTGCTGCGAGGGCTTTTTCTCTAGTGGCAGGAGGAAGCTATTCTAGTTGTGGTGTAGAGGCTTCTCACTGCAGTGGTTTCTCTTGGTGTGGAGCACAGGCTCTAGGGCACGCGGGCGTCAGGAGTTGCAGCTCACAGGCTCAGTAGTTGTGGCTCACGGGCTCTAGGGCACAGGCTCAATAGTTCTGGTGCATGGTCTCAGTTGCTCCACAGCAGGTGGGATCTTCCTGGATCAGGGATCAAACCTATGTCTCCTGCATAGGCAGGCAGATTCTTTGCCACTGAGATACTAGGGAAGCCCTCCCTAGTGATTTGCTTTTAAGACAAAAAATTTTGTCTTAAAATATTGTTATGGTTAGAATCTCATTGCTAGCATTTTTATTTTATTTTTTATTTTTTTTCCATTTGTTTTTATTAGTTGGATGCTAATTACTTTACAATATTGTAGTGGTTTTTGCCGTACATTGACATGAATCAGCCATGGATTTACATGTGTTCCCCATCCCGATCCCCCCTCCCTCCTCCCTCTCCATCACATCCCTCTGGGTCTTCCCAGTGCACCAGCCCTGAGCACTTGTCTCATGCATCCAACCTGGGCAGGTGATCTGTTTCACCCTTGATAGTATACTTGTTTCAATGCTATTCTCTCAGAACATCCCACCCTCGCCTTCTCCCACAGAGTCCAAAAGTCTGTTGTGTACATCTGTGTCTCTTTTTCTGTTTTGGATATAGGGTTATTATTACCATCTTTTTAAATTCCATATATATGCGTTAGTATACTGTATTGGTGTTTATCTTTCTGGCTTACTTCACTCTGTATAATGGGCTCCAGTTTCATCCATCTCATTAGAACTGATTCAAATGAATTCTTTTTAATGGCTGAGTAATATTTCATGGTGTATATGTACCATAGCTTCCTTATCCATTCATCTGCTGATGGGCATCTAGGTTGCTTCCATGTCCTGGCTATTATAAACAGTGCTGCGATGAACATTGGGGTACACGTGTCTCTTTCAGATCTGGTTTCCTCGGTGTGTGTGCCCAGGAGTGGGATTGCTGGGTCATATGGCAGTTCTATTTCCAGTTTTTTAAGGAATCTCCACACTGTTCTCCATAGTGGCTGTACTAGTTTGCATTCCCACCAACAGTGTATGAGGGTTCCCTTTTCTCCACACCCTCTCCAGCATTTATTGCTTGTAGACTTTTGGATAGCAGCCATCCTGACTGGCGTGTAATGGTACCTCATTGAGGTTTTGATTTGCATTTCTCTGATAATGAGTGCTGTTGAGCATCTTTTCATGTGTTTGTTAGCCATCTGTGTGTCTTCTTTGGAGAAATGTCTGTTTAGATCTTTGTCCCATTTTTTGATTGGTTCATTTATTTTTCTGGAATTGAGCTGCAGGAGTTGCTTGTATATTTTTGAGATTAATCCTATGTCTGTTTCTTCATTTGCTATTATTTTCTCCCAATCTGAAGGCTGTCTTTTCACCTTGCTTATAGTTTCCTTTGTTGTGCTAGTATTTTTTAAAATGTACCTCTTAGTGTTACTTGAACCCTCTGGGCGCAGTCCAGGCGGGCTCTGCTCCGTGTCCTCAGCATGCCGACACCAGAAGCCCAGGACTATAAAGAGAAATGAATGGAGCCTGCTCCCCCAGCCAGGGCCCTCCTCCAGCATCCTGCTCTCTGCCTGTCTTCAGACCCCCCTCACACATCGGCTCCCCTCCTTCCTAACCCACTTGGCTTCACAGTTTGGCCCCCACCTCTAGTGCCTCTGAACCTTAGACTGTCTGCTTTGGGTCTGGTAACTGGTCCTCCTCAGTGCTGCAAGCTCAGGCCTGAGCCCTGAGAATACCCCTGGCAGTGCCAAGAGTGACCCATCACCTATTCATTCATTGCATGTATGTTTATGAAGCCCATAGCTGGAATACTCCTCCCACTCATTAGCCTATGAAATTACCCACCCTAATAAAAACTGACAATCCCTTACCCTGGTGCTGCTCTTGCCTTTTGAGCTGGCCCACATTCTGTCTGTGGAGTGTGTTTCTCTCTAAATAAATCCACTTCTTACCTGTCTCTTTGTCTCTCACTGAATTCTTTCTGCAATGAGACATCAAGAACCTGAGCTTCATTAAGTCCTGAGATCAGGTGTATGAATTACATGGCTTCAGAAGCAAAGGTAAATCCTCATAATCAAGGTTCTCAATGCTCATGTGATAGCCCCACCAACTCTAGTAATAAAATCAGTACGTTCTAATACAACCAAAGAACACTGGACATCTGGGAGACTTCTTTGTGTGAGGATTTGGACTATAGTTTCTTTCCTATGAGTTTAAATTATGAAGGTAATATTTTATCTATTGCAGCCACTCCAGAATTATAGATGGAGAAACCAAAGTTTCTTAACCATGGCACTGGGTGCTCATTTAGTGCTCCCCAAAGCCACTTCTTTTTCTCTGAAAGAACAGAACTTGTCTGTGTCTGGCAACTTAAGCTCTTCCTGAAATGAGGGAAAGCTACACAGTAGGTTTTATTATTATGCTGGCATCTAAAGGTACAAATATAAGCTGCTGAAGCCATGAGATGTAATGTTGACAGACCCTCACTAGAGACTAATTCTGGGGTCCTTATCTGGAAATTACAGATGCTGGTAAAGGTTTTGAAAGTGAAAGTGAAAGTTGCTTAGCTGTGTCCAACTCTTTGTGACCCCATGGACTATATAGTCCATGGAATTCTCCAGGCCAGAATACTGGAGTGGGTAGCCATTCCCTTCTCCAGGGGATCTTCCCAACCCAGGGATCGAACCCAGGTCTCCTGCATTGCAGGTGGATTCTTTACCAACTGAGCTATCAGGAAAGGAACCATAAAAACTATTGTGAAACAGGAACTAGGTCAGAAGGGTAAAATTCTGGGCTTTTTAGATTTTTTTTTTTTTTTTTTTTTTACCAGAAGGAATTCCAGAGACTATCTATTTCCTCAGGCCATCTGGCAGGGCTGCTAACAAATCAGATTTTTGCATGGCTCAACCTTTTGCATAAACTCTATTTAAATGTCACCTTTACAGGGAAAACCCTCTTGATTATCTCATCTCTAATAGCCTGCCTACAATCCAGGACATTGAATCCTTTATTCTGGTTTTTAAAATCACAGCAATTATCACTATCCAATACTGTCTAAAATGATTAATTGATGAAACTTGCTTTTTTTCTATCTTCTCCCACCAGAAAGCAGAGACCTGGTTCAACCAACTCCATAAACCCAGAGCCAGAACAATACCTCTAAAATAGAAACTTAAAAATATTTGTTAAATGACTGAACAGTGAATGAATCAATGAAGAAAATGACAGGAGCTGTAATTATTTTCATTTCAGACAGATCAAATTCCATGTCAGGTTTAGAGCAGGTTTTAAGTGGTTCATTTTCTCTCAGGAACTAGCTGTAATGTTTCTGTATCACTGATCTTAACTTAGTGCCCGCCATGTACAAGGCTCTCAGTAAATCTTTGCTGGATAAAAGAACATATATCGTATACTCCTTAATGATGAGCAGCTGTAATTGTCAAGAAAAGTAATCAGGGAGCAACATACAATCTTAATAATCAAAAAAATATTGGAAAATGCAAATAGATTTTATATGATATGAAAATTGAAAAAGATGAAAGATTTGAAGATTTAAAATAACATTTTTAGAATAAAAAGTGGAAAATCATGAAGGCAGGAGACTTTTAAGAAGGAGAAATTCAAGTTGTCATGGTTGTCCATGTTCCTCTCAGCTCCTTTGTTAAGTAACCTAGGGAAGTTATAAAATCTTCTTCCAGGAGGGCTTTAAAAAAAGAGCACTTTATCCTTGACTGGATGCCTGTGACTTTGCCCCCAGAATGAGGGAAAACCAAGTGGCCTTTCCAAACATCTTCCATCCTCATGATAATTCTTAATTTGGACACTGAGAAACTACTCATTTGTCGTTCAGCTGACATTTACGAAGTATCTTCCATGTGCCAGAGAAGAGCCAGAATCCTTTGGCTGCAAGTGACAGAAACTCAGTTCATACAATTAAAAAAAAGAATGAAAATGTGCTTGAAGGATCCTGGCTTTTCTTCCAGAGCAACTAAGCCACAAAAAAGGCAGGGACACAGCAGACCCCAGGAATTGCTGGAGCCAGGGACCTCACATGGTGGGGATTCTCTCTCTACCTTTTCCCTTCCACTGCTGCAGACTGCCTATTTCCACGTGGTGGAAAGCCTGGAGACTGATAAGTATCTTCTAAGATTTATGCCGTATAGCCTTTGGCCACCGTAGTTCCAAGCTAAAAAACTGAAAAGAAGGCACCTAGCCCAACTTGGAAAGGCACCCTATCAAATCAAGCAATCAATTATGACCATTGCAATGGGATGAAATAAGTCCAAAAAGATGAAGTGGTGGGGAGAGACAGTTTTCAAAGGAAGGGGGTGGGGCTGAGCAGGCAATACTATATACACTCATTATGGTCTGGCACTGTGTTGGAAGCTGGTCAAAGATGATTCAGCCCTTATACTTGTAAAACCAATGTGTCATCAGCTACCGAACTACACAAAAATGCTGGCAGTAATATCCCTGGGAAGTCTGAATGAGGTGCTGTGTATGGGAGCAGCTGAGTTTGGCATCTGTGAGAAGAACGCCTCCACTTTTTTCATAAGTCGTTTCCCCAGTTCAGAAGGTTGACTGTCCCTTGGAGCTAGTGATGACGGTGGAGGCAGAGGTGATTGTTGAGGAACTGGTTTGTCAGCTCTTCAGAATCTGAGGAGAGAGGTCACTATGACCCTCTTGGGGATGAGCCTGATCAAGTACAGTAGATGTAGAGAACGGGAGGAAACAGGAAAAGAAGAATGTTGTTAATGGAGTTAATATAAAATTAACTCCAAACCTCACTTCCTCGTAGCTCTCCATGTCGTCTTCCATCGAGGAAGGAGAAAGCTAGGGTTTCCTGGAAAATACTGAGAGGGCAAAGCCTTCTGATATGTGACTCTCTGATCACAGACTGCTGTCCTTTCTACTCTGGTTGTGTCTGCTCCGCACTGCCCCGCCCCCACCCCCAGCAGCGCCTGGTAAGAAAGAGGGTATGAGACTGAATGAGCTATTTATGTCCTAGTTTTGTTTCCATGACAACTGAGCTTCAAGCATTGCATTTAGGCCCTTAGAATTCACACCTTTCTGAGGAGGACTCTCTATGTTTGGGGAAGGGATGGAGTTGGCTTCTGGTTACATAGTTGGGCTTTTCAGAGATTGTCCAAAGAGCTGACTTTCTTTTAGAGATATTTTTGCTTTCAATGCCTGTGTGTTTATGTGTAAGTCGCTCAGTTGTGTCCAACTCTGCCACCCCACAGACTGTAGCCCACCAGGCTCCTCTGTCCGTGGGATTCTCCAGGCAAGCATACTGGAGTGGGTTGCCATTTCCTTCTCCAGATCTTCCCTACCCAGGGATCAAACCTGTGTCTCCCAGTTGCAGGCAGATTCTTTACTGTCTAAGCCACCAGGGAACTTCAATGCTTAGAGTAATCATATTCTTTCCCAAGTGACTTGAAATAAAAATTCTTCACTTTTCCCTTTAGACAATGTCTGCAGCCCAGTAATTCCCAAATAGGCTGGTAAGAACCCAGAGGGGTGGGATGGGGTAGGGGTTGGGAGGGAGGTTCAAAAGCAAGGGGACATATGTATATCTATGACTGATTCATGTTTTGATGTATGCCAGAAACCAACACAAGATTGTAAAACAATTATCCTTCAATTAAAAAAAAAAAAAGAACAGCACAGGGTAGAGAACCCCAGTCATTTGTTAGTCAAATGGGAAAGTAGGAGGAAGTGATGCACTGGTGGCAGCTAGCTCAGCCAGTCAGCCCTGTCAGGAACCATCTCTCCTTTCCCTGAACTAGAGTGACCGTCCAGAACTGGATCCTTTCAGGGGAAGAAGTGTCTTAAGATTTCCTGCAAGTGAAGAGACGCATGTGGCAAGAGCCCCAGGGGAACCCGAAACTATCACAACATTGTTAATTGGCTACACCCCAATACTGAATAAAAAGTTAAAAAAAAAATAGTCATGAAGGAGATGGAAGTGTTCAGGCAGATTAGAATGATTAACATCCGTACTGTAAGAATTTCAGTGACCGACTCTGAGTTCTTCCTTTCGGCTTGAAGCAAGAAACCATGACTTAAACATTTCCGGATATCTCGGCAGCGTGGTGCCTGACACAGAGCAGGTGCTCAGTAAGTTTTGATTGATTGACTACTTAAAAGTGATGTTTGATGTTTGCAAACATATCTCAGGAGCTATGCACAGTCTGGGGCTTTCTGAGAGCACCAAACTTGCTCTCTACAAATGAAAAACATCCTTTTAAAAATTTTAAATTATCCTTCATTTAACTCTGATTGATTTTTCTTAATTATGCTCCACGTTAACTAGGAATTTGATTCCCCAAAACTGGTTCCCAATGAAATAGAGGAAATTAGTTTTGTCTCTCATAGCCCTCTAAAGGAGGAGCAACTCATTCTGATACACAGAAGTGGAGCTGAGGATGGGAATTCCTGTGGATTCCCAGCAAAACTCAGGATCGAAATTACAGTGACAGGACTTGCAGAGTTATCTTCACGGAGGGACTATGAAACCACCACAGAAAGGGAGAAACAGAGTCCAGTCAGCGGGGAATTCTCTTTGCTTTCAATTTGTAAACCCCTTAGACCTTACATAATTGACATCTGGAGTTTCCATCTCTTATTTGTACATGAGAATTACTGAAGTAAATTAGCTTAAAACTGAAGAACAACAGGGAAAAGATAAGCAATGAGAATTGACATTTGTAAATGAAGAAGGACAACCTCAGACATGTTTGTATCTTAGTGGCCAAGAGCAAGGGTGCGGCTGGCAGCCTGTCTAGGGTTTGTGTCCTGACACTGCACCTTCCTGCTGCCATATGACTTTGGGCAAGAGTGTTGGAAGACTGAAATACATTATAGAAAGGTGCTCAAAATATGCCTGGCACATAACAAGTGCTCAATAAATATCAGTAAATCTTACTATTAGAATGCTTTTAAAAGTTTTCTGGGACTTCCCTGGCAGTCTAATGGTTAAGACTCTGTGCTTCCTTCCAATACAGGGGGCATAGGTTCCATCCCTAGTCAGGGATGTAAGATCCAAAGTGCTGCATGACATAGCCAAAAAAAAAAAAAAAAAATTGCTTTCTAAGCCACAATTTTATTTTTATTTATTTATTTTTTTCATTTATTTTTATTAGTTGGAGGTTAATTACTTCACAACATTGCAGTGGGTTTTGTCATACATGGATATGAATCAGCCATGGAGTTACATGTATTCCCCATCACGATCCCCCCTCCCACCTCCCTCTCCACCCGATTCCTCTGGGTCTTCCCAGTGCACCAGGCCCGAGCACTTGTCTCATGCATCCCACCTGGGCTGGTGATCTGTTTCACTATAGATAATATACATGCTGTTCTTCGAAACATCCCACCCTTGCCTTCTCCCCCAGAGTCCAAAAGTCTGTTCTGTACATCTGTGTCTCTTTTTCTGTTTTGCATATAGGGTTATCATTACCATCTTTCTAAATTCCATATATATGTGTTAGTATGCTGTAATGTTCTTTATCTTTCTGGCTTACTTCACTCTCTATAATGAGCTCCAGTTTCATCCATCTCATTAGAACTGATTAAAATGAATTCTTTTTAATGGCTGAGTAATATTCCATGGTGTATACGTACCACAGCTTCCTTATCCATTCTTCTGCTGATGGGCATCTAGGTTGTTTCCATGTCTTGGCTATTATAAACAGTGCTGCGATGAACATTGGGGTGCACGTGTCTCTTTCAGATCTGGTTTCCTCAGTGTGTATGCCCAGAAGTGGGATTGCTGAGTCATATGGCAGTTCTATTTCCAGTTTTTTAAGAAATCTCCACACTGTTCTCCATAGTGGCTGTACTAGTTTGCATTCCCACCAACAGTGTAGGAGGGTTCCCTTTTCTCCACATCCTCTCCAGCATTTTTTGCTTGTAGCCTTTTGGATAGCAGCCATCCTGACCTCATTGTGGTTTTGATTTGCATTTCTCTGATAATGAGTGATGTTGAGCATCTTTTCATGTGTTTGTTAGCCATCTGTATGTCTTCTTTGGAGAAATGTCTGTTTAGTTCTTTGTCCCATTTTTTGATTGGGCCATTTATTTTTCTGGAATTGAGCTTCAGGAGTTGCTTGTATATTTTTGAGATTAATCCTTTGTCTGTTGCTTCATTTGCTATTATTTTCTCCCAATCTGAGGTCTGTCTTTTCACCTTACTTATAGTTTCCTTTGTAGTGCAAAAGCTTTTAAGTTTCATTAGGTCCCATTTGTTTAGTTTTGCTTTTATTTCCAATATTCTGGGAGGTGGGTCATAGAGGATCTTGCCGTGATTTATGTCGGAGAGTGTTTTGCCTATGTTCTCCTTTAGGAGTTTTATAGTTTCTGGTCTTACATTTAGATCTTTAATCCATTTTGAGTTTATTTTTGTGTATGGTGTTAGAAAGTGTTCTAGTTTCATTCTTTTACAAGTGGTTGACCAGTTTTCCCAGCACCACTTGTTAAAGAGGTTGTTTTTTTTCCATTGTATATCCTTGCCTCCTTTGTCAAAGATAAGGTGTCCATAGGTTCGTGGATTTATATCTGGGCTTTCTATTCTGTTCCATTGATCTATATTTCTGTCTTTGTGCCAGTACCATACTGTCTTGATGACTGTATAAGCCACAATTTTAATAAGGCTATTTTCCTGCTTAAAATACTACTTAAAATAATATTCCAGTAGTTTGTTCTTTACCCCCTGGATAAACTGAAGGTTCTTTAGCATGGCCTGAGGTTTATTCCAGGGCTGCCCCCCACTTACTCATTCCTGGCCTCTCTTCACTGATCAAATCCTCAGCTCCAGCTTTACTTCGAACCCTTGCAGTGCCTTGTGTTCTTTATACATGTTCTTTTTCTTCTGCTTGAAACATCCCTTTCCTACCACTTTCCTGGCTAATGTCTATGTGTTCTTAAACTAGCTAAGATGTCTCCTCATCCAGGAAGCTCCCCCAACACAATTAGCTTGATTTGGGGACCCCCCCACAATACACAAACTTTTCTAGTCCTTTGTCCTACTGATCGCATCCCCTAACATACTCTGCTCACATCTTCTCTTTCTCTCTCACATGCTCCTTTGTGAAAAGAAATGGCATCTTGTTGTCCAATGTATTCTCAGCATGTATCACAGAACAGGTGTTCCAAAAAATGCTTACTATCTTAAGAACAGAAGAGGGTTACAAATGAAATATTCTAGAAAAACAAGCAAAGGTAAAGAACAGAAGCCCTCAAGAAAGAGAAATAATTAGTGAAAATCTGTAATTCCTTCACCTCTCAACTCACTTGTACACCCTCATCTGTGCAGGCCTGGGATTTGCTCCTTTATTAACTTCTGTTCTCAAGTTCCTCTGAAGAGAATACCAGGAGTGACATTCTCTGATAACTCAGGTCTTTGAGGGTTACCTGCTCCTGCTTTATTTCCTGTGAGCAACCACAACACCAAGTCTTGATCCTCAATGGAAAATCCAAGCAGTTAGGGTGTCAAATCCTTCTAAGCTGATTATAGTTCTTAGAGGTAAGGAATCCAGGCTTTCCATCATCTAGACAATGCAGAGCCTGTCTTGTAGACTAGCCAGCACTGGATAAATAGTAGCAGATTGCTTGTCCCTTTTCTAAGAATCCTAGAGGGCCACAGTTAATCCTTTAAATATTCCTATGGGTGGAAAGACATTCTGTTGTGTATTGATTAGAAACGTGATAGCTCAAGGTTATTCAGCAGATAAGTGGCAGAACTAGGAAGTACCAGGGCCATATACGTTTGAGGTCATAAGTTTGAGCAAACTCTGTCAGTCATGTCCGATTCTTTGCGACCCCATGGGCTGTAGCCCACCAGGCTCCTCTGCCCATGGGGATTCTCCAGGCAGTAATACTAGTGTGCATAGTCTACACCTTCTCTAGGGGATCTTCCCAACCCAGGAATCGAACCAGGGTCTGCTGCACTGCAGGCAGATTCTTTACCAGCTGAGCTATCAGGGAAATAGTGAAGGACAGGGAAGCCTGGTGTGCTGCAGTCCATGGGGTCGCGAAGAATCAAACACGACTTAGCGACTGGACAACAACAAAGGGTCATATAATGCAAGTCAGTCTCTTTTTCCCTTTGGCATTTTAAATTCTGTACACAGAGCTATGGGATAAAAACCAGAGCAGAGGGGCAAGCTAATGAGAAAATTATATGTTTGAACAAGATTTAAAAATAAATGGTAAATAGAATTTATAGAATCCTATGAACCTATACCCAGCAATCTGGAAAGCATTAGCAAAAGCAAATACCCAAGTTATCCAAGGGAATTACCCTACTATCTTTGGGGTTTTTGGCATGAAAAAAGCCCCAAGGATCCAGAGTAAACATTAGGAGAAGAGAAAGAGGAAGAAAAAGGTTTCTAAAGAATCAGGGGCTTGATTTTTCTGCCATTTAATAGACGTTTGATTCTTAGATTAATTGGTTACAAGCTTCTGAAATCTCTTTCTTAGGATGTTTGATCCTGGAAAGCAGAATAGACTTCAGAATATTTCAGTCTCAAGTGTGAATAGACCCAAAGCTTTTTACCTGTCTCTACAATAGACAGACAAATGATCAGGGAACTTGTCAAAGTTAATGAAGTCTCTTCTGGTCCAGAGATTGTATATTACCTATCATTATAACTCTTATTCTACTATGAAAAGTGAAAGAAGAAGTCGCTAAGTCATGTCCAACTCTTTGCAACCCCATGGACTGTAGCCTGCCAAGTTCCTCTGTCCATGGAATTCTTCAGGCCAGATTACTGGAGTGGGTAGCCATTCCCTTCTCCTGGGGATCTTCCCAATCCAGGGATCAAATCCAGGTCTCCCACGTTGTAGGCAGATTCTTTACCATCTGAGCCGCCAGGGAAGACCAATTAGCTGATGCTCAGCAAATCTTGCTAGAAAAAAAACAAAGTTGTGAATGCATAGCATGTTCAGTTAAGGAATTGTGGTCTCTTATTTTTAGTTCTCAATGGAAAAAAACCTGATTTGTAGCATTTGCCACTTTCTGTGGTGTAAATATTCACAGTCAGGCCACTGGCAAGTTGCCAGTGGTGTAACAGTCAGTCAGTCAGTTCAGTCACTCAGTTGTGTCTGACTCTTTGTGACCCCATGGACTGCAGCACGCCAGGCCTCCCTGTCCATCACCAACTCCTGGAGTTTACTCAAACTCATGTCCATTGAGTTAGTGATGCCATCCAACCATCTCATCCTCTGTTGTCCCGTTCTCCTCCCAACCAGCTCACAAAGTTTCCAGAAATTTATCAGCTGGCTCTTGTGACTGGCAGGAGTCAAGTCCAGCAGACCTGTGCTTGTAGCAGTACATTCTTGGATCTCTGTGTACACAAAGCAGAGCGAGACCGAGTGTTTTCAATACATTTAGCCCTCAGAGGGAAAGGGGATTCTATATAAAGCTGGAGGTGACTTGGTAACAGAAATTCTGCAATATGCTGAGGTCTCCCATGTAGAAAAGCACATCAGTAGTGTCCTGGGGGAACTGCCAAGGGCCAGAATACTCCGTCTCTAGCTTACTATGCAAAATTGAAGAAGTGCGTATTAAACTCTCCTCTGCATTCTGCATGCCTTTTCCTCTAAACAAAAAAGAAAAAACTGCTCAGAATTCACAACCCTCTTTAATAGGGCTGAAGTTTATGTGAACAATTAAAAAATAGTAATCCATGTCTAAGTGTGTTCAATCACAGTTACCAATGTAAGCTGTCTTTGTAATGTGGAGATTAAACCAAAGAGGGTTATTTCTTTATATGTGTGTGTGTGGAGGTAGCGGGGGGAGGGGGGTGCTTCCCATGTGGCACAATTGGTAGAGAACCCACCTGCCAATGCAGGAGATGTAAGAGACGTGAATTAGATCCCTGGGTCAGGAAGATCCCCTGGAGGTGAACATGGCAACTCTCTCCAGTAGTTTTGCCTGGAGAATTCTGTGAACTGAGGAGCCTGGTGGGCTTCAGTCCATGGGGTCGCAGAGAGACACAACTGAAACAACTTAGCATGCATGTACCCGTGCATGTATATGTATATATTTATTTGGCTGCATGAGTGCTTAGTTGCAACATATGGGATCTAGTTCCCCAACCAGGGATCAGACCTGGACCCCCCGCATTGGGACACAGAGTCTTAGTCACTGGAACACCAGGGAAGTCCCCAAAAGAGGGCTATTTCTAATTACCTGAATACTTTTATCAAAACCAAGAATACTTTTTGTGTGTGATTGGCAGTAAGCATTCTTCATCAAGATAAATAGATCATTATTGCCATTCTCCCACCATTTCCATCATTCACAGGGTTTTTGTTCAGAGTGTCTCCATTTGTCACGCTGCTGTGTTAATAGGGTTTCCCACTCCTGAGTGCTTAGGGGGAGTGTTTGGTGACAGGTTTCTTAGGGACACGTGTATGTAGCCAGCATGACTTATTTCAGCCAGTTCATCCTGTCCACTGGATGTTCTGGACAGATCAGGAGAGGCTCTGGTTATGGATTACAGGAATGTACCTGGGACCAGGTCCCACCTGAAGCACACGTCCCCCCTCCCCAAGTCCTTCCCTGTCAGGGAGGTGGGAGCCTTGAGTGGAAGGGGGAAGGTGAGAGCTAGGCCAGCAGGGCTCTTTCATTGCACACACTAACCCTACCACACAAATAGACATCATGTAAAAGACTGGCTTCAGCCTGTTCCTCTGTTCACAGAGTTAGTTCAACATCACTCACTGCAGTCTATTTTATTGGCCAAAATTTTTGTTTGGGTTTTACTGTGAGACATTATGGAAAAAGTTGAATGAACTTTTTGGTGAATCCAATACTTTTTACCAGTCCCTTGGTCCTATGCCTGGTCTTCCTCACATTCCCTGTGCTATTGCTTTCTTCTTACTTCCCCAAGATCATTCTTTGAAATTACCCTGCATGTTTGGGTTGGTTCCACTCAGTTTGGTGTAAGAGATAACACAGAATCTGAGGTCAGGTGGTCTGGGTTTGTGCCTTGGCCCCTTCGCTTGCTGGTGGTATGACTTTGGGAAAGTAGCTTGACCTCTTTAAGCTTCAGCTTCCTCCTCTGCAAAACCAGGTCACTACACATCCCTATTTTATGAGTGTTGTGAGGCAAAAATCAGGACATACGTGCCAAGTTCCCAGCAGATGTCTCGGTGGTAGGCACTTGAATATGTTAGCTCTTGTTAGCATTACTTTTGTCCTTGTTATGGTCACTATCATCAGTAGAAGTGGTTTCCACAGCACAGCACTGACCCAAGTGACTTGGAAAAGGTCCACACAGCAGCCCTCACTCACCCTTATCTCCAGAGGGTCCCACGGCCAAGGTCCCTGAGTGAAGTCTTGATAAATGATTAATGTAAAGAGGTGCTTGTGACATCAATTCCAAACCTACCTCCAAGCATAGAACCCTGTAATAATCTGTCCGTTGACATGTCCTGCAAATTTGTCTTGAATAGGAAAATCCTTAATGACTTTTTGATTTTGTTTGCCACATGCTTTGTTACTGCTGACACAAAAGCAGGTCTAGAAAACATATGTCTTTTTTAAAAGTTTACATTTGACAAATACTGATTTCTTGGCATTTAAAAATGACAAATGACTATTGTAGCAATATTGGGAATGAAATGGTTTTATTGTTTGTTTCCCCTCTAAGAAGCTGAACCAGGGATGCTCCAGAGGGCCTCTTGTACCTCTTGTAATTAACGATCAGTCTGGAGTTCTGCTGGAAAGCCCTACCTTTTTTTCACTTCCCTCCATTTATTCTGGGGAAACAGCCAAGCTCCTGAAATAGGGCAGATGCTGCCTGGACTTGACAGGTCTGGATGCCCTTGAAACTGTGGGTGGACTCATCTGTCAGGATCAGGGTTTGGAGCTTACCTTCCAGGTCCAAAGTGTCTCTGAATTTTTCAAGATGCATAAAAAGAGATTCCATGTATGTAGTCATGTGCTACCCTCTATAGCATTGAAACCATGCTTTCTAGACACTCTGACAGCAGACTTTACAGGCATCTGAGATATCTGGAGAAGACAGGAGATGGCCAGGAATAAATGCCAAGAGGATCACTTGGGGTTTTCCAATGGGCAGGAAAGGTCACTGCCAGGGTCGGCAGTGTTAGGACTCCCAGCATTTCCTGATGGCACTGTGACCATTGTATTCTACTCTATCTGAAGCCAATCTCTGCCTTCCTCCCCAAACCTCTTCCTTTAACTCTTGGCCTCCTCTCCACCACCCTGCAGTCCTGTTCAAATCTTCAGTTTCAAAATGGTGGGCAGAGGGGGCCTATGTTTGACAAAAAGGTTCCTGTGAGTTTTGCAAAGGAATCTGCATTCCACAAAACGTGGTCCACTGGAGAAGGGATTAGCAAACCACTTCAGTATTCTTGCCTTGAGAACCCCATGAACAGTATGAAAAAGCAAAAAGATAGGACACTGAAAGATGAACTCCCCAGGTCAGTAGGTGCCCAATATGTTACTGGAGAACAGTGGAGAAATAACTCCAGAAAGAGTGACGAGATGAAGCCAAAGCAAAAACAACACCCAGTTGTGGATATGACTGGGGATAGAAGTAAAGTCCAATGCTATAAAGAAAAATATTGAATAGGAACCTGGAATGTTAGGTCCATGAATCGAGGTAAATTGAAAGTGGTCAAACAGGAGATGACAAGAGTGAGCATCAACAGTTTAGGAATCAGTGAACTAAAATGGACTGGAATGGGTGAATTTAACCAAGATGACCATTGTATCTACTACTGTGGGCAAGAATCCCTTAGAAGAAATGGAGTAGCCATCATAGTCAATAAAAGAGTCCAAAATGCAGTACTTGGATGCAATCTCAAAAACAACAGGATGATCTCTGTTTATTTCCAAGCAAACCATTCAGCATCACAGTAATCCAAGTCTCTGCCCCAACCAGTATTGCTGAAGAAGCTGAAGTTGAATGGTTTTATGAAGACATACAAGACCTGCTAGAACTAACACCCAAAACAGATGTCCTTTTCATTATAGGGCATTGGAATGCAAAAGTAGGAAATCAAGAGATACCTGGAGTAACAGGCAAATTTGTCCTTGGAGTATGAAAAGAAGCAGGGCAAAGGCTAAGAGAGTTTTTTCAAGAGAATGCACTTGTCATAGCAAACACCCTCTTCCAACAACACAAGAGAAGACTTTACACATGGACATCACTAGATGGTCAAAATCAGCTTGATTATATTCTTTGTAGCCAAAGATGGAGAAGCTGTATATACAGTCAGCAAAAACAAGACCAGGAGCCAACTGCAGCTCAGATCATGAGCTCCTAATTGCAAAATTCAGGCTTAAATTATAGAAAGTAGGGAAAACCACTAGACCATTCAGGTATGCCCTAAATCAGATCCTTTACAATTATACAGTGGAAATGAGAAATAGATTCAAGGGATTAGATCTCATGGACAGAGTGCCTGAAGAACTATGGTTGGAGGTTTGTGACATTGTACAGGAGGCAGGGATCAAAACCATCCCCAAGAAAAAGAAATGCAAAAAGGCAAAATGGTTGTCTGAGGAGGCCTTACAAATAGCTGAGAAAAGGAGAGAAGTAAAACGCAAAGGAGAAAAGGAAAGATATACCCATTTGAATGCAGAGTTCCAAAGAATAGCAAGGAGAGATAAGAAAGCCTTCCTCACTGATCAATGCAAAGAAACAGAGGAAAACAATATAATGGGAAAGACTAGAGATCTCTTCAAGAAAGTTAGAGATACCAAGGGAAGTTTTCATGCAAAGATGGGCTCAATAAAGGACAGAAATGGTGTGTACCTAACACAAGCAGAAGATATTAAGAAAAGGGGGCAAGAATACACAGAAGAACTGTACAAAAAAGATCATCATGACCCAGATAACCACAATGGTGTGATCACTGACCTAGAGCCAGACTTCCTGGAAGGTGAAGTCAAGTGGGCCTTAGCAAGCATCACTATGAACAAAGCTAATGGAGGTAATGGAATTCCAATTGAGTTATTTCAGATCCTAAAAATGATGCTGTAAAAATGCTGCACTCAATATGCCAGCAAATCTGGAAAACTCAGCGGTGGCCACAGGACTAGAAAAGATCAGTTTTCATTCCAACCCTAAAGAAAGGCAATGCCAAAGAATGTTCAAACTACCACACAATTGCACTTATCTCACATGCTAGCAAAGTCATGCTCAAAATTTTCAAAGCCAGGCTTCAATAGTACGTGAACCGTGAACTTCCAGATGTTCAAGCTGGATTTAGAAAAGGTAGAGGAACCAGAGATCAAATTCCAACATCTGTTGGATGATCAAAAAAGCAAGTGAGTTCCAGGAAAACATCTACTTTTGCTTTATGGCCTATACCAAAGCCTTTGATGGTTCAATCACAACCAACTGTGGAAAATTCTTCAAGAGATGGGACTACCAGACCACCTGACCTACCTCCTGAGAAATCTGTTTGCAGGTCAAGAAGCAACAGTTAGAACTGGACGTGGAACAACAGTTGGTTCCAAATAGGGAAAGGAGTACACCAAGGCTGTATGTTGTCACCCTGCTTATTTAACTTATATGCAGAGTACATCATGTGAAATGCCAGGCTGGATGAAGCACAAACTGTAAACAAGATTGCTGGCAGAAATACCAATAACATCAGATATGCATATGATTCTACCCTTATGGCAGAAAGTGAAGAGGAAGAAAGAGGAGAGTGAAAAAGTTGACTTAAAACTCAACATTCAGAAATCAAAGATCATGGCATCCAGTCACATCACTTCATGGCAAATAGGTGGGGAAACAATGGAAACAGAGACTTTATTTTCTTGGGCTCCAAAATCACTGCAGATGGTTACTGCAGCCTTGAAATTAAAAGACACTTGCTCCTTGGAAGAAAAGTTATGACCAACCTAGACAGCATATTAAAAAGCAGAGGCATTACTTTTCCAACAAAGGTCCATCTAGTCAAAGCTATGGTTTTTCCAGTAGTCATGTATGGGTGTGAGAGTTGGACTATAAAGAAAGCTGAGCACTGAAGAATTGATGCTTTTGAACTGTGGTGTTGGAGAAGACTTTTGAGAGTCCCTTGGACTGCAAGGAGATCAAACCAGTCCATCCTAAAGGAGATCAGTCCTGAATATTCATTGCAACGACTAATGCTGATGCTGAAACTCCAATACTTTGGTCACTTGATGCAAAGAACTGACTCTTTGGAAAAACCCTTATGCTGGGAAAGATTGAAGGTGGGAGGAGAAGGTGACGACAGAGGGTGAGATAGTTGGATGGCATCACCAACTTGATGCAGATGAGTTTGAGTAGGCTCTAGGATTTGGTGATGGACAGGGAAGCCCGGCGTGCTGCAGTCCATGGGATCACAGAGTCGGACATGACTGAGCAATTGTACTGAACTATATTCTACTAGGACTTCCCAGGTGGTGCTAGTGGTAAAGAAACCACCTGCTAATGCAGGAATCATAAGAGACTTGGGTTCGATCCCTGGGTCAGGAAGATCCCCTGGAGGTTGGAATAGCATCCCACTCCAATATTCTTGCCTGGAGAATACTGTGTACAGAAGAGCCTGTACATGGGCTACAGTCTCTATGGGCTACAGTCCATAGAGTTGCCACAATTCAGACACAACCGAGCAACTGAGCATGCACTATGTTCCATTTCCCTCAGATAGTTTTTTGTCACATCTTGTGGCTGTAGAGCTGCTTAGAGCCCATCCAGTACTCCCACTGTCAAGTCACGAGTCCTCAGCGCTGTCCTTGAGCAGTGAATTTGTATTTTACAAAATCCAATTCAATTTTCTGCAGAACCTTAAGAATTATGAGCTGCAAAATCCAAGAGATGGAAGGTCATCAGAGGTCATCTCTCCCAGTGCCAGGAACCACAGCGCATTTATACAGCGTTCCTCACCTCTCCTCACTGAGAGGGCTGGCCTTTGATTAAACACCAGATGACGGAGTTTGCCTCTTCAGAACAAAAAGGAATATCTGAGAAACAGGAGTGGGGAGGGGAAAAACATCTCATATTTTTGTTCTTTTTAAATTTCATCCTGTTGCATTGATTGCCTATTCAAAAAAAAGTTAACTAGATATTTTGAAAATGCCTTCAGCATGAGCAAACACAAAGCGGATCCTTCCATGTCAGGTGGTTGGAATGGGTGGACAGCTGTTTCTCTTGCCGAGTTGAAATCAGTTTTTGCGTGGCTTCTACTTGTCTTCCCATCCCTCATAGTAAGTGGTAGAGAACCAGCCCACACCTCTTTAGCATCAATAAAACCCCAAAAAACCAAAAATATCATTCTACCTTGTTTTAGTCATTCCTTCTTGAAGGACAGAAAGGTCACCCACGTTGCTACATCAGGTCTCTCATCTAGGAGGACTGGAGGAAAAGAAAAGCTAATTTTAGTATATATGGGGGGAAAAAAATTAAAAAGAAGCTAGTCCAGGGATGTTCCCCCTGTGCCGTCTTGTTGAATCTGGCCTCCACTGCTCACTGAAGGTTGAGGATGGGTAGAGCCAAATTTTCCTCCAAAATAAAGAGTCAGCTCTGGCCTTGACCTTACAGTCTGCGGGGACGGAAGGAGAGGCTCCCCGTGACAATGGACACTTCCTAGCAGCCTCAGAGGAGTTTCATGAGCTTCCGTAATAGATTGTAAAGCATTTAGAGGCAGGAGAACACGCTGTTCGCTATCACAGGAGACTTGCACAGACTTTCATCCAAAAGTTTATAAAGTTAATAAAATCAGGGGGCTGATTTTAAGGACATGTTCTTGGACTGGAAAGACAGTGGATAGGCTTAGAGCTTTGTACCCAATGCCTTTCTTAATTTTTATTATCATATCAACAACTTTTGCCTCTCATCCTTCTCCATCCTGAGTCCCTGCTGCTGCTAAGTTGCTTCAGTTGTGTCCGACTCTGTGCATCCCCATAGACGGCAGCCCACCAGGCTCCCCTGTCCCTGGGATTCTCCAGGCAATAACACTGGAGTGGGTTGCCATTTCCTTCTCCAATGCATGAAAGTGAAAAGTGAAAGTGAAGTCGCTCAGTTGTGTCTGACTCCTAGCAACCCCATGGACTGTAGCCTACCAGGCTCCTCCATCCATGGGATTTTCCAGGCAAGAGTACTGGAATGGGTTGCCATTCCCTTCTCCGATCCTGAGTCCCTAGATCTGTGCTAAAATATGAAGGAAGCACCAGGATACGTACCCTGACCTGAAGAGCATATATTCATCCAAGAAGGCTGTATGCAGTGAAGTAAGAACAGAAGACCAATTAGTCCTGACCAGGGAACAGTCACCAGGGGCAGCGCTCAGCCCATGGTGTCCCTCTATAGCAGGTGCCCCCACGCCACACACACAGACCATGTGCCTTCCCAGAACTGAATAGTGTCCTCATTTCCCCTTTCCTACAGAAAAACAACCCTACTGACCTATTAGGAAATAGCCTTAGAGGTGTCTGTCCAGTTGCCAAAGAGGTACCCCCCCACACAACCTACCCAGATACCTTTCCAATTTGATTTCCCTTATGGCCACAGGTATGTATTGGGGACCAACTGACTTTGGGAGAAGAGAAAGACTGTAATTATGAGGTTTGAGAAGCCGTCACAGAGAGATTTGTCTGCCGGAGGGATATCGTTAAGGTTCAGATTCAGGCCAGAAGAGCACGCCAGCCCACAAGATGGCAAGTTGACAACGCCTGTTCAGCCCACCTGTGGCGCGCCTGGCCCCCAGCGTGGTGAAGTCTCCAGAGAGCTGGTCTTCCGGGCCCCTGCTCACCTCATCAGAGCTGTAACCACAGGAGAAGCAAGATATCTAGAAAGTCGTCAAGTGGACCATGAGTCTTCTGTTTAAGCCTGTGTTGTTTTGTCTCAGCTCAGGCACACCTCCCATTCATATGTCTACCCTGGGCCAGTTCACACACTGGCAGGCACCTCTTGTTTGCCCAACTCAGTCAATTTGCCCCGATTTAAGCTGGAGCATGTCAAACATGTTTTCACGCCAGTGTTTACTACTAACCAAGCCAAATGACTCAGTTTGTGTTTCCTGCCTTTATGTTCTGTTTGAGTTTAGGAAACAGCCCTTCCACTGGTGGAAGACCCAGGACACTGTGCCTGGTGAGGAGAGGGTGGGCATGCACGAAACATGCTCTAACTATTCAGTGATTACCTCCCACCAGCCTGGTGTTCTGCTTGGCTCTGGGAGACCAAGGATGAATGAGATGCTTGCACCTTCACGTTGAGGGGGAAGGCCGAAAAGTCAGCGAGCCATGGTGCAAAATCAAGCTAAGAACTGGAGCTGCGAAGGCACTGACAGTGGGCATCTAACCCAGCCTCAGTGAGGGCTGAGGCCGGGAAAGGGAGTCAAGGAACCGTCGAGGGGAGGTGACATCCCACTGGCTGAATAGGCATTTGCTGATCCAAAGACAGGGCCAGGCGTCAGGACAGAGGAGATTCAGTGGCCAGGGGAGCCACTGGGAGGTGAGAAGTAACTGGGTTAGAACCAAGTGATGAGTCTTTGTATCTCTGAGTTTGTTGTTTAGTCCCTAAGTCGTGAATGACTCTCCGTGACCCCCAAGGACTGCAGTGCGCCAGGCTTCACTGTGATTATCACTGTCCTTCACCATCTCCCGGAGTTTGCTCAAACTCATGACCACTGAGTTGGTGTTGCCATTCAACCATCTCATCATGTGTTGCCCCCTTCTCCTTCTGCCTTCAATCTTTCCCAGCATCAGGCTCTTTTCCAGCGATTTGGCTCTTCTCATCAGCTTTTCACTCAGGTTATGATGTTTGTTGATGCCAATTTATATTTATACTCAGCCTAGGTTTAGCGAAAGCTCTCTGTTCTGATCTGTGAAAAGATGGCTTAAAATGTGTGGAGGTCAGGAAAAGCGAAGGTCCAGTTTCTATGCCCCCTCCTCCAGCTCTGGTAGAAAAACAAAGGCCCACTAGCAAGTGTCTATCGTGCTGGAATGTGCTGGCGCAGCTCAGGGGCTTGGGGCGCTCTTTCTCATCCCTCTTTCTCTCCTCTTTTGGTCTGGTGAGCTTGCAGACAGTCTGCATTCTCAGAGCTTCCCCTGTCCGGTCGCATACAGGACTCCCTGCTTAACCAGGCATGCACACCACACAGCTTTCTGCAGACATCCTCCAGAGCCCCCATCACCACCCCAGGCCTGCCTCCCCACCCCGCGTGCCCGGGCCCTGAGAACTATGACAGCTCTCTGGAGACAGCAGGTCTGCAAGAAGGGAGTCACATATCTGTGGGAGGACAGAAGCCCAGGAGAAGATGTGGGATATGATTTGTCGATCTTTTCCTTAGAACCCAGAAGGAAGCAAGATGGTTCATCCCCTAACGAAGAGCCTTAAAAATCTCAAGAGAAGGGAAAGGACCTTCAGATCTTTGTGTCCACAGTAAAAAAAGTTAACATTCTTAGATATTCAGATGCAACTTTAACATGGATTATCTTACTCAATCCAAATGATACTCTTACAAGGTGTTTGCGATTATCATCTCTCTCTGTGCCTCACTGTCCTCTCTAGGGATATAATGGCACCCACCTCATAGTCTTCAAAGGATTTAACACAGATAATAATAAATACATTAGAACTATACCTGGCATAGTAAGCTCTCAGAAAATGTGAGGACTGGGAATTCTTTGGTGGTCTAGTGGCTAAGACTCTGCGCTCCCAATGCAAGGGGCCCGGGTTCAATCCCTGGTCAGAGAACTAGATCCCATATGCCACAACTAATGATCCTGCATGCTGCAACTAAGCCTCAGTGCAGGCAAGTAAAATAAATAATAAAAAACATTAAATATGAAAAAAAGAAAATGTGAGTATTTATTATTGTGAGGAATCTAGGGCACAGAGGCTAAGTAATTTGGCCACAGATGATTAAATGAGGCCAAGATTCAAACCCAGGCCGTCTGACCCCTGAGCCGACCTCCTAGTGGCAGCACTATGACCCCAGCGGTTCAGCTCCAAAGCAGAATGAAGGATGACGAGGGACCGGTGACTTTGGGTTGCTAGAGAGAAGCTGGAAGACCCCTTTGGTTGGGCGGATCAGTGGCTCTCAGACTGCTCCCCAGGCAGCATCCTCAGAATTTCCTAGGGACTTGTTGGAGCTGCCCATTCTGAGGCCCCATCCCAGCTACTAAATCTGAAGCTCTGGGGGGACCACAGCATGCTCTGCTTTCAGGAGCCTTCCTGGTGGGGACTCCAACTCTTAGTTATCTCATACCTCCCATGTGCCTAGGCTCCTCAGATGGACTCGGTTCTCAACCACACTGTGATGAACCATCCTTTTCCAGGAGGAGGTCTAGAAAAGGCTTAGCTGCGGGCTGACCACCCAGGGCTCATGGAAGCCTCCACCGTCCTTGGCATTTTGTCAGAGAGCGGATGGCAGTGGCACTTTCTCACCTCCTCTGATACTCCCTCCAGTAGTTAAACAGTCCTCTGAAGAAACAGGTCTCTAAAAACGTGCATTAAGTTGGCCTCATGGTCACAACACATAGAGACTTCAGTTTTCAGGAACACTAGGTCACACTGGAGAAAACAGACTTGATCCCCAGGTTTTGGTGGTGGTTATTGATCCCCCCCCCCCAACATTGACTGAAAGAGTTTAAGGGCCAGAGAAGCTAAAAAGTGACCAAATGAATTCTGCCCCTTGGGGAGTATATCTATCAGGTGTGGAGGTGGGCAGAGGTATAACCAAGGCTACTGCAGCTTTGAAATTTGGGTAGGATTTCATATAGGTGGTTACAGAAGTAGCACAATTTCCCCCAAGGATCAGGGCAGGAGAAGGGCTGGCCCATGGGGGTAGGCATAGGGAATGGGCTAAATCACGTTCTTTAACAACTTAATATTCTTGAGTGCCTTCGGCCTGGCTCAGTTTGCCACAGGTTTGTCTTTTTTGAGCACAGGCAATATTCATTTTGCATCTGTTAAGTCTTTTAATTCTCGTAAGTGTGGAAGTAGGGTTCATTTCTTCATCCTCTTCTTATAGATAGATTTAAAATAGTGAAGCACAGAGAAGTTAAGCAATTTACCTAGGGACAAACAGCTCTCCAGTGGTGGATCTCGGGTTAGAACCCAGGTATTATAGCAGGAATGTAGCAGGTCCCACGGTGTGATTGCTCTTCTCCAGGCAAGTTAGTGCCCATACCAGGGGAGGGTGAGGAGGAGAACAGAACAGAAACACAAGGCTCTCAGCTGATTCTGGAGCCAGACTCCCTCCCCAGTGGTGCCTCAGCCAAACTCTGCCACATCAGTCCTCTGGCCTGGAGTTTGACACCCACAGCCATTCATTAGAGTCAGGTGACAATGACACATGCGTGCCTTGGCCAGCAAGCATCCTGAGATAGGTAACAAAGTCCAGCTGCCAGCACTGTGCTGCACCTCCCCAGAATGAGATCAGAGCTCAGGAGGGCATGTGACAGAGCTTCCCTGGCTGCAGGGAGTTGTGCCCAGGCCCTGCCTGCCTCTCTGCCCGATAGGAGGGGATAGGGCTCCATGCAGGACGTCCTGGCCCGAGGTGGGGCGCCTGTCACTCCAGGGCAGCTACGTCAGGTGAGGAGGCCAGGCTGACGAGTGTAAGCACGTGTGCTACCACCTGCCCACCCTTCCTAGCAGACAATCAGAGGTTTCTCACTGTGAGTCTTTCTTCCCGGGTGAATTGGGAAGGAGGACTGCCTTCGGGTTTTCTCCCGCAAATGGGAATTCAAAGCCAACAGGCCTCTCCCTGGAAGGCTGCAGACCCAGGCCAAGGTTCCCAGGAAATGGCCAGCTCACCCTGTCTGACAAGTGACCTCTCCTGACAAGTGGCCAGTTGAGTTTCAAAACAACAGTGCCACTGACTAAAAGAAAATTGCCTCTTTTTAAAAAAAAAAATTGTATTTATTGTTGGCTGTGCTGGGTCTTCATTGCTGTCCGGGCTTTTCTCTAGTTGTTACAAGTGAGGGCTACTCTTTAACTGTCATACGCAGGCTTCTCATGGCAGCGGCTTCTCTTGTGGCGCATGGGCTCTAGGGCATGGGGGCTTCAGTATTTGCGATAGACTGTGGGCTCAGTAGTTGCCTTTCCTGGGCTTTAGAGCCCAGACTTAATAGTTGTGGTGGCTGAATTTGTGGAGTTAGTTGCTCCAGGGCATGTGGAGTCTTCGGTGTCAGAGGTCAAACCCATGTCTCCTGCATTGGCAGGCAGACTTTTCACCACTGAGCTCCCAGGGAAGGCCAAAACTGCCTCTCCTTAAGGAACACGGGGTGGTTCACAGGTGGATCAGAGTTCCACTCTTCAGATGCAGGAATATGGGGGACACTCACACTCATTCCACAGAACCGGATATCTGGTCACCCTTTCCCAGAGGGGCTGATGCATGTGTATGCTCTGCTTACGCTCGAGGGAATTGGTAGCTGGAGGCAGTACAGGAGCCGTCATACTGGGCACGCTTTCTGGGCACAGGCGTGCCTGCCATGGGTCCACCCGCTCAGTAAGAGGGCTCAGGCTGGTGGCTCCTGGCCTCTGCACAGTGTGGGTTTTGCTTCCTTGTTTGAAGGCAATTTTAAGCTTAAATGTATATGGGGGCGGGGGGGAATGTGTTTTTCTATTAGACAGTCTAAAACAACTGGCAAAGGCACAAGGAGCCCTTGTTACCTGGACCAGGATCTGAGGAAATGCTGCTTACCCAGAAGAGGACTCTGGAATAAACTGTTCCTTTCACCAGGCTGGCTCAGGCCCCAGTGATCGCTGAGGGAACAGATGAAAAGAGCCTGAGGGCTGGGAGAGCCACTGGGGCCTCCCAAAACCTGCAAGTCTCAACAGGGCCCCATCCTCCTCCCTAAACCACTCTGGATCACTTAGCTTAAAACCCATCAGTCCTTTAACACCTTCTCCCACCTGCTCAGGGAAGATGTCATCCTTGGTGCCCAGTTTCTGGAAGTTTCTGCCTTTCATTTTTAAGAGTTTGCTTTTTGCTTGGGGTTAAAGATCGTCCATTCGAGAAGCAGGCTGGGCAGGCTCTCCTCCACAGTCCAGCTGTGAGCCCAGGGATTCCTGAGCCTCCATGGGAAGCATCCCAGGTTAGCCCTGGAACTGCTGGTGGACTCATTCATGGAGCAGATCTTTAGGGGGCACCATCTACATGCCAGGCTTGACCAAAGCCCTGGAGACAGACACGTGAACCAGATCTGCTCTCACAGAGCCTGTGCTGTGCTGGGCTTAGTCACTCAGTCGCGTCCAACTCTTTGCAACCCCATGGACTGTAGCCCGCCAGGCTCCTCCGTCCACGGAATTCTCTAGGCAAGAATACTGGAATGGGTTGCCATGCCCTCCTCCAGGGGATCTTCCCAACCCAGGGATGGAACCCAGGTCTCCCGCATTGCAGGAGAATTCCTTACTGTCTGAGCTGCCAGGGAAGCCCAAGAATACTGGAATGTGTAGCCTATCCCTTTGCCAGGGGATCTTCCTGACCCAGGAAGCAAACTGGGGTCTCCTGCATTGCCAGTGGATTCTTTACCCGCTGAGCTACCAGGAAAGCCTCCTCACAGAGCCTACATTCTAGTAAATACTTGTTTTTTCAGTCATTAATTCATGTTTGACTCTTTGTGACCCCACGGACTGCAGCATGCCAGGCTTCTCTGTCCATCACTATCTCCCTGAGTTTGCTCAAACTCTTGTCCATTGAGTCAGTGATGCCATCCAACCATCTCATCCTCTGTCACCCCCTTCTCCTCCTGCCCTCAGTTTTTCTCAGCATCAGGGTCTTTTCCAATGAGTCCGCTCTTCACATCAGGTGGCCATAAGTATTGGAGCTTCAGTTTCAGCATCAGTCCTTCCAATGAATATTCAGGGTTGATTTCCTTTAGGATGGACTGGTTGGATCTCCTTGCTGTCCAAGGGACTCAATAATATTGCTGTCTTAATATGGTATATTAGGAGGTGGTGATTGCTATGGGAAAAAAAGGGTAACAGGAGTGGGAACTGATAGAAACCTGAGGACCCAAGGGGACCCAAATCAGGAGTAAGTCATTGGACGGGGATGTCTTTTGGCCTGAATGTCACTGCTCCCCTCACCCCAGGACCTTCACTTTTACCAAGAGCTCCTTCTAACGCCCGCCTCTCTTCTTTTGAGCTTTGGGTACTATCCCTTCCTCCACCACCAAATACTGGGCCTCTTCCTCTCTGTTACTAATCCTCCTTATTTTCAAGGTCCAGCTCAAGTCCAGCCTTAGTGCAGCTCCTCAGAAGTGTACGAATGTGTCCTGTCTCTGAGCTCTGTAAAAACATTAAGCCAAGCAAGCGCTCCTGCTCTTATCTTGTCTCCTGTTGGCCGATCAGTGTCTTGTCAGTGCATTCTGTTAAAGAAGACTGCTGCGCTCTCAGCGTGTGGCCTTGAATAGAAGAGCCTTTCGTCAGCATACTGAGTGGCTCCAGTGCACTTTCCTTGGAGAGGACTCCTCATTGCCAGGAAGCTGCAGCTTTTTCTACTCAATTGCTAACCGCCCCCTCAAGCTCTCTCAGTTGAATCTCCATTTGACAAGAATTTGCTCAGCTTTCCCCCTCCTCAAAGCGAAAGTGTTAGTTCCTCAGGCATGTCCACCTCTTTGCAATCTCATGGACTGTAGCCCTCCAGGCTCTTCTGTCCATGGAATTCTCCAGGCAAGAATACTGGAGTGGGTAGCCATTCCCTTCTCCAGAGGATCTTCCTGACCCAGGGATTGAACACAGGTCTCCCGCATTGCAGACAGATCCTTTACCATCCAAGCCACCCAGGGAAGCCCGAAGCACACACTGGGCAAGGGCAGGATTTGAGCCATGCATTCAGAGAACAATGGATCAGCAGTCCATTGCCTTAACCACTCGGCCACTTCATCCTCATCTCTCCTCAAAACATAGCCTGTATCTTTATCATCTCCTTCTTATCTAAGGAGAATTAGTGCTGATTGTGGCCAAGACTAACTGCTTCATCTACATGGCTGCTCATGACTCTGGCAGTCTTGTTCTTTTCATTATCCAAAAATTCTTGTTCATTCTCTTAAAGTACTGACTCCTTCTTCTAAGCATCCCAGCAAGTTGAAGTCTTCCCAATTAAAAATAAGAAAAAAATCCTCGTATTTCTTCCTCAAATTACTACCAAATCATTTCAGAGGGAAAAGTGAGTTAGAACATGGACTCTTGAATCAAATTGCCCACAGTTTAAATACCACTTCTACTGTTGCTAACTGTGGGTTTAGACAATTTACTTAAGCACTTGATTCCTCAGTCTCTTCATCTGTAAGAATGGGGATAATCATAATAACAACTATCTCATCATGTGGAGGTGAGAATGAAGCAAATTAATTGTTTGTAAACCACTTAGAAACAATGACACCTTATAAATGCCATGTAAGTGTTTGTTAATTAAAATAAATAATGGCTAAGCATTAGCTATTATTACTTCTTTCATTTCTTTGGTCTTATTTCTTCTTAAAGCTACCATCCAATCCCTCTATTGCCTTTCATCACTAAATTTCTCAAAAGGATGGCTTACCTTGCAGATTCTCCACTAATTGCCTCCAGTTCCTCATGTATTTCATTCCTCAAGCCACTATAATACTGAAACCACCCTCTTCAAAGGTGCCGATGGCCTTCTTGACCTGTGACACCACAAAGTCTCTTTTCCTTTCATTTGCCTTCTAGTATCTGACTTAGAACCTCTTCCTCCCATTGGAGAATCCAATCCAGTGCCTTGTCAGCCATCACCTCTCCACATACGCCATCCCTTAACACAGCCTTCCCAAAGGTTCTCCTTGCCTTCTTAAGCTCCTCCCTCTCCCTGGTGATGCCATTCATACTCCTGTCTTCAGTTATTGCCCAGATGCCATTGACTCTCACACCTATGAGGCCTGACATTTTCCCCCTGAGCACTAGCCCAAAAGCCTGACTTTCCAGACAGATAAGATATCCTACCAAATATTCAATTACAACATGTAAATCTTCTCCCTCTCATGTGTTGCTACAACTCTCTGTTTCTGGCATTTAGTCTCCAAAGTTTGAAATCTTAGTCTTTGTTGTTCTATACCTGTACATGCCTTTGCATTTTACAAGTAAGTTTTCACCTCCCTTAGTGCAGTTGTTCCTCACGATGACCTTAAGAGCATTAATTGATGAGTGATTTAGCAAGTCTCAATTTAGATGAGTCTTCTTTCCTCAGACTGACAAAATGAGTATATTTGCCAGTTCTTTTAAGAAAGGCTGGTATAACTGCTTACAAAGGAAGAAAACGAGGCTCATGAAAGTTAGGTAGCTTGTCAAGGTGTTGGAAGGGTCAAGTACAATAGTAAGTGTAATGGAAGCTTCATGGACCATAAAAAATGTTGAAAATACAAGGTTTTAATGATTACTAATAAAATATTAAATTATTGCTGAAACAGCACATTTGGTAAATGTCATAAGAGAAGTACTGTGTGTGTATCCTCATTCAATCATATCTGATTCTTTGCAACCCCATGGACTATAGCCTATGAGGCTCCTCTGTTATGGGATTTCCCAGGCGAGAATACTGTTGAGAATTACTAGGTGCATAAAACACAGAGGGGAGAGAAAGATTTCAGTTTGACGACATTCTAAATGACCAGAGGCAAAGTCTAGCAGTTGCCAACTTAGCTGGGCCTGGATGATGCATTCAGAGACTTTATCCTCACCTCCCCAATATTCCAGGTGCTACACTGTCACTAGGGATGTCCCACCATTATTTGACTAAGTGACTGAGACACAGTCCTCTGGAATGTACCAGAGGAAGCCACCAAAAGCTTGTCTCATTACTTCTTGTGTTTTTTTAAGTTATTTAAGAAAAATTAATCTTGTTTATTTTTATTGGAATAGGTTGACTTACAAAATTGTGTTTGTTGGTGGTATAAAGACTCTTGTCCACTTATACCCATATTATAGCTATTCAGCTGTGCTTTTTTTTCATATGTTAGTTATTACAGAGTGTTTAGTATACCACTCTTGCTAAAGTAGGTCCATGTTGATTATATATTTGTAATGCTCCTTTCCCCAGACTGGAAAAATGAACATATTGCCAATGCTTTTAAAGGACTGTTGTGAGGATTACTGAGATTATGCTTGTACAGGGCTTGAATTCCTACTAAGAAGAATGCTGAACAAATACTGAGCATGTGTGCATATATTCTGTTGCCTCAGTCGTGTCCAACTCTGTGCAACCCATGGACTGTAGCCCACCAGGCTCCTCTGTCCATGAGATTCTCCAGGCAAGAATACTGGAGTGGGTTGCCATGCCCTCCTCCAGGGGAAGAGCATAGTCATTATTTAATCCAATTGCCATTTATTTTAATAGTTACTCATGAATAGTGATATCTTGAGAACTAGGCCTAAAACTGGAACAACTATGAGCTATCCAGTCACAAAAGTCAGTGGGTACACATTTACCTAGGAATGGAGTCACAGAAGGAGATACAGTCAGTTTGCTCTGAAAGCTGAAAATAAGTTATGTCACATTTATGTTCAGATCTCTAAGCGGTCCTGTTGCTGGTGGTCTGGGGAGATGCCACCTTTTCTGCCTGAGTGGTCATCAGATGATGTCCAGGGAGTGCTCCAGCCTGGGCCACTTTGTCCCAAGAAAGGGGACAAAAAACTAGAAAGAATAGAGCTGGTCTCAGCTCCCCAACAAATTCACGATCTGTGGATGATGTAAGAAAGCTTCATTTCACAAATCACTTTATCTGAGTTTAAAAGTAAGGAGAAACCTCTTCCAGGTCCCCCAGATCTGCCCTGTGGGTTGCAGTGGATATAAAGGTCAGAGAGGTGGAGGAATAGAACTGAGCCACTAAGCAGGGAAGAATTCATTTAAGTCTCTGGGTTTGGGGATCCAGCCTCTTTGTGTAGGACTCTCTGGGGCCAGCAGCTTTTCTCAAGTGTCTTCTGTTACCTGTTTCCTTGAGCACCCCACCCCAGTGTTAGGTTAGGAATACTAACCTGGAACAACAGGATCAAAAGAAATCCCTAAAGTTTAGTCCAGAGCAGGACAGCTAGATGGTGGGAGGGCCAGCTGGAGAGAGGGTCTCATCTCTAACATCAAAGAGGCTGTGGGGAAATAACCTACAATAAGGTGCAGCTGAAAAGTGACACGCTTACCTAGAATTCTTTCCCACTTGCTTCCAGTTGGAAAGGGAAACCTAGCTTATGATATCAAACCACTGTCACTGACAAAGCCAGGAGGACCATGGATCCTCCGCCATGGTCCTGCCGAGGCCGCACTGCCTACAAGCTGCTCCCAGCCGCTGACACAGCACACAGGACACCGTGAGGCAGGCCTGTTCCTACAAGACTTGGGACTCTTCCAACAGGTGACTTTGGCTCAAGGACATCCTGTCAGCTTGGCCAAGCCTTTCTCGGAACTCGGCTGCAGTCCATGACTCTTCCTACCCATTTATCCTTCCTTCTTCCTTCCCTTCACTGTTGTCAGACCTGCATGATGGTCTGAAAGCTCTCCCCAGGGTCTGTTCCTTCCCCCTTTTTCCTTCACAGGCACCAACCCTGTGCATCTCTATCACATCTAATCCTCTCTTGGATTTGCTAAGAGGACCTGAACTCACACAGTCATTAACAATAATATATCTATTGCATTCTCTGGGGAAGGTGCTATACCAAGACTGAGGGATGAAGGGAGCATACAGAGATACAGGGCACAGTCCCTTGCTCTTTGGAAGCCTTTCATTGAATAGCTAAAATGATTCCCACAGATACAATCAATTCAGTTCAGTTCAGTTCAGTCACTCAGTCATGTCCCACTCTTTGCGACCCCATGAACAGCAGCACACCAGGCTTCCCTGTCCATCACCAACTCCTGGAGCCTACTCAAACTCATCTCCATCGCATCAGTGATGCCATCCAACCATCTCATCCTCTGTCATCCACTTCTCCTCCCGCCTTCAATCTTTCCCAGCATCAGGGTCTTTTCCAATGACTTGGTTCTTCGCATCAGGTGGCCAAAGTATTAGAGTTTCAGCTTCAGCATCAGTCCTTCCAATGAATATTCAGGACTGATTTCCTTTAAGATTGACTGGTTGGATCTCCTTGCAGTCCAAGGGAGTCTCAAGAGTCTTCTCCAACACCACAGTTCAAAAACATCAATTCTTCGGTGCTCAGCTTTCTTTATAGTCCAGTTCTCACATCCATACATGACTACTGGAAAATCCATAGCTTTGACTAGACAGACCTTTGTTGGTAAAGTAATGTGTCTGCTTTTTAATATGGCCATCTAGGTTTTCCATAGCTTTTCTTCCAAGGAGCAAGCATCTTTTAATTTCATGACTGCAGTCACCATCTGCAGTGATTTTGGAGCCCAAAAAATAAAGTCTGTCACTGTTTCCATTGTTTCCTCATCTATTTGCCATGAAGTGATGGGACCAGATGCCAGGATCTTAGTTTTCTGAATGTTGAGCTTTAAGCCAACTTTTTCACTCTCCTTTTTCACTTTCATCAAGAGACTCTTTAGTTCTTCTTCGCTTTCTGCCACAAGGGTGGTGTCATCTGCATATCTGAGGTTATTGATATTTCTCCCAGCAATCTTGATTCCAACTTGTGCTTCATCCAGCCTGGCATTTCACATGATATACTCTGCATATAAGTTAAATAAGCAGGGTGACAATATATAGCCTTGATGTACTCCTCTCCCAATTTGGAATCAGTCCATTGTTCCACTCCCAGTTCTAACTGTTGCTTCTTGACCTGCAAACAGATTTCTCAGGAGGTAGGTCAGGTGGTCTGGCATTTCTATCGTTTTCAGAATTTTCCAGTTTGTTGTGACCCAACAGTTAAAGGCTTTGGCGTAGTCAATAAAGCAAAAGTAGATGTTTTTCTGGAACTCTCTTGCTTTTTTGATGATCCAGCGGATGTTGGCAATTTGATCTCTGGCTCCTCTGCCTTTTCTAAATCCTTGAACATCTGGAAATTCATGGTTCACGTACCGTTGAAGCCTTGCTTAGAGAATTTTGAGCATTACTTTGCTAGTGTCTGAGATGAGTGCAGTTGTGCAGTAGGTTGCACATTCTCTGTCTTTGCCTTTCTTTGGGATTGGAATGAAAACTGACATTTTCCGGTCCTGTGGCCACTGCTGAGTTTCCCAAATTTGCTGGCCTTTCACAAAGAATGAAAGCACAAAGAGTGAAAGAGTGCAGCACTTTCACAAAATCATCCTTTAGGATTTGAAATAGCTCAAGTGGAATTCCATCACCTGCACTAGCTTTGTTCATAGTGATGCTTCCTAGGGCCCTCTTGACTTCACATTCCAGGATGTCTGGCTCTAGGTGAGTGATCACACCATCGTGGTTATCTGGGTCATGAAGATCTTTTCTTTACAGTTCTTCTGTGTATTCTTGCCACCTCTTCTTAATATCTTCTGCTTCTATTAAGTCCATACCATTTCTGTCCTTTATTTTGCTCATCTTTGCAGAAATGTTCCCTTGGTATCTTTAATTTTCTTGAAGAGATCTCTAGTCTTTTCCATTATATTGTTTTCCTCTATTTCTTTGCACCGATCACTGAGGAGGGCTTTCTTATCTCTCCTTGCTATTCTTTGGAACTCTGCATTCAAATGGGTATATCTTTCCTTTCTCTGTTGACTTTCACTTCTCTTCCTTTCTCAGCTGTTTGTAAGGCCTCCTCAGACAACCATTTTGCCTTTCTTTTTCTTGGGGATGGTCTTGATCCCTGCTTTCTGTACAATGTCATGAACCTCCGTCCATAGTTATTCAGGCGCTCTGTCTATTAGATCTAGTCCCTTGAATCTATTTTTCACTTCCACTGTATAATTGTAAGGGATTTGGTTTACAGATACAATGGTGAACAATAAAAAGAAGTATATGCTTTTAATATAATATTGTTGTCATCTATTTACACGATGGTTTCCCTTTCTCTATCTCAATGGGACCAGTGTTTTTTAAACTGTAAATCAAGACTCATTAGGGAGCTGTAAAATCCTAACAGTGGGTCACAACCAGCATAATTTAAAACAAAATAGAAGAAAGCAGAAGGTAGCATACATTATAAATATTATATGTGAAACTCTTGCATCTATATATACATGTGTACACACAAATATATGTGTACAATGGACTTTAAAGTAAAATAAAATATAATATTCCTTACTGGAACACCATTAAGAAATTCTGAAAGTGAGTAAACTCAACCATAACCTTCCTGAGGACAAGAACAGTGTCCTTACTCAGGGCTCTAGTGCCAGGATCTAGAGTAGTGCCTAATTACATGCAGGCACTCCATAACCGTTTGTTGACTATGTGTGCTTTTGATGGCTAACTTTAGAAGGCCACTTGACTGGGCTTAGTGATGCCCAGATAGCTAGAAGATCATTATCTCTCTGGATAGGTCTGTGAGGGTGTTTCCGGAAGAGATTAGCGTTTGACTTGGTAAGGCTGAGTAAAGGAGATCAGCCTCACCAATGCAAGTGGGCATCATCCCATTCTTTGAGAGTTTGAATAGAACAAAAAGGTAGAGGAAGGGTGAATTTTATTTCCCCTTGAGTGAGTATATCCATTTTCTCCTGCCTTTAGACTTCAGTACTGCTGGTTTGTGGGCCTTTGTACTTGGAATTACACCACTAGCTCCCCTTGGCTGTGACTCCATTACTGGCTTTTCTGAGCCTCCAATTGGTAGGTGATAGATTGTGAGACTTCTCAGCATCTATAATCACATGAGCCAATCACTTGTACTAAATCTCTTTTAAATTATCTGTATATCTCCTATTGATTCTATTTCTCTGAAGAAGCCTGCCTAATATGGTAGTGAATAAGAAAAAAAGAGTCAGTTTACAGAGGAGAGAAAACCTTAGTTAGAACTTGAAAAAAGGACTGGATTTAGAAAAATGGAGAGAAAAAGGATGAAGATGCAGGGGGCATGATCTGAGGTGAGAACTAAAGGTCAAGATGCTCCTGATGTATTAGGGAGATTGAGTAGACCTATTTTTTTTTCCCCCTTTGGTTTAATGACTATCGGTGTGGAAAGAGAGTAGAGAGGAAGAAGACGTTGGCCAGATACTTATGTCAAAATGGCCAACACAGTTCTCCCAGCACGTGCTTTTGCAATGATAAGGTGATAAGGTAATAATGATAATGGCAAAATCATACCCAGAACTTACACAAAGCATTTTTCAGAGGTCTCCGAGCACATTACCATGCTGCATGACTCATCCTCTTGAGGATTCTGTGAGACAGGTTTGGGAAGTTTTCAATCATCTCTGTTATTCAGGGAGGGAAACCTGAATAGAGGCAGTGAGAATGTCTTAATTCCACATCCCTATCATGAGCTGGCTGGAGTTCTTTGTCTCCCCATTTCAGCTACCTCTTCTAGAGCCAGTCTTCATTGTTAAGGTATGTCCCAGACCCCTTGTAGATGGGATCCCTTGTAGATGTAGATCCCTTGTAAGTCTATAGATGTGTATCTTGTTCAGGCAACTAACTGGACTTAAAGCCTTGGGAAGGAAGAAGAGTTACATCTTCTCTTTTAGTGATATACAGATATTTCTCGTTGACACCTGAAATGAAATCTGTGTGTCTAAAAGTAAAAGAGTCAAATGACACATGGGTTTTTAAGTGCATTTCCAGTCTAATAAGGGTTCATTCTGTTAGCCTACTGGAGTCTTCTGCCTTTGAAATCCATCACTTTCTCTCTCTTTAGACTGTTCCTTTGCCCTTCTTCCCTCTTTCACCATCAATAAGACATGATACATAACTCCAGATACTGGTTACCAAATCTAGTGAAAAAATTGAATGGTTCACAAACCTCCTCAGCCTCCACTTGTGGCCTTTTATTCTTCATGGCCCACTGTACAGATTGGATCTCCAACCCAAAAGTTCCTTAAAGACCTTTATACTTACCTTAGTGCAGGTGCAGGGTCAGTAATGGCTTCTCCTAGTTTTCCCAGAGCTCAGTTGAACAGCAGCCTACTTGACCTCTTAAAGGTCATCTGAGCTTGCCAAGAGTTTTCTAGAAGTATTTTACCTCTTTCTGCTTTACTAAATCAATCAATATTCCTCCCGTGGTTTAAATGTAGACCGCTCTTATGTCAGGTTCATTCAGGTTAAATCAACGAAATGTGCAATGATATGATCGGCCATGGCTTGTACTTTATTTCCTAGCTGCCCCCAAGCAAAATTGGCCATGCCTAATGCCAAAAGGGAAGCACAATGTATCAGGAAGAATGTGAACTCTGGAGTCCTGCTTGGTTTCTGGTTTTGCGGCATCTACCGGCTTCTCACCGTGGACTTGGCCCTTAGATGACCCTCTTTGAATCTTAGTACACTGCTTTAGTCTTTCCCTTCAGTGCCTAGCAGAGACCTAGACTCAAAGTACATTCACAGTGAGTTCTGGTCCACTTGATGTAACTGACCTGCCTATATGACATTGTAGTAAGCTTAAAGCTTCTCCTTCTCCAAAGCTGTAGCTCAGTCAAAGTCATCAAGGAGCGAAAGAGACTGGGCATAGGAATGGTTTCTGCAGCAGCTGAACACTAGCTGATACTTTCTTTCCTCTTCCTTCTCCCAGGACTTCTTCCTACCTGTTGGAGCACTCTCTGGTCTGGTATTGGAGGGTGGGTCACACTCTCAGGGAAACTCCTAAAGTTTATACCAGAGGCTGACTCCTTCCCATGACCTCAACAGCAACTGGAGTAGGAAGAAATGGAAAACTGAAAGAAGCACTATGATCTCTATAAAGCTAAGACCAAGTGAGAATGCCCCTAAGGGACATGGTACCATCAGGTACTTATATGGGGGCAACAATGGAAGAGCAGCAAGAGTGCTGTAAGGATGATGACATGCCCCACTCGCCACCACCCCGACCTCACTAATTCTCCCACAACTTCCCCACGTATGTGCCAAGATCCAGACATACTGGACTACTTGCAACTTCCTGAAAGTGCCTGCTTTTTTTTTTTTTGGCCTCTAGGCTTTTCTTTATGTTATTATTCTGTCTTCCTAGCTGCTCTTCCCAGTCCTTCCCATAAGTAGGACTTCCTCCTACTTATCCTTCTGGGTGTGACTAGGTATCAGTTTCCCTCCTCTTGTTAACCTTCTGCCTCATCACCATCCCAGACTATGCTCTTAGAAGACTTTTTCCCTGTCTCCATACATCACAAGTGATATTGTAATTGTTGATTTATAATCACCATTCACTGTTTCCAGAATGATGACGGCAATGAAATCGTAGATGCTATGTGTTGAGCACTGCCTATGTTCCGAGTACTATATTTTATGCCATTAATTCTCATATCAACCTCATGTGTAGGACTGTTATTCCCACTCTGTTGTTGTTGTTGTTTAGTTGCTAAGTCGAGTTCAACTCTTTCACGATGTTATGGACTATAACCCACCAGACTCCTCTGTCCAAGGGATTTTTCAGGCAAAAATACTGGAGTGGGTTGCCATTTCCTTCTCCAGGGCATCTTCCCAACTCAGGGATCCAACCCTAGTCTCCTGCATTGGCAGGTGGATTCTTTACAACCAAGCCACCAGGGAAGCCCTGGTGAAACTTAGAAATGAAACTTAGAAAGGCTTTATCTGCACTTACACAGTTAATAAGAAGCAGGGTCAGGATGAGAACAGAGGTCTAGTTTTCACCCATTGGGCTGTGCACAACCTCAAGGCAGAGATACATCTTTCATGTCTGTAGCCTCAGCGTCTAGCACAGTGCCTGGAATGAAGAGCAGATGTGCTCAATAATGTATCTGATAAATCAGTAAATGAATGGTGATGAATTGCTGTCACAGTCAGCCTTGATAATCTCAATATATATTTCCTGGTCCTGGATAACCATTTTAGAGGAACAGTTACGTCTAAAATAAAAAGATACTTCAAGGACAGCAGCAAGAGAGTATTTTGTAACTTGACTTTGAGTACATTAGACATGATTGAACTGGACTGAGTTAACTGGGATAGATTGCTGTACAAAACAGGTCAATGGACTTCCCTGGTGGCACAGGGAATAGGAATCTACCTGCCAAAGCAGGGGACACATGTTTGATTCCTGGTCCCGGAAGCTTCCACATGCCTAGGAGCAACTAAGCCTGTGCACCGCAACTACTGAACCAGTACTCTGGAGGCCAGGATCTGCAACTACTGAGGCCCACATGCCTAGAGTCTGTGCTCCACAACAAAGAGTAGCCCCCATTCACTGCAACTAAAGAAAGCCTGCTGGCAGCAAAGAAGACCCAGTGTAACTAAAAAGAAATAAATAAAATAGGTTAAGTATCCAATGAGGAAATGAATATAGATAAATTGTGTCTACTCCCAGGAACTACTACAAAGGGTTTAACAGAGTCTAACATTCTGCTGAGGCAGGGCCTTGGGCAAATAGCTAGGCTTTATTTGCACAATAAACAAGTGGTCCCCAGTATGAGCTAAATTTCTCAGCCAGGAAGGCTGCTTGAAAAGCAGATCTGGGCTTAGAACAAGTCTGAAGCAGTTTTCTCTGTTGTAGGAGAATGAAAGAACAGATAATTATTGGTGGAAATAATCAACCTGAAGAGAAGAGGCTTAGAAAGGCTTTGTCCTTAAACAAGTTCTCCCAGAGTTGTAACCAGTAGGTAATTCCTGGGGATCTAATGCACAGTCTTAATAGACAATACTGTATTTTAAACTTCAAAGTTGCTAAAAGACTAGATCCCACTTGTTCCCACCTCAAAAGAAGTGATAATTACGTGACACAATAGAGATGATAACTGCTGCTAAGGTGGTGATCACACTGTAATATATAGCTGTATCAAATCAACACATTGCACACTTTTAAATTCTTACAATGTCAATATGTCAATCATATTTCAACTTTTAAAAAAGTGCTTTGGTTTCATTTCAAATTAGACTACATTCCACCACTGAGGTTGCCTACTTAGAGGATCAAATTGCTGCTATGGAGTTTAGATTTGAATATATTTATTCTAATTTTTTAAATCTCCTAAAACTTAAGGAAATTATAAAACAGTTACTGAGATACAGAATTAGTACATCAGTTAAGCATGTCTACTCACTAAGAAAATCAATTCCTGAGCGATAGAGCTGATGGCAAGGAATCATGACAATTTATTCCAGTTTTGACAGTTGATAATATATATGAAAGCACGTTCACATTTGTAAAGGGAAAACATAGCTGATGTAGTTACACAGTATTCTAAAAATCCACGACAATGGAATTTCATGTAATTGGATGTGAGTCTGGAAACCTGACCAATCAGCCACTAAGAATAGTATTATAGGATTTTTTAAAAATATCTTTTTAAGTTTTAGACTTCTTTGCTTATGAAATGTAGTTATGTCCAATCTACCTACCTCACTGGGTGGAATGTATGATCAAATGAGATCATGAGGATTGAAAATGTAGACACCATCTTTCCCCCTTAACCAACAATCAACATCTCAAGTCCACTTCCAAGGGAAGAAAGTAAAGTAAAGGGTACTGCGAATCTTCCTGTGAATCCCTGTGAAGAGAGAAAAGTAGATAATGTGGTGTCTTGGCTCACTATCACCCCACAACCCGCCCCCTCCCCCGCCCCCAGGATGAGTCTCAGTGAATCACTAGCCTTTGATACAATAGAAGCAGGTTTTTCAGAAACTTTATAGCATATTTCCCTGTTTCTGCCTGCTGCTGCTGCCAATGCTAAGTCGCTTCAGTTGTGTCCGACTCTGTGCAACCCCATAGACGGCAGCCCACACCAGGCTCCTCCGTCCCTGGGATTCCCCAGGCAAGAATACTGGAGTGGGTTGCCATTTCCTTCTCCAATGCATGCATGCATACTAAGTTGTTTCAATTGTGTCCGACTCTATGTGACCCTATGGACAGCAGCCCACCAGGCTCCTCTGTCCACAGGGTTCTCCAGGCAAGAATACTGGAGTGGGTTGCCATTTCCTTCTCTGTTCCGCCTAGAACATCAAACACTTATTGTATCTACCTCATGAAAGACAATGGGCTTTAAAGGTGAAAAATCATAGTCCCTGCTCAGGAGTAAAATTGCACTGGGAAGTGACCCCGAGAAGTTTCAGACAAGAATAGTTCACAAGACAGGCAATGGGAAGGAAGATCTTTCCAAGCTAATTGTATCAGGGTCAAGATTAATTCAGAAACTTTAGAAGATATGTTTAAACTAAAGTTGAATGATTGCTCTCATCACTGGACAAGATGCATCAGATCTCATTTTTTATGAAGTAAAACAACAGATCCTGCGGAATGATGGAGCATCTTGGTTGCTTTGGAGATAACCTGGATTTCATTCCCAAGCTTTCTCAGATGTGGGGTTTCAATAATAAAGATTGCAGTAAGACACGGTGCTCATGCTCAGTCGGGTCCAACTCTTTGTGACCCCGTGGACTGTAGCTCATCAAGCTCCTCTGTCCATGGAATTTTCTAGGCAAGAATACTGGAATGGGTTGGACTGGAATGGGTCCTACTCAAGGGGACGCTCCCAACCCAGGCATCAAAACCAAGTCTCCTATGTCTCCTTCATTGGCAGGCAGATTCTTTAACACGGTGCCATGTGGGAAGCCCCAGTAAGACATACAAAAGTGACAAAATGATAGAACACTGGAAAATAACAGAAATGGGTAGGCAACTTCAGGGGAATTGTAATGGAAGAGAGATGGCAGATCATGGCATTAAATCAGCACATAAACTATGTATTCACTTTGCAGCAATTACCTTACTAATCAGTGTGAAGGTAATCTAAATGAAAGATTTTAAAAAGTTAACGTCTAAATTCAAGTTTTTTTTATTAATGTGCTATTTAGTTTGCTTAAATCTTCTTTTATAGTGTCTAATTGAAACGTGGGCCAAGACTTAAGTCTGGTAACATTGAATATTGAATGGATGAAGGTTTGTCCTTGATCTTCTTTTAATCCTTTACTTTGGGCACCAAACAAAACCTGCCTATGTTGATGAGAATCCTGTGGTCCACACCTTTCCCTGACCTGTATACTCCATCAGCATTTGGGTTCTGAAGCTAATTTCAACATGACCCTGCTCTCCACTGAGAAACAGAACCAGTGAATCAACAGCAGTAGAGCCTCCATTAAAGGAGAAAATAGAACTGAAGAGAGATGATTTAGGGAGCTAGGAAGAGAAGCAGAGAAGCCAAAGGAGAAATGAGGTTAAAAAAGGAGATGCTGAAGAGTGGTCTTGGACACCTGAGAAGAATTGGATTTAATGATTTAATGGTTAGAATTGCTGAACTGAGTAGAATGAGAGGAGAAAAGAGAGAATGCAACCTGATAAGGAAAGAAATCAGCCCATGAAGAAGTGGAGACAAGGTTATAATAACGGCGATAACCAGTGTTTATTGGGGAGCTTAGCTGTGTGTCTAGTATTCCACTAAACGCGTGGCACATTTTATCTGCTTACAGAGACCCTATTAAATAGGTACTATCATTATCCTCGTTTTAGATGAATATTGCAATACAGAGCAAACAGTAATTTATGAAAGTGGGCTTCCTTGATGCCTCAGTGGGTAGAATTATCTGCCTGCAGTGCAGGAGACAGGAGACGCAGGTTCGATCCCTGGGTTGGTAAAAACCTCTGGAGAAGGAAATGGCAACCCACTCCAGCATTCTTGCCTGAAAAATCCCATGGACAGAGGAGCCTGATGGGCTACAGTCCAAAGAGTCACACACAGCTGAGTGACTTAGCACACATGAATTTACTACATGGTGCTACTGATAATCTGGAGCTGATGAAGCTCAGATTCAAACTCAGAACTGTTCAGCTCTTGACTGCCAGGCTGTTGTGCCTCTCACTCTAGGTTTGCTTGATTCAGAGGAAAGAAGTCATTTTATCTGTATCTCATGAGGAGAATGTGGTCTGGGGGAACTTTTTGTCAAGATAATGAGGATACGAGGATCTATGTGAGCAGACAGGAAAGGAGCAGTGGAGATGGAGGTCAAAGATACAGAGAGATGAGTCTACTAGATGGAAACTTGCAATTGATGGGATAAAATTTCCCAAGGGTAGAAAGGGTTCTGATTACAAACTGCTAGATGAATTAAGACATAAGACAAGGAAGAAAATGCTTACTGGGTTTGATGATTAGGAAATAATTTTGTTTGAAATAGCTTTAAAACTCAGATTTCACAAAGGAAGTCAGTTGTTAAGAAATATTCAGTTATTTCTCAGATGAGTTATGCACCCTGTCAAGTAGAGTCAACAATAGCACTGCTTGTCATTTCTAATTATCTTCTAGACACTGATTATAATGATGAAAAACAGTTTATCATTACCCTGCCACGTAAAATAATTATGTTGCTCTATTCATCTGAGAAATTGTATTCTTCAGGTAATCTCTGGATAGATAGGGCATGTCAATTAGAATTCTTTTGATTTTAAGGATCAGGAACACAGCTGGAACTAGCGTAGGTAAGAGGATTGCCATGTCTGCCACAGCCAGACCCAGGAAGGCCAGGGTTGCAGCCAGCCTTGGGAGAACTGGAACTGGGACTTGGGTATCAGTAGGAGTCTCTCTTCTCTCTGTTTCTCTGTGCTGCTGACTTCATGTGTTCCTACTCCAGGCTGCAGTCTCCATTCCTTCCCTGCTAGAAAGAAAGGCATTTCTCCCAAACTCCAGTATGAAAATCTCAGGGGAAGCCTCAGAGTGCACTAACCCAGGTCACATGCCCAATGATGGGGCCAGTGACTGACCAGGAGAGAGAGGTCAGCTCCCATCCAAACCACGTGGGGCCAGGTGCAAGGTGAGGAAGTTCACTTCTTCTAAAATAAGGATCGGGATGGGGAATACATGTAACTCCATGGCTGATTCATATCAATGTATGACAAAATCCACTTCAATGTTATGAAGTAATTAGCCTCCAACTAATAAAAATAAATGAAAAAAAAATAAAGTAGGGGAATAAGGAAGAAAAATAAAATAAAATAAGGAGATGCTGTTCCCAAAAGAAAGAAAGGGTGACGGTCAGAAACAAATAAAACAAATCCACTGCCTGAGTGTGGTCAGCTCTTTTACTGATGGGGAAAGGGAAGCACAGAGGCATCAGAAAATCAACTCAAGAGTCCTCTTGAGTCAGAACTGACAATAGATGTTGGTTCTTTTTTTAATTAATTTTTTAATTTAAGGATAATTGCTTTACAGAATTTTGTTGTTTTCTGTCAAATCTCAACATGAATCAGCCATAGGTAAACATACATCCCCTCCCTTTTGAACCTTCCTCCCATCTCCCTCCCCAGTCCCACCCCTCTAGGTTGATCTACTCATCTTCCTGCTAAATTATTCTGGCTATTGTGCTAAATGTTGGGTTCAGTTTTGGTCGTAATTATTTTGCCCTCCAGTTGTATTCTTTGTGAGCAAATAGAAACATGTGGCTAGGAGTACATATTTCTGGATATATCCTCAAGAGTCAGCTTCCCTCTTCTCCATAGAAAATAGTAGGAAAAGATTCATAACAAATTTCTCCTGGGTCAGCAAGACTCTGTTTGCTTCAGGCCTGTCTTCACCTGGCTTATTCACAGTGATCTCAGAGAGAGCCCCACCTGCAGAGTCATAATGAGTGAGCTAAGAAATAGGCAACTTCAGCTCCACCCTGTCTGCTGACACAAGCCTTTGAACTCCCATTTCATCTTTCACAGTTCATCTAGAGTGAGGATGTTCCCTTCCCTGTCCTGAGAATATAGACATTTAGGCTCTCTGGAGCATGGTCGTCATATGTCCAATTTGTGTCTCTTAACTTTAAATATTCTTAAGGAATTGGCATATTTTGCAAAGCTTTAGGATATTTTTTCTCCTCATTAATGAAAGGAATTTGCAAAAGTAATGATTGGATACTCAGAAGTAAAGCAGAACACAAGGATTATCATTATAGGCAGAGCTCTTGGAAATATACATACATGAAAAGAAGGCAACGTGGGCTTGAATAATGCTTATGTCTCATTTATAGTGTGCAGACCTTAGACTGAAATGCTGAAAAGATTCATTGAGAAGAACCCAATTCATTGCTTCATTGTTGAGAAAATAAAAGGAACTTTTCTATTAACCTCCAAATTAGTAAGTACAGGCTTCCGGGTGGCACAGTGGTAAAGAATCTATCTGCCAATGCAGGAGATGCAAGAGACCTGAGTTCGATCCCTGGGTCAGGAAGATCCCTTGGAAGAGGAGGAAAGGGCAACCCACTCCAGTATTCTTGCCTGGAGAATTCCATGGACAAAGGAGCCTGGCAGGCTACAGTTCACAGGGACACTACTGAGCGATTAGTAAATACAACACAGAAAACATGGTCCTTGACTAGGAGAACAGCTTTTAAGACTGAAAATAGTCGCAAGGGCATTTTTCAAGTATTTGGTATTCTCTGCCACCACTGATTCAGACTCAGCTGATGTTTGTGACTGACTGCTCTGTTCTGGCACTTTGCTGTTTGCCTGTGTTACCTCATTTGATTCTTGCTTCAACTTCAGAGGAGTCTAAGCATTTTTATTGTACAGAGACTTAGGGAAATTCAGATCCTAAGTAAGGCCTCCTCAGTGTAGAGTGAGGAGTTGGGGTTCTAGCATCAGAATCTGGTGTTTCCTGATACTACAACTCTGACCCTTGTCTTCATTTTATCGGAGTCTGTGAGGTGTATCAGCATGTAGACATCAAATAGGAATAGGAGTAGGAGTGAGCAGAGAAGTATTCTTTCTTTGCTAATCTTAATTTTATGAACAAAAATTTAGTCATTTGCAGAGAAATAGCAGGTTAGAGCAAGCATAATTTGAGCAGTCACGAGGCATGATCTGAAACCATCTGTTCTTTCCCATGTCTTTGTGTGTGTGTGTTTGCTTTTTGTAGTGTCAACAAGTTCTGTGTGTGGCAGAAAGGCATGAAGGATGAAACAGCAGGTTTGAATTACAGAGTTGTATGGGTCTGGCCTATCCCCCCACTCAAAGAATTTTATTTACTCATTGAAAGCCTTGTGCAACATGTGTTCAAAGACAGCTGGGTCTTGAACGAAGCGATATCACACTGGTGATATCAGAGGGTCACGGAGCCATGTGGGACCTTAAGATAAAAACACTCCTGCACAGCCTGTCCCAATCAATACACAATGTGCCAACTTCACATGAAATGTCCTTTGGCAAATAAAAAGGTTCTCTTAGGGAAATATGGGATGGATACATGCTGGTTTTTACCTCCAATTAAAATAGAGTTATCAAGTAGACTATTAAGGAACAAAGGTCAGTTATTCCTAAACACATCACCCTAATACTATAGCTAATTTCACTTTTGTATATTCCCTTCCTAGGGACATCATTGTCTTTAGGATGCATCACTTTGGCTCCTGTGATCTCTTGATAAATGACAGTTTGCAAGAGTTGGAATGCCTGACCTTGTGGTTTATTTTGCAAGCCTGTGGCCCTCAGCAGCATGATTGCATGGTTTTTTTTTGTTTGTTTTTTTTTTTTTTAATTCCCTGGTGGTATCTAGATGTTCAAACCCATATCCTAAGAACAAAGTGAGTATGCTAAGTAACAACCATTTCTCTGTAGCCCAGCTCTGCCCAGTTATTTCTGGTACAAAAGGCAGACCCCCTTGGACTGCTTCCTGATCAAGCATTTTTAGTTTCTTAAGCAACTGCAACAGGAAGGTGTGAGACAAGGCCTCATTTCCTAAGAGGCATTATTTTTTGTCAGCCCATTGCTCCTATCAGTATTCAGCTCTTAATTTTTACATTTTTAAATAAATCCCTTATTTTTTCTTAAAATAGAAAAGTCATACTCTAAACTGCACACTCATTGCTGCCAGTAAAAGAAATGAAAAAGGAAAAAGGTATAAGAGCTCTTCCACTATTCAATAGGTTACCTTCGACCGTAGGTCAACACTTCCAAGCTTGTTTCTCTACAAACACACAGGAGGACAGAGAACATTTCACAAGGGGGATCTTAATGCGCATAAAGTTGCAGGACTCACCCCCTTATATTTTTTAATATTTATTTATTCATTTGGCTGCACCAGGTCTTAGGGGCAGTATGCAGAATCTTCGATCTTCATTGTAGCATGCAAGATCTCTAGTTGCAGCATGTGGGATCTAGTTCCCTGACCAGGGATCAAACCTGAGCCCCCCACATTGGGCACACAGAGTCTTAATCCCTGCATCTCCAGGGAAGGCTCTTGCCCGCTTCTTAGTCACTCCTTCCTCCTCTCCCCCAGCTTCCTCCTCTTCTTTTGTTTTTCTTTCTCCCTGTCCTTGACCGTATTCTCCCTTCTCCCCTCTTTCCCCTGTATGTTTCTATCTGAACAGTTTTTTAATACTGTAAGAATATTAAGATTAATGAAATAATATTTGAGTGTTCTGATGACCTTAGGGGAAGGGTCTTTGGATTTCCTTGTTCTCTTATAACTAATGTCTTCTCTGGGAGTGAACTGTTCATCCATCAAGCATATTAGCTCTTCTCCAGCCAGATAGCCATCTGCTGGTCTTTGAGAAGTAAGAGGTTCATTAGGTGATTTTTTTTTTTTTTTTTCCCAAGATTAAGGCTAAGGATCTGTATGGCTTCTTACTGGAAGGAAATGGAAACAGTTCCACCCAGGGCTGCTGTCCATGGGTAAAGAGGAAAACAGGACTATTGAAAGACTGAAGAGGCATTCAAGGCCTTCTATTATATGCCCCAAACTACCTTTACAGCCTTATCTCCTGTAGTCCCCTGACATGCCTGTAGCCTTCTCTCAAGGTAGACTGAACTTCTTTCTCTTCCCTTAGTCTATGAGGCAGGCCCCAGACCTTAGCTTATATGCTCTTCCTACTGCCTGGAAAACACCATCCCATTCCTAAAACACGACAGGCACACACATGGGACCTCACATGCTCCTTCTACTGGAGGAAAGTGCATCTATCCATGAAGGCCCCATCCTTGGTCCATCTCTTCCTCTGCCTTCCTGGAGTATCTCATCTCGCTCCATTTCTTCTTTTCTTCTCTGAACAGCTATGGCACTTACTTGTGTCAGGCAAAAGTTCATCTCCATGATGAAAGCATACTGACAGTGAACCTGAAGATGATGCTCTTGATAAAATTTAGCATGCTTTAAAAAAGTGGTATGTGTGTGTGTCTTAGTGAGGAGAGGGTGAGGAAAGTAGATGATGAAAACAGAGAGACTAGAGAGAAGTGATGAAAGTAAAATATCACCTTCTGGTCCTGATTGTGTACCTTACAGAACCCTTTTTCACTAGTCCTCTTGTATAACTGTGCTAATTGTCTCTCTCTCTTTCTTCACTTTGGCCTTCATCCTGCAACTGTCAGTCTTACTGATGGTAGAAACTCAACAAGGCTTCTCAAACTCCAGGTCAACATTTTAGAAACATCTTTTCCATTTGGAGAGACCACTATACATACCATACACACACACACACACACACACACACACTCACACACTCTATATCCCAGATGGCCAAATGTCCACTGAATTGTGCTTAACTTCCTAAATGCTGCTGCTGATGTTGCTTTTGGCTCCTTCTGCATCCTCTTGGCCAAAACTGAAACCTGAATAGTTTATATTCTTCTCCCTTCCCTTCTCTAGTCTTTTCCTGAAAGTTTTAACTTGGTATTATAACAGCTTCAGGCAGTGTCCGTCTTGTCCTGCAGTCTAGTCTGTACATACGCTGAAGGCTTTGACACATCAGACAAAACCACCTGGCACTTTTGTTCTCTAGTGTGTTTGTACCCAATCCTTACAGTTTTGGGATAGCATACTCTTAATAAGTTGTGAAAGATAAATTGTCAAAAAGCGTTTTTGAATACCCTATTTTGCTTCTAGAGTAAAGACATATTTGTGAAAGATAATGGAAACCTTGTAGACCTTCAGATAAAATCCTAAAAAGCATTTATATATATATATACACACACATATATATATTCATAGCCATATACATGTCAAACATGATCATTAATAACTCATGTGGTTTATTTATTTATTTATTTATTTTAATTGGAGGATAATTATTTTATAATATCGTTATGATTTTGCTATATATCAATATGGGCTTCTCTGATAGCTCAGATGGTTACAAATCTGCCTGCAGTGCAGGGGACTTGGGTTTGATCCCTGGGTTGGGAAGATCCTCTGGAGAAGGGAATGGCAATCCTCTCCAGTATTTTTGCCTGGAGAATTCCATGGACAGACCACGGGGTCGCAAAGAATCAGACATGACTGAGTGACTAGCACACTTCATAGGTATACATGTGTCCCCTCCATCCTGACCTGCCCTCCCACCTGCCTCCCCACCCTAGCCCTCCAGGTTGTCTCAGAGCACCAGTTTTGAGTACCCTGTGTCACGCATCAAACTCACACTGGTTATCTGTTTTACACATGGTAATATATACGTTTCAATGCTATCCTCTAAAATCATCCCGCCTTTGCCTTCTCCCACTAAGTCCAAACGTTTGTTATTCCTGTAGTTTTGTGATGAAAGAATAATGAAGCAAATATGTAAAATATTAGGAATAAATCTTTCCTTCCTTCCTTCCCACTTTCCCTTTCTTTCAACAAATATTTGATACCTACTATGTATACTATTTAAGCTTTCCAGGTGGTACTGTGGTAAAGAATCCACCTGCCAATACAGGAGATGCAAGACATGTGGGTTTGATCCCTGGGTCAGGAAGATCCCCTGGAGAAGGAAACGGCAATGCGCTCCAGTATTCTTGCCTGGGAAACCCATGGACAGAGGAGCCTGGCGGGCTGCAGGCCATGGGGCTGCAGAGTCGGGCCGGACTGAACACAGCAGTACGTACACACGCGTATTCGCTGCTGTAGGGAATGCTCATGCTCACTGTCAGATGCTCAGTTCTGTTCGACTCTTTGCTTCCCTTTGGACTATAGCCCATCAGGCTCCTCTGTGTGTGGTATTTTCAGGTAAGAACCTGCTATATATGTATTCAGTACTGTAGGGAATAGAAAGATTAAAATACTCATCTCTGTCCTAAAGTCACTTTCAGTCTGTTAGGAAGATAAGGAATGATGGAAAAGATTATATGATACAGATATTAAAAGATTAATACATAAAATGTCATGAAGTAATATGTGATTGTGTAACAAATAAGTGGCATGGGGGATTAGTGCTATGATTTTGAGGTAGACATCTTTGTGGGTTAGGTGGTCCCAGCAGGCTTCCTAGACAAGGAAGAGTTTTAGCTGGGCAGAAAAGAAAGTGCAGGACCATTCTGATGGTGGGAACTAAACTAAGTAGTGGATTAACAGACTGTATGTGGAATTAAAATATTGTATTGATAATGTGGTTTCAATGAGATTTTAAAAACAGATGCTTAGAAAAAGGAAGGATCAGGAATACAGGAAAATACTAGCTGGTTGACTTTGAGCAGTGGAACGATTGTTTTCTTGGTAGTATCTGTATTTTCCAAAGTAACTATCATAAACGTGAAAAAAATAAGATGTGATGAAACACTGAAAAATCATGCATCAACCTCTGTTGACTTTTTGCTCACAAATCTTCTAGTGACAATACAGGATTATTTCTCCTAGCTCATGTTTACAACAGGCCGCTCAATTATTTTTCTCACAGAAATGTGTGTGTGTGGGATTTCCATGATTAATATTTTGTTTGATATGTTAGGTAGCTTTTGTGTTCTCTTCTTTTCAGCATATTAGCCATTGTTCCAGTTATCTTCTGAGTAATAAAATCATCTCCATACCTAGAGGAGTAAACAGGGCTTTGCTGTGCTCATGGGTTCCATGGATTGGACATAAGGGTATGCAGGGAGGATTCATCTTTGCGCCATGATGTCTGGGCCCTCTGCTGGAAGATGAAAGGTTTGGGGTGACAACAGCTGAAGTCTGGGATTATCCGAAGGCTCCTTCACTCAGACATCTGGCAGGGGATGCTGACTGTTGACTGGAATGTAAGCTGAAGCTATCAGCCAGAACATCTCCATGTGACCTCTCTGGGTCTCCTGGGCTTCCTTAGGAAGTCGTTTTCTGAGGGTGTTTCCAAGTAAGAGAACCAGGCAGAATCCATAGCTCCTTATTTATTTATTTGTAAGAGGTATTAGCTGTGGCATGTAGGATCTAGTTCCTTGACTGGGGATCAAACCCAGGCCCCCCTACATAGGGAGCATGGAATCTTAAAACTGGATCACCAGGGAAGTCCCTGTGTCTTCTTTTCAGATCTTCGGTGACACAACCTTGGAAATCACACAGCCTCACTTTCGCCACAGTGTGTTGGTCCAGGCAGTCACAAAGCCTACCTCCCCATCTAGTTTCAAGGGGAGGAGAGATAGTCTCTGCCTCTTCATGGGGGAGTGACAAGGTTCCAGAAAAACATGGGGAACTAGACAAGTTTATGTGACAATTTTCAGTTCAGTTCAGTTCAGTTCAGTCGCTCAGTCGTGTCCAACTCTTCGTGACCCCATGGACTGCAGCACGCCAGGCTTTCCTGTCCATCACCAACCCCCAGAGCTTGCACAAACTCATGTCCATCGAGTTGGTGACACCATCCAACCATCTCATCCTCTGTCATCCCCTTTTCCTCCTGTCCTTCTCCTGATAAGGGCAATTTTGGGAAGATACAATCTACCATAGCTGTTGTCATGTTTTTTCTTGCAGTTAAGTCAGTTGTACCCAATTGCTGCTGAAAAAGCCAGATGAGCCAGATTTTCAGGCCCAGATCTTTTTTTTTGATAGCTGAGAGGTCTCTTAGTGCAGTGGTATCAAGTATCTGCTGCAAGTTGCTTTCCCTCTAAAGAAAGGCCTCACTTTCATCACTGAAATGGTTTGGTTTATAGTCTGGGAACTGCTGCTTATTAATATGTTGACCAAGACCAGAAAGTTCTGTTGAGAGATACCCTGTCTTATTGAAATTTATGTTCTGTGTTATATTTATGTCAGATTTTTTGTTTTCTTTTGGCTATGCTGCATAGGCTCTTCATTCCCCAATCTGGGATCAAACCCCGTGCCCTCTTCATTGGAAGCTTGGAGTCTTAACCACTGAGGGACCATGGGAAGTCCCTTATGTTATATTTGTAAATACATATATAAAGCCATTACTTGAGTATGGAAGGACAAAACAGACCCAACAGAGGGAGCAGGGAAAGAAGGAAAGTGAGTACATGGGAGAGAGGATGAGTGGAAGGAGCTTTTTTTAAAAAATATCTTCCACTCATCGTTGCCAAGTGGGAGATCTAGGTTGATAGCAGTTGGCTTCTGGTCAGCAGAAGATTAGCAGAATGAACTCCAAACCATTCTGCTTAGGTCTGAGATGCAGAGGTGAAATAAAAAAATGAGACTCCAGCCTTAGGATGTTTACCTGTCTCAGTGAGCATGGGGAAGAGGAGGGCAAAGGAAAATCTCATACATATATACTTCACGTTCACTCTCCAATGAGAATGGGAGTTGTTCATTAGTCAGAGTGGTGGTACAACTTAAAAACTGACTAAATTAGAATTAAGATTATCAAATTTCCTCACAGCCACACTTTTAGTCCTAAACAATGGAGATGCTTTATGTACTCCTGTACAGATAATGGCTCAAGGAGACGAGGGACAAATGTCTTAGAATAGATGTTTTCAAACTTATTTGACAGCAAAAACCACCTCTTATGTATGGATTTTAGGGACTGTCTTCTGGAGATTCTGATTTTGTATTTGTAGGATGGGCTTAAGAAACTATACTTTGTATAGAGGATTCCATTACAAGGAAAATTTAGAAAATTGAGATCTAGGAGAAATTGCAGTTGACCAAAGAGGAGTGAAAACCCAAAGAACTGCTTGTACAAATAAAAAATCAGAAGCACAGCTCACTATATGCTTTGTGCACCTTTCACAAGTTGACTGAATCTACATCAGCAGGATTGCAGATAAATACAGTAAAAATAAATTAATTCAAAATATATCTGTCAAGATATTTCCAACAAATGTGAGTCTCTGACTAAAAAGTAGAAAGTTACTCACAACTGTGCAAATAAATGCATCACGTTAATTTTTTTAGCCTATAAGTAATTTCTGAAAAAAGGTAAAATCAAAAACATACAATGTTTAAAATAAATCAAAGTCATTTTAAAGGATTCAAAATTTAAATTCTCCTCATAATGATCAAAAATCCCTTTCATCTTCATCCTTATTCTTCAGGAATAACCTTTCTTTTTTTTTCTCTTTCCAAACTTCTTAGAGTATGTTTTTGTTTTCAATCATATCTTGGAAGATGGGACTTTAACTACTGACAGTCCTAATCAAGTCCTATAAAGACTGACTGTTTCTAAACATTCTAAAAACATGAGACTAATTTTCTATCTTATATAAGTAAAATAAGGAGGATCATATTGCTTCACTGTAGCTTTGAGTGAGGTTTTTTTTTTTTAATGTAGTTGTAATTTTAAATGAAAGAATGCACACAAAAGCTCGACCTCTGAATATAAAAGAAGCCCAATAAATTTAAGTGTCCCACTTTATGAGTCATTGTCAGTATCACCAGTATCTTCCTCATAGTTTGACTCGGTTCAATGGCTCCTTTGTACCAAGAATCCTGCTACGTGCTGCGGGGGTGACAGAGGTGAAATAAGATACTTCCCACCCCTCCGTGAAGGACACGATAACTAGTGTATGTCAGGATGTAATAATCCACACTAGACTGCAAAGTGCAGGGATGGCACAGCAGGATTCTGCCACACTTTATAAAGTGGCTCTTCAGCTGGCCTACAAAAAGTTTCTATATAAATGCAATAATCTCCACAACTTTCCCTAGAAGCTTCCTTGTTACTCTTCATCAATTATTTGGCGATGTGGAATGATGAATGTTTAATGCTTTCCTATGGAACAGACTTTCCCAATGTGTTCAGTTAAATGGTTTGAGTCATTTCAGGGTCACGTATTAAAAGTTGTTTTGTGGAAGGAAACTGCAAAGGCTCTTCAGCGCTGGGATACCTTGAATATTGTTCCATGCAGATCCTTTAAAGATTTACTGACTGACATGCCTTAATATCCCATTATCTCCCTGTGCAAAATGAAGAGGTGAAATTACTTGATCTATATGACAATCTTCACAGTTTAGGCCTCAAAACAGGACAATGACTGAACAAGGAGGCAAAGTAAGTATGCCTCAATTATCCAAGTAGTTGCTTCACTTCATGGAACAGTAGAAAGATGGTTTAAAAATAGATACAGATAACAGAAGGAAGCAGAAATTTTTAGGCCTGGAAAAAGTTACATTTTAAACACTAAATAGGTGGTTCTGAAAGTAGGGGTAGCCGGAACAGTTCTAATAACTGGCTCTCCTATTCTAAAAGAGAAAAATAATCAATAGGAAAGTGTTCATTTACTCCACATCTCCACTTTTTCTTATCTTCTTATATTTGACTCAGATTTTCAAGTCTAGGCGCTGAATGAACAATTGTGAAATCCACACATCATAGCAGATAGTTTACTTTGCTCCACAGATCCAGTGCAGACAAATGGAAAAGGAGAAAAATATGAATACATGAAAAATATGAGCTTATTTTGCCACAAATCACAAACACTATAATAAAATATCTTAATTTGGGGGAGAACCCTCATGGGAACTAGGATGGATCCTAGTGGTCAGCATTCCAGGCTCTTGTTGCTGTGGCCCAGTTTCAATCCCTGGTTGGGGAACTGAGATCCCACAAACCATGCAACATGGCCAAAAAAAAAGAAAAGAAATATTAAATTTTTAAAAATCCAAAGTTATACATGCACATAAGAACCAAATAGTTGTAACAAAGTTATGAAAAAAGCAATTCCCTACTGCCCACCTTCTATTTCTTCCTGTTCAAAAATCAACTGCTTCTACTACTTATTGTCAGCTATTTTCATATTTACCTCCGTATCCTAAAAAACATGTTGCTATTTTTTGTTTCTGTTTTTCCAAGTTTTAGGCATTATTGATTGACTTTCAGTTATGGAAGCTGAAGATTTTGCTCTTTTTTCTTTTTCCTGACCAAGAACTTCTACCAGAAACCTATAATCTTTCCAATCCTCCCATCCTTCTCATGCAGTTATGATTTTTTTTTTGGATTTAATTTTACTGTTTGTTATTAAGATCATATAAATGTTAATCACAGATGAAACTTTCCTGCATGGCTATTTTCTAAATTGTTATGTTTTAGTTTTCTAAGTGCTTCTCACTAATTCAACTCTTTATTTCATAAACATCTAAGTTCCCACCAAATCACTCAGATCCAGTAGATGTTCTACAGATGTCATCTTCTTGACGAGGTCTCTCTCAGGGCTGCTGACCTGCGCCAGTCTGCATGACTGCCTCCTTCCTATGTCTGGTTCTCAGCTGTCATGCTACATTCTTCTTCACTATCACCCTGGGGATCCCTTTCACCTCTTTCCTCTGTGCTGGATTTCCCGTTTCCTGTGTCAAATGTCTTCTTCTTTTTTTGGTTTCCTCCCTTGTTTTGGTAGAACAAAATCTCTTTTCATGAGAGATTCCCAACCGGTAAGTTTATTGAGATCTTGCCTGTCTCAAAAATGTTTTTATCCCCCCTTGCACTTGGGGATTGATTGATGGCTTGAATAAGCAGAGAACCCTTGGTTGGAAAGAACCTTCCTTCGGTATTTTGAACATGCTGCTAAACTGCCTTTACGCCCTCCATGTAGATGTAGACAAGTCTGACACTAGTATTAGTTCCTGACTCTTTGTGCATGGTCTATTTTTCTCTCCTGTCTCTAAAATGTCTGTGATCTTCTCTTCGCCTCCATTGTTCTCAAATTTCACAGTGGGGCACCTTAGTGTTGGCTATTTTTATCTAGTATGCTGATCACTTTGACTAGGGAACTTTCAATACAGAAACTCTGAACTCTAGGAAAATGTCTTCAAAATTGTTTATGTCTCCTCATCTATGTCTTCTCTCTTCCTCTGCTACAGATATATGTCTGGACTTCTTGGATGAGTCCTTTATCTTTTTGTCTACTTTCTAGATGATTTCCGTAACTTTATCTTCCAATTTTTCTCTGTCGAGTTTTTTTATTTCATAGCTTTACTTCCTAAGAGTTCTTGGAAGATGTTGTTCTTGACAGGTTCCTTCTTTTTAGTATCCTGCTCCTATTTTATGGTGGCAATATCTAGCACTGTTAGAATGTTATTTCTTTCTTTGATTTAAGATTTCTTCTCACTTCATAGTCTGATTTCTTCTCAGTTCAAGTTAACAGCTGCTCCTATTTGTTCTCTCTCTTTGAATCTTTGAAAGTAAGGTGCCGTCACTATGACATTTCACTCTTCAATATTTCAGCATATGTCTCCTTAATGTGAGGACATTTCCTACATAATGGCATTACCATATCTAAGAAAAAATAATTTATTAATTAATGGCCAGTCCTTATTCACGTTTTCCTGATTGTCACAAAAAATACTCTTCTTCTTTTTTTTTTTTGCATGATACTTTTGCTTTAAACTATGCTCAGTTCAGCTCAGTTGCTCAGTTGTGTCTGACTCTGTGACCCCTTGTACTGCAGCACGCCAGGCTTCCCTGTCCATCACCAACTCCTGCAGCTTGCTTAAACTATGCTAGATGTTCCCAAATCCAAGCTTTACCTTTATCTTCCCCTGATAATAAATCTATAGTTTTTTTTCCTTCTTTTGCTGGTGGTAGGGGAAGGGCACTCAGCTAGCCATGTAGAGCAGTGGAGTGTCTCTATTTTTTAATTTGCAACCCCTTTCTACTACATACTACCAAACACACATACCATTAACCTTACTTCCATGGTACTTTGTGTATTGTTTCCTGAATGGGCTTTCTGGGGATTCTGTGTCACAAATCGAGCCAATTTTTGCCATTTCCTGTTGCTAAATTAGGGTTCAGTTTTTTCATGTCTGCTATGTTGAAGATTATTATTTATTGTTCAAAGCAGAACATATTTGAAAGTAAAAGTTCCCACTATTATTAATTATGCAGGACCATCAATAAGGGTAAAGCAGAATTGTCCTTGGAAGGTCACATTAGGAAGTTGTTTCCTTACCAATATAATTTTCAGCTTTAAAGTTTTGCTCTTTTGATTCTCTCACCTGACTTCTCCATCCTTGTGACTTTATGTACAAAGTACAAATAAAACTTTCCTGTTGTTTTATGGAGTTTTGTGAGTAAAGGTAATTGTGTGTGTTCAACTGTATTATTTTTACTCAATTTAATGTTCTTGAACTCACTGTGATCACTTTGTACTTGGCATCACTTTTTGGTATTTTAATGTTCTTGAATGTCTTGTTTCTTGTTCTTGAAAGCTATCAAAGGGGATAGCATCTCTAATGCTTAGTCTTTAAAGTTATCATATGATCTAACATGAATTATTTTATGTAGATATTCAACAAATACCTGTTTCTTTATTTTTTGTTTAGAACTCACCATCACTGATTATGTCAAACACAGAGTACCAAATAAACATCAGGCAAACCAAAATTATAAGGTACATGGTAAAAATTGTGAAGGTAGTTTTTAATTAAATTATAGACTTTACTGTTCTGTATACCTAAAATAGGTTCTCCTCACATCTCTATCTATTCAAATACTACTCATCTTTCAAAGCTCACCTTGAATCTACTACATTTTCAGGTCTTCCCTGATAATTTCCTTGAAAGAAAAAAATTTCTGTTTCCTCTAAAATCTTGTGACACACATGATTTGTATTGTTTGTTGCATTTATTTCATGTCTTATATATCTTATTTCCCCTAGTGCAATGGCTTTCACTTGATTTTTACTGCAGCCCACATTAAGACATATGTTTTACATTGCAACTTAATATGCATATACATATATAACAGAACACACACTAACACACATGCATACATATGCATATATATATGACATTTATATCACCGAAACAGGAGTAGCTGAGATAATATTACCCCTTACTGAGACACTGATATTTTATAAATTGTTACCTTTTGCTTTTTAAAAAGTTCTACTGATGTCCCTGAAAATTGATTACTTGACTCTCTAATGAGTTGTGACTCACAATTTAAAAAATAATGCCCTACTGCAGGGACTCTTGACTTAGAATCCAAATATAAATTCACTGGTCCATGAACTTGGACAAAAAATAATTATGTCTTTACTTTCACTAACCTTTTACTGAAATTTAGAATTCTCTCTTATTACAAATGTAGGTAACTAATCTCGGAAATTTGTCACTAATAGAAGTCTTCATGTCACATGATGCATATTGTAGGTATCTTAAAATACATTTTAAACTCATCACTCTTTTGATGATTGAAAATTGCCACTAGCAATGGTGGTTTAGTTGCTAAGTCGTGTCCAACTCTTGCAACTCCATGGACTACCGGTAGGTAGCCAGCCAGGTTCCTCTGTCCATGGGAGTTTTCAGGCAAGAATACTGGAATGGGTTGCCATTTACTCTTCCAAGGGATCTTCCTAATCCAAGGGTGGAACCCATACCTCCTGCGCCTCCTTCTTGGCAAGTAGATTCAATTACTAATCACAAATTTGCTTTGAAATAGTTTCACAATTGTATTTCAGTTTAATTGGTTTCCTGTGTAATCTATTATTTTATTTTATTCCCTTACAAATACTCTGAGGGCTTCCCTGGTGATTCAGACGGTGAAGAATCTGCCTGAAAATACTCTGAGAAGGGACTCATGTGTATCATGAGCCTGCCAAAAGGGTGCAGTCTGGAAGATTAAGAAACTACAAGAACACTGAATTTCCTGGAGACAGATAATCTACTGCAGCACCTTTCATATAAAAAAAGCTCAATAAATATTTGTTGAACACGTTATTTCTCCAGATTATTCAAGGATAATTTAGACCCAGAAAAGTTTAGTCACATACACGTCAAACGGTGTTATGCTAAAAAGCTAATTTGGCTACTTGTAGTGGAAGAGAGGGAGAAAGCACTGGCAACACACTCCAGTACTCTTGCCTGGAAAATCCCGTGGACAGAGGAGCCTGGTGGGCTGCAGTCCATGGGGTCGCTAAGAGTCAGACACGACTGAGCGACTTCACTTTCACTTTTCACTTTCATGCTTTGGAGAAGGCAATGGCAACCCACTCCAATGTTCCTGCCTGGAGAATCCCAGGGACAGGGGAGCCTGGTGGGCTGCCGTCTATGGGGTTGCACAGAGTTGGACACGACTGAAGTGACTTAGCAGCAGCAGCAGCAGTGGAAGAGATAGTTGGCTAGTATCTCTAGTCAGTTGCTAAAACTTAGGGGTTTGCTATTCCTAGGAATTGAAAATATTGGGCAGATTGTAATTTGGTATGATTAGACAAATGAAATAGTAACTAAGTAAAAAATCATTTTTTGGGCTCCTGTAATAAAAAAAAAAACATTGTTTTGCATATATAACACATGACCTCTTTGCATAAGGAATTGATACACTGCTTGGGGAAATAGACATTACAAGAACTGAGAATACAGGGGTTTCAGAACTTGGCAAGCAGCATGGTCTGTGAGAAGGTTGAGTCCTGAAAGGAAACAGTGGAGGATATGTCTTATACTGTCAGCTGAGTTGGATCCTGGGAAGCTTTAAAAGCAGGACTTTATTCAACAAATATTTACATGCTATTGGAGATTTTCTTTCTTTTCTTTTGGCATCAAAGAAAGGATGTGATGGGCAAAGATGTTTGTGTTTGCATGAGCTCTTTTCTTGGCCTGGAATGCTCCTTCCCTGAATCCCTGGGTAGCTTCAGATCTCCACCCAGATGTTTCCTCCTGGGGAGACCTGACCCTTGCCCACGCAAGACATCCACCCATCGGCACCCTCCACACCCCTCAGTCTATGCATCTTCTTCCCGACATCTTGTCCTCTACGCGAGGTTCCTCGCTGTCCCAAGGGCTGGCGCTCCAGGTCTGGGATGGTGCCTGGCCAGTGGCAGGTGGCCACATGGACAGTACCATCCCCCACATGGCTGCCAGCACTGCCACCCACAGATCTTGAGAAAGTGGGTGCTGTGTTCCTTCCATAGGACGTGGGCACCGTTAGGACCCATTACATCCCAGGTTCACATCCGAACTCTGATGCTTGGGTGTCTTTGAGGAAGTTACTTAGTGTGCTCATATCTCAGTTTCTTTATCTGTAAAATGGGGACAAGGCTGGTGCCTATCACATAGTGTCACAAGGATTAAATTAATTAATATGTGAAAACACTTAGCACAGCCCCAGCACGTGGTAATGACACCATGCAGGGCCCTGTGGGGCTCCTGGGCACAAGGCCTTTCTGTGTCCCCCATTTCTTTGATTATAGGAAATAGCCTTCATTCAACCCCCATGAACTTCCCAGAATTCCAATGGGCAGAGTCAAACAAGTAGTTGTTAATTACGGAAGGGAGACCAGGTAGAACAAACTGTTAAGAGCAGTGTTGGGCAAGGTCCTATTTCCCCATAAAAGGATACACACAACAATATCTTTGAGTTATTTTGTAGATATTGAAACCCCTTCTAGGTGGGAGAAGTTAACAACTAATGATGGTAGGCTGCCCACAAGCATGTAGACCCCAGACCAGTTGGACCTGAAGGTGGATGATGCTGACTCCTACTTAGCTCACCACTAACACATCATAAGAATGTCATGAGCTGATCCTGCCCTCTTTGGACAATTGATATAAAACTTTTCACTCTTTTCCATAAGTTAGGACCCACGATTTTGAGGACATGAGCCTGTTGTGGCCCCCTTTGCCTGATAAAGCAATAAAACTATCCTTTTCTACTTCATCCAAAAAAAAGGATGTGAAGGAGGTAATGTTTTAGGAAGCTTCACCTGAGAGCATTATACAGGAGGTACTGGGGGACATGGGCTTCCCTGGTGGCTCAGATAGTTAAGAATCAGCCTGCAATTCAGGAGACCTGGGCTCAATCCCTGGGTGGGGAAGATCTCCTGGTGAAGGGAATGGTAACCCACTCCAGTATTCTTGCCTGGAGAATCCCATGGACTGAGGAGACTGCTGGGCTACATACAGTTCATGGGGTTGCAAAGAGTCTTGTGCAAAGGACACAACTAAACTACTAGCACCCCTGAAGGACATAGCAGTTAGAACTCTTAACATGTCATCATCAGTTGCTTTGTTTCTCTCCCTTTTGGTAAATATATATTTGTAAATGCTTGCCAGATGCTTCCACCAGAACCTAAAGCTCAATACTATACTTCTAAACTCAAACTAATCTTCCCTGCTGCTGCTGCTGCTGCTAAGTCACGTCAGTCAGTCATGTCTGACTCTGTGAGACCCCATAGATGGCATCCCAACAGGCTCCTCTGTCCCTGGGATTCTCCAGGCAAGAACACTGGAGTGGGTTGCCATTTCCTTCTCCAATGCATGAAAGTGAAAAGTGAAAGTGAAGTCGCTCAGTCATGTCCAACTCTTAGCGACCCCATGGACTGTAGCCTACCAGGCCCCTCTGTCCATGGGATTCTCCAGGCAAGAGTACTGGAGTGGGTTGCCACTGTCTTCTCCCTAATCTTTCCTACAAACCTGCAACTCCTGACTTTTCTATTCATGTCACGACCACATGCCTTCTCAGAAATCCTCTTAGATTTCTCCCTCTCCATCACCCACTTCCTGAGTAATCCTTTCTCTGGCTGATTTCATTACTGCTAAACTCATGTATTTTCAAAGTAGACATTGAAAAGCCAATGTACCCAGTTGAGAAACCATGTTATAGCATGGTTAACCAGTGATAGAAGACTAAACTGGTGGTCATAAAGTGCAAAGATTTTAAGGGGAAATCTTTTGTTATTTGCAATATAAACAGAACTAAACAGACTGACATTGCAGTTTGTGATTCTTCTGTTAAGAAATTGAGTTCTCAGGCTGTCCTAGAGAAACAAGTTTTTCTTATCTCCCTCTGAATTCTACCTTTAGTTCCTCAAGTAGCTACATCATCAGCGCTCTAACATAGATTTGGTAAAGTAGTTTAGGCTCTCCTCAGGCAAGCAAGCAAGTTTAGTTGGTCAGTCATATCTGATTGTGATCCTTTGGACTGTAGCCCCTCAGGCTCTTCTGTCCATGGGATTCTCCAGGCAAGAATACTGGAATGGGTTGCCATTTCCTTCTCCTGGGGAATCTTCCCAGTCCAGGGATCAAACCCGCGCCCCCTATGTTTCCTGTATTGCAGGCAGATCCTTTATTTGCTGAGCCATTAGGGAAGCTCTCCTCAAACAAGGAGTGGCTACATAAAACAGGCATGTGCTATTCTATGCACATATCCACACACACTCAAAGAAACAGCAGCAAATGGAGTGAAGACAAATAGTAATAAATCTCCATCTCTACTGTATCTATATGTAGATAATATTTTTAAGTGCTGATCACCACATTCACCCTTCTTCCCATCTGGTTTAGTCCCTTTTCTTGTCTCTATATTAGTCTTTTCTCAGTTCTCTGGGCTTTTACTGATTTCCAGGGAACTTTTGTCCTAACTAGTTTTACTCTGGAAGCATCTAATTTCATTGAGCCTCAGCTGTTCCTCTGTAATACACAGTGTCTCAGTATTTTATAATATTGAAAAGGGCAAATAAGTTTTCAACAGATTCAAAATATGTCAAAGCTTGCTCACCAAATACTACCAACTTGAACAAATATGTCTTCTCTGGGGATTTTAATTGTGATTTATATATGAGACAAAGTACAAAGGAGCTGGCCAGAGGGGTTGACTTCTTATCTGAGATCTGCTTGTTCTTTTTCACCATGAGCAAACAGAGTATCTGATTTTTATCTTGGCAGGGACTTAACCTGTCCAGAGTTCCTATGTTTTTAACCTTTTAAGAACAGGAGAACTCCTGTTCACCATGTGTCTTTTCCTTGGTGACTTCCTAAATAATCCAAGAATCTGCAAGGCACATAAGTTTTATGTGTGTAGTCAATGCTTTATAGATTTTATAGAATTGGGTGGTTCTGTTATAGGAGGGTTTCCCAAGCTGGGCACTTTTGACTTTTCAGGGCAAATCATTTTTTGTTGTGTAAGGCTGTCTTCTGCATTGTAGGATGTAGCATCCCTGGTTTCTACTCATTAGACGTAGCACTTCCTCAGTTGTGATAACCAAAAACATTTTTAGACATTGCCAATTTACCCTCAAGGGAAACAATTGCTGCTGATTGACAATCACTGTAGTACAGTTAAGAGGTGGTAGATGGTGGTTAGTTAGCTTGCACTAAGATTAAATACACATTTTTCTTGCCATTTTCTGGCATATAGTATATATTTGAGTATGAGGGCAGTTATCTATACTCAGTTTATATGATACTTACTTATTTTATCACATTTATTGTGTTATAATAAAATTTCTTCCATTATTTTTTCTCATTATATTCAACAACCATGCAGAAAAACATCTATTAGTTTTTCAAAGGTCAGCTCCACGGAACTCCTCTTATCCTCACTATCTGAGGCCTTAAAACAAAGAAGAATTAATGCAAATAGAAACTCAAATGAAGAACTTAATTTATGGGGAAATTAAATTTATGCAGAAGCAAGTTCTATTTTATGTAGTGATGGTAGAATAAGTGTTATGTCCAGCCACTACTTGAAGAGAGGCTGGGATCTAGACCTGGGAGTCAACTGTATAGCTGAGAACTGAAATTATGAAAAATCCTAGAGAAAAATGAAAAGCTAAAGGGACTGAAGATTAAACCTTAACATGAAGCTATGGACATGAAACTAGCTAAAAGAGAAAAGGATATTTATTGCTTGAAACAACAGTAGCCAATGATTCATTAATAAAAGGGAATGACAACCCTACCACAGCGGTCACTCTAAAGGTCAACTGTAGGAAAAACGAAGAAAGAAGGGAAAGAAGGGAGGGAGAAAAGAAGGAAGAAAAATTCTATCTACTAGTTGTATGTGGACTTGTGGGTTTGGAGTGAGAAGGACAGGATACAAGAGAGGCACCTGATAACTTGTCAGGCTTGAGATGAGTATGTATTCTAACAGAACTTTGTTGGCTGTGATCTATGGAGAATCAGCTCAGGAGCACCTGCTCTTTGTCCTGAATAACCTAGTTCCTGGAGTGAAAGGAAAAGGGTGCCTAACATGGTAAAGAATGTAAAATAATCCCCATACTTCTTTTGTCCCTACCTTCCTTTAAATTTACATATTAATCATTTGATACTGCTCTTGGGCTAGTTAACTGCTTGCCTACTGCAGTGAGAGAGATAAAGAGCCTTTATTGTCATATGCCAAAGGGCCATGAACAGATCATTCTAGTTTTTGCAAGAAAAATTAGTTTAGGATAAATTCCTCTAAAACCAAATCATGCTTTGTATTTTTTTAAAAAATATCCAGTTGACTTATAGCAAGAATTTTAGAATGAGTCAAAACATTCAGTTTCCTGGGAATACAATTAACAAACAATTCAACCTAGAAGGTTTACAAAGAAATTACATGGCTCAAAATTAGATGGGACATTTTACGGAGTCTTTTTTCCTTCAATCACATAAGCAATAAGTGACTCATACTTTTTAATAACACTTGCTTTGACCATTGGACAGTCGGACAGTTGGAGTCTCCATTCTCCCATTTGTCTGGATGCTTTCTGGAGAAGGTAGTTCCGAGTTTCTGATAGCCAAGACAAAAAGGGAAACATCACTGAGTTATATTTCTTATTTTATAAAAGAAAATAAGCGACTCGGTAGCGACTAACCTCCCTGGTAGTGTCAAGAGTCTGAAACAGATGTATCGCCAGAGATAGAAGGAACACGTTAGGCCAGAGGCCAGATGTCTTCTTCCCAGATGAGAAGCTAATGCCTCTTTCCCTATACAATGCTACGTTAAGGGGCGCTTGGGAAGAAGAGTGGTTAAGAATTGCGGACTTTCAGGCAGAGGGTCCCTAAACTAGCTTCTGAGAGATCTTTAGAAGCCTCAGGGGCATAAAAATCTCGGGTGGGTACATTGCTCGTTTTGCAGATTGAGAAGCGGTCACTTTTTGGTCTCAGACGGTAGCGAAAGACGTGTGAAGGCGACCACTTCCCCCGCTTTCGGTGAACCCCAGAACTTGAAACTCCCCCAGCAGGAGCCGCAGTTTTCCTTTCTGGCCCCACCACAGCGAACCCAAAGCACGAATCCAAAAGAAAACAGATGAATCGAGCCGATTCCAACAGAGGAATCCGGCCGGGTGCGAAATTCGCCCTGAGGCGGAAAAGATGAGAAAGTCGTCCCACTCCAACCAATCAGATTAGAGGAAATCTTGGCACACACCCCCCCCCCTTCCCGCCAGCCAATCAGCATCTAGTTCGATGGGCCCGGCCCACTGACACAGGGAAAAAGCCTTTTAAATTTTATTAGTATAGCTTTCCCCCGCCACCGTCATTCTAGGCCTTTCCACAAACTGCGGTCAAAAAAGGAAAACTGCATGTAACAATTCCAAAGCTGGTCAGTCTTGCGGTGAGAAGCGAAACCACAGACCTCTTAAAACAGTGATACTAAGAGGGACAGGGACAGGGAAACGAGGGTTCTGGAGAGAACTACAACTCCCAAGGACCTTTGCGCGGATTACGCGCGCCCCGAGCAAGAGGGCGGACTAGCGTAGGAAGGAGACTGAGGGTCACGAGGCTGCTCTAGGACTTCCTGAAGTGGGCGGGACTTGAGGTGGGCGGGGCAGTGGCCACCGCGGCTCTCCCGCTTTGTGTCCTCCTCCCTCGGCCTCAGCCGCCAGAGACGTCGGAGGGGGCGTGGCCCGCGCGGAGGCTGGTGGGGGAGCGAGCGCCGCGGGACGTGGGTGACGCGTCTCCTTCCAGCTCAGCGGTGTGTGAGGTGTCGCGGCTCCGCTGGCGATTGGCTGTTGAGAGGCGAGTGCGCAGCGGCCGTTGGTCGCCGGCAGCACGGAGCGAGAGCCGGGGCGGGCGGGGGGGATATGGGGGGGCAGCGGCGGTGGCGGCTGGAGAAGGCGGGCGCGGACGAGCCGGCGGCCGCGGCAGCAGCGGCGGTCCCCGGAGTCGTCCTGTGAAGCGCCCCGGTCGGCGCCGCCGTGGGCCCCTGGGAGAGGGCAGCCAGCGCTCAGGAACCGGTCCTCCAGCGCCGCAGCCCTTCGGACTCTCGGTCCCATCCTCACTCTCCTGCTCCGGCTCCTCCATCTTGGCCTCGGCAGTGGCAGCTGCGGGGAGGATGTGCCGCCTTCTGGCAGGGGGAGGAAGGAGGAGAAGATGAAGAAGTACCGGCGGGCCTTGGCCCTGGTCTCCTGCCTCTCTCTGTGTTCCCTAGTCTGGTGAGTAGCCGCGACCACACGGGAGTTTCCCGTGAGGGGAGACGGGGCAGGGAGCGGCCCAGGTCACACCCCCAAATCATCCTGGCTTTTGGGGTGCGGGTCTCCGAGGCGCCTATGAAGCAACAAACACATTATTCCGTGACTTCCCGGCGGACTGGCCTGGCAGCACTCTGTATGGAGGTTTTCATGGTGCATTTTGGAATTTACAGAGTCTTAAGTGGCAGAGGAAGCGTCCGGGTGCCTTTGTACCCAGTTACCCTGGCCCTTGGCGATGGAGAGGTGTTTGGGTAGTGTTCAGATAGAGACTGGCTAAGTTGTTCGGTCTTAGTACCAGCCACTTGTTTTCATGGTGTGCGAAGGGCAGAAAGCGTGTCGGATGTGGCGTGTTCCCTACAGGCGATTTTAAAAACGTGACTTGTGAAGGTGAGTAATGTACAAACAGTAGTTCTCCTGGCCCTTTTCTCTCCTGGTGTTTGCCTCGGATACTCTTGGGGTTGCTGTTCTTGGAAACTTTGGGGGGCGTTATGAAGCACTTTTTCCAGGGGTAGATGATAAGAAGCTGTTAAGTAGAGTGTGTCTTAGGTGTAGTGTGCACGGGTGTTTCTGATAGTGTGCCTTGGATAATGTCCCTTAGTAATGGAAGGATAAGCCCTGCATTTTGAAGGCGAGAAGAGGCTTTGTCTATAAGTTTATATATGGAGTTTCTGTTAATCCCTGGCACATTTGGGTTTTTGGGGAGGAGCAGAGAAAGCTTACCAGTCAAAGGATCGTTACCATTGCACTTGAAAAATCCCTTCTGTACTCCGAGGGGATTTCTTCAGAGTTGTGTGATGTTTGCTGATTGAACAGATGCTTCTGTCAAAGTGATTTACTGTTACATTAAAATCTAGGTAAACTATGTTTCTTGTTTAGCTTATTTCTACAAAACACCGACAGTTTTTTTCATTAGTGTGGGGTGTCTAACGGATTCCAAAGACACTGAAGTTGTACCAGAAAATAATAGATAAATAAGAAGAAAAGAAAACACTTGCCTGGCTGAAGAATTTTGAGTGGTAGGTTGATAGACGTTTTAGAGAACAAGAAATTTGACCTTTCTGATATTTACTCTCAACCCTTTAGTTAAGACCAGTGTTACCTCACCTTAATACTTACCAGCATCACGTTGGGTACAAAAAGTGGTTGTAGGAAGTGAGTACACTCACCTCATTTTAAATTTAAATTTGTACATGAGAGAGGGAAACCTGTATTCATAACCACTTCTTTCTATTGGCTGTTTAGTTGTAGGTTATGCATCTTTTCTCTTTCTTCCTGATCTTGCCCATCTTTAGATCATGTTATTATTCTTCATTACTTTCTGAAATGGTTTAGGGCAAAGAGGTTATACTTTTCATTCACATTTAAAACACACCAGGATCTCTGATTTTTTTTTCTAAGTTGAAATATAACATTGTGTTATATTTCAGTTGTAGAACATATTGATTTGAAATAGTTACATATTGTGATATGATTACCATTGTAGCAGTAGTTAAGCACCTCTATTGTATTACATAGCCATTCCTTCTTGTGGGAATAATTAAGATCTAGTCTGTGAGAGTTGGACTGTGAAGAAGGCTGAGCGCCGAAGAATTGATGCTTTTGAACTGTGGTGTTGGAGAAGACTCTTGAGAGTCCCTTGGACTGCAAGGAGATCCAACCAGTCCATCCTAAAGGAGATCAGTCCTGGGTGTTCATTGGAAGGATTGATGCTGAAGCTGAAACTCCAATACTTTGGCCACCTCATGCGAAGAGTTGACTCATTGGAAAAGACCCTGATGCTGGGAGGGATTGAGGGCAGGAGGAGAAGGGGACGACAGAGGATGAGATGGCTGGATGGCATCACCGACTCTATGGGCATGAGTTTGAGTAAACTCCGGGAGTTGGTGATGGACAGGGAGGCCTGGCATGCTGCGATTCATGGGGTCGCAAAGAGTCGGACACGACTGAGCGACTGAACTGAACTGTGTCTCAGCAAGTTGATAATTATCACACAATGGTATTGTTTATACTAACTGTACAGTGGTCTTCAGGACTAGCTAATCTACCAGTTGCAAGTTTCTCCCCTTAAATGGAATTGAAAAAAATTAATTGGTTGGTGGCAGTGAAATCAAACATTTCAGTGTAGTTTTAAAAATCATTTGTGGAATTAAATTAACTGTGCTTCTATTGCTTTAATTTCTGTCTGCCTTTTGCTTAAGCTAATCTCAATACGGTTTCTCAACTTGATTCATGAGAAATAGTGATGAGCTCACGACTTGTTCAGTTGCTCAGTCGTGTTTGATTCTTTGCGATCCCATGGACTGCCAGCACATCAGGTTTCTGTCCTTCACTGTCTCCTGGAATTTGCTCAGACTCATGTCCATTGAGTCGATGATGCCATGACCTGTTAGGGGAGAAAAAACCAGTTGGCCTATTGAAAATAATAGTCATAAAGTTCTGTAAAGTTTGTTGATTTTCACAATAAAAATGGATGTTGATGGTTTAAGTAATGCAAAATTTAAGAAACTTTTGTTTAAGAAACAATTGGGTTAGTCTGTTTTGAGATTTGTTTGCACTGCCAAATTCAGAGAGATTTTAATTGCTCTTTACTGAAGTGGTGGGAAGGCATTAAAGTAGAATATTAAGGCTTGAGAATTTTTTGGAAGGGTCATGATGAGATCAGGAAGAGGAGTGGTGTATGGTGTGATTGGCAGAGACTTCCTTGGGAAATTGGAATAATGAAATTAAGTCCCTGACTCACCTGGCGATCTGGTCCTTGCTGCAGTCTGGTCTGTTAGGTCATTTCTCAATATCTCCATTCTCCCTTAGCCTAATGCCATTGTAGGGTTCAGCAGGTTTTGCAAAAGAGTTATTTTTGTCTTTGTCATTCATAAAGTGTTCCAAGATTTTGTGATTCATTTCTTTTTTAAGTTGTATCATTTTGTAGATTTTTGAGTGCTATATGTTTATACTATAACACTCTAGTTTCTGAATTTCCAGCCTCCTCATCCTACCAGTATTACTGCATTTTGTAACCACCTTATTTATATTGTCACATATTTACAGATCTTGATTATGTTTCCCCTCTCCTTTTGTCTTTCCAGCCTGGAGTCCTAACCTTAGATTACTTTCACAGAAGACCCATCCAATCTTTATTATTCATTCTGGTTGCTATTTTTTTCCTTTTTTCATACTTCTATGTGATTATCAAGTAGCACAGAGTATTTTAGGCATATATGTATTATAGCTAACAGCAAGAATAATTATGATAGCTATTATTTATTGTCAGATACCTCTTTGTCAAGCCTGTGGTGTGTACTTTGCACATTTTAGCACCCTAGCACCTTTAATCTTCACAACAACCTATGTGTATTATTGATAAATTAATTTTACATTTTATAGTTGAGGAAGTAGAGAAGTAACTTGGCTAAGGCAAAGCAGCTATTAAGTTCTGGAGCTTGGATTTGAACCTAGGTTGCCTGATTCATAGGATCCTGACTGCTGTAATCCTTTGACTATGGGCCAGAAAGCCTATATTGTAGTTATGGCTCCATCACTTAGTAGATCTTCGTCCTTGGACATGTTTTGTGGTGACTTCGAATCTTATTTCTTATATCCTAAAAGTGGGAAAACTAATTCATTCACAGCCCATAGGGTTGTTAGGATGGTAATATGAGAGAGAATATATATGGTAGATCTTTGTAACATAATAAGGGTACATTATCTCTATATTTCACCATAAACTCATTCAGCAAAGGTTTTTTGCATGCTCATTATGTACCAGATGTTGTTACTGGCATTGAAAACCTGAAAATAGGGTGACCAACTTATCCTGGTTTTAGCCGTAAAAGCCCCAAGTACCAGGAATCCTCTCTGTTAGTTTCCTATTGCTGCTGTAACACGTTACCAAAAATTTAGTGACTTAAAACAACATACATTTATTATCAGTTTTGGGGGTCAAAAGTCCAAAATAAGTCTTAACTGGGTTAAAGTCAAGGTGTCAGCAGGCCTGGTTCCTTGAGACTCTAAGGGGAAGAATCTACTTGACTTTTTCAGCTTCTTGGGGCTGCTTGTATTCTGTTGATCACCATTCTAAAAAGGAAAAAAAACACTCGCCTTAAGTGGTAGATATTCAGATTTTTTTGTGTCCTCCCCTCATCAGAAATTAAAAGACGCTTACTCCTTGGAAGGAAAGTGATGACCAACGTAGACAGCATATTAAAAAGCAGAGACATTACTTTGTTAACAAAGGTCCGTCTAGTCAAGGCTATGGTTTGTCCAGTGGTCATGTATGGATGTGAGAGTTGAACTATAAAGAAAGCTCAGCACCAAAGAATTGATGCTTTTGAACTGTGGTGTTGGAGAAGACTCTTGAGAGTCCCTTGGACTGCAAGGAGATCCAACCAGTCCATCCTAAAGGAGATCAGTCCTGGGTGTTCATTGGAAGGACTGATGTTGAAGCTGAAACTCCAGTACTTTGGCCACCTGCTGTAGAGAACCGAGTCATTGGAAAAGACCCTGATGCTGGGAAAGATTGAGGGCAAGAGAAGAAGGGGACGACAGAGGATGAGATGGATGGCGTCACTGACTCAATGGACATGGGTTTGGGTGGACTCCGGGAGTTGGTGACGAACAGGGAGGCCTGGTGTGCTGCGGTTCATGGGGTCACAAAGAGTCCGACACGACTGAGCGACTGAACTGAACTCATCAGAAAAACATTGTGTATATAGCTTTATTATGTTCTTAATTGTTTATAAGATTTATACATGTGCAAATATGGTATTAGTATATTTATATAACTAATAACAGTGTACGTAATAAGTGACACAAATTAGGTGATTAAGAAAGGTGAGAAAGAAAATAATCTAATACTTTGTTAACAGACGTTTTTGTCCTTATTTAAAAAGTAATAATTTGGTGAGAGATGTGTAATTGACTGAATAGATTATTTTACATCATAATGGGGATGAATAATAGCTTGTACTTAGCCCTGCGATTTTGTTATTGGCTTATGCTTGCCTTATTATTATCTTTGTGGGAATTTTTTTCAGAGCCACTTCTCCATGTTGTGAGAGTCAGTTTAGTTAAAACTAAATAAGTTAATCCCTAAATCTGCTTCATTGGACACACGTAAATGATATTGCATCACAATATGCTGGAAGTAAAATTTATTTTATGGTTTACTGTTTGTGGAACTTCCGTTCTTTCCTTGACTTTCAGACTGTATAGTCTCTGCCGTTATGACTGGCTGACCTTTAGATGGAGTGTGAATCCTTATATTAATCTTGGTAAAGCTAAATAAAAGTTAACTTTTTTTTTTTAGAGTATTTTTAGGTTCATAGCAAGATTGAGCAGAAAGTACAGAGATTACCTTTAATACTTGATCGCTGCCCCCACCACATGCTTAACTTCTTGCATTATCAGCATCTCCCACCAGAGTGGTTTAATTTATTTAAGGCTGAAAAAAAATCTCTTTTTTTCTTTTTTGCACCGAAAAGGATCATCTTGGAAGAGCTCATATTTAGAGCTAATGAAAGAAGAGCCTGACATTTAAACGATTCTCATACATTTGACGGATAGTTACCAAAAATAGTGTAAAAGGTCTTTAGGAACTCAAAGGGAAGACTTTGTATTCTATAATAGATATGATCTATCTCTAGCTGTGTGTCCTTGGACAAGTTACCTCTGTGAGCTTCAGTTCTCATCCATAAAATGGTTTGAGAATGGTGAAGTGGCAGTCACACTAGGGGAGAGTTGATAGATAACCTAATTCAGGGTAGTCTGTTTTGTTGGTGTTTTTGGCCTTAGTATTAATAGTAATTTTTCTGAGGGTATGCCACCTAGTTTTCATTGATTTAAGAGGTTTATTTCTTGGTTTGTAATTTTGTCTCTGTACCCTTTATTTTGCTTTTTCTCTGACAGTTTTGCTGGTTTCTTGCTCATTTGTTAATATGCATAAAGTGAAAGGAAAGTGAAGTCACTCAGTTGTGTCCGACTCTTTGCGATTCCTGGACTGTAGCCTACCAGGCTCCTCCATCTGAGGAATTTTCCAAGCAAGAGTACTGGAGTGGGTTGCCATTTCCTTCTCCAGAACCATTTCCTTCTTCCCAACCCAGGGATCGAACCCAGGTCTCCCACATTGCAGGCAGATGCTTTACCATCTGAGCCACCTGGGAAGCTTTGAGTGAGCAGAAAAATAAGAAACTTGATTTTTTTTTTGTTTATATTTTTATAAGCAGTATTTTTTTTTTTTCCTTTTAAAGATAATGATTAGAAATTTCCATGGGGGAAAAATTTTTCCTTGAAAATTTCCAACTCTGTCTTTGATCCGGAGATTTTTTTCCCTATGTTTTGTTTCTATAACTTTTTAAAGACTCTAAATCTGCTTCTTTTCTGAATCAAATAATATTAAAAATAAGGAAAATAATAAAATAACCCTTCTCCAAATTATTTGATGACTTTAAAAAAAAGTCTGTCTTGTTCTGGGAATGTAATGTTCAGCATGGCAAGTGTACGTAATAGTGTATTGTATGTTTGAAAGTTGCTAATAAGAGAGTAGATCTTAAGAATTCTCAGAAAAAGCCTTTGTACTAGTGATGGTGGATGTCAGCTAAACTTTTGTGGTGATCATATGGCAATAAATACTAATATTGAATCATATTGTACACCTGAAACCGATGTAATGTTATATGTCAATTATATCTCAGTAGAAAAAGTTAAATACTTTCTTCTGGAACTATGTGAAAAAGCTTGGGAAGAAAGTTTATTTTTAGTCTGGGATATACATTCCATAGAAAATGTCTGGTACTTAAAAGAGGTCTTGGGTTGTTAAAAACAGTGTCAGCTCCCTTCAGACAAATGAGATGAAACCAGATTGCCTAAATAGGAAAGTCTGTGAAAGAAGGTGTTTGATGTCTTTGTGTAAAAGCTGAACACTTGTCTTCAGTAAAAAATATGGTAAATAATTTACTTATAATATCCTTTGGAATTATTTTTTAAAGAACTGGATGTATTTCATAATAGCCTCTTTAGATTATTAAACATTTGAAGATGTATTGGAATAGATGCAAGTAGTAGACAGTAAAAAATGTGTTGGCAGACATTGAAAAAAACAAAAGATGTCAGCACCAAACTTACCTTTGGATGTTGGTTATTTCATTTTTCAGCTATTCATGAACTCTTTCAAGTTTTCTTTCACTTTTCTCAACAATCTGAATAGAGAAATGAATCTACATGTATACCTAATAGTCTAGTGCTTTTTAATCAAAGGGAAGAGATAAGTTTACCAAAAATTTAAGTGCTTTATTATTCTCTCAAGTCATCTTTATGTGGAAACATTTGTATATTTGAAATATGTTAGTGAGAAACTAAATACTCTTTGTTGGAAACAAAGATTATACTTCAGTGCCAGGTGTATGTTCACCTGTTTTGTTTTCAAGGCTGTATTTTAAGTAGTTTCAGAAAATAAAATTGTACATGTCTCAAGGGAATGAAAATTGCTTTTGCGTATTTGCAGTATGTCAGTCCTTTGGTATACATTTGTTTCATAAATGCTGAGTTTTTTGAAAAATTTTGATTTTTAGGACTTCGTTTTTGTAATGACTCAGTTAAAAATTATTTTATATTTTTCGTAAAAGTAACACTTTGTTAGAAAATGTTTTGTAGCATTGACATAGCTTATAAGTACTGAGTTTATTTTGTATTTCTTATTACGGAGTATTTGAAATCAGTAACAGGAGAAAATGTGTAAAGTGCTTATTAAAACAGTGCTTTGCTCTTAGTAAGTTCTTATTATTCACTCAGTCTGGATACTTTGGCAGAAGTTGGATCCTAGGCTGAAGTATCAGAGTTCAGGTATAGGAATCCATATGTTTGTTCAAAATATTATTTGGTTGCCAACAATATATTGAGTGTGGTGGGGGTTGCTAGAGAAGCAGGAGACTTGAGCTCTGCCCTGAGGAGTATACAAGTTGGTGTCAGAATATACAAAGATATTGGTGTGAAAATGGCATGAAACCAAGTTAGAGCTTGACTGTAATCCTTTCTTTCCTGTGTTAACAGTGAACCTTTTTGGGTACTTATTTTTGTTCTAAGTGCTTTATATACACTTAACTCAGTTGACTTTATTAAACTCTTTTTGAGATAGTCACCACATTTTAAAGAGACTAAGAAAGGCACAGAAAAATTAACTAACTTGCCAAAATTGTCAGTAAGCAATGCTGGAATTTAAGTAGCCTTTGAATCTGAGCCTGTGCTCTTAACCACTATGCTGTGCCACCTGTAGGCTGATAGGTGGCCTTAGGCAAGTTTCTCTACCTTTTCTTTGTCAGTTTTCTTATCTAAAAAATGAGGTTGACTGGATTGACTCAATGAGGAAGGAATATTGGAATTATTCATTCATGAAGCTTTAAAAAAAAAATGCCGGTGGCTCTGTAGCAGTAGCGGCGGCGGCGGCGGCGGCGGCTGGTCTCCGGCAGGATGAGCGGCTTCAGCAGCGAGGAGCGCGCGCGCCCTTCACCCTCGAGTACCGAGTCTTTCTCAAAAATGAAAAAGGACAATATATCTCTCCATTTCATGATATTCCAATTTATGCAGATAAGGAAGTGTTTCACATGGTGGTTGAAGTGCCACGCTGGTCAAATGCAAAAATGGAGATTGCTACAAAGGACCCTTTAAACCCAATTAAGCAAGATGTGAAGAAAGGAAAACTCCTTTACGTTGCAAATCTGTTCCCTTATAAAGGATATATCTGGAACTACGGTGCCATCCCTCAGACTTGGGAAGACCCAGGACACAATGACAAACACACTGGCTGTTGCGGTGACAATGACCCAATTGATGTGTGTGAAATTGGAAGCAAGGTGTGTGCACGAGGGGAAATTATCAGAGTGAAAGTTCTGGGCATTCTAGCTATGATTGATGAAGGGGAAACTGACTGGAAAGTCATTGCCATTAATGTGGAAGATCCTGATGCAGCCAATTATAATGATATTAATGATGTCAAGCGGCTGAAACCTGGCTACCTGGAAGCTACTGTGGATTGGTTTAGGAGGTACAAGGTTCCAGATGGAAAACCTGAGAATGAGTTTGCTTTCAATGCAGAGTTTAAAGATAAGAACTTTGCAATTGACATTATTGAAAGCACTCATGACTACTGGAGAGCATTAGTGACTAAGAAAACTGATGGAAAAGGAATCAGCTGCATGAACACCACGGTGTCTGAGAGCCCCTTCCAGTGTGATCCTGATGCTGCCAAAGCCATTGTGGATGCTTTACCACCACCGTGTGAATCTGCCTGCACAATACCAACAGATGTGGATAAGTGGTTCCATCACCAGAAAAACTAAGGAAGTTTCTCTGGAATACAAGCTGATACTGCTGCATCCTGCTTGTTGGAAAGTGTTAGATGTCAAAGTAGTAGCTTTTCCAAGCTTTAAATTTATAGAACTAATCAGTCAGATTCTGCTGTCACCAATCCAATATATTCATACGTTATCCATCTAAGAGCATTTGTCATGTCAACTAAAGTAACTTTTAGTTCCTGCTTAAATATCAAGGCGGTTGTAGTTTGGAAGTCATCTGTGACTGAGTATGGAAGATAAGTACATATTGGATGTATATGTTTGCCATGGGTTAGGAAATAAAAATTATTTTGTTTCAAAAAAAAAAAAAATGCCTAAGCCACTTACCTTGGAAGTTTGGTAAGTTTGGAATATTCTTTTGTGTGTTCCAGTAGTTACTACTAAATTAAATGAATTCTGAGACTTTTCTTTTGCACTTTTAACATTCTGAGATACCTGATTTGAGCATTAGTGAACAGTACAAAAAGCTGAGTTGGTTAGTAGGGGCTTGAAGAGAAAAACTGGATAGGAGTTGTCAGGTAAGACTTGGTTTTATGAGAAATGACATCTGTGGTTCATAAAACTTTGCTTCAGTGGAGTGCAGGCGCTTCACAAACTGAAAGAAGATATACTGGTGCTACTAATATGAATAGTGGCCTTTCCCTAGTTTGCGTGTGTATGTGCTTCTGCTTGCCTGCCTGCAGTGGGCAGATAGAACTTAATTGTCAGGAGAAATGAGAAAGAGTTATGGGTAAAGGAGACAGTGTACTTGATATGAGTGGAAATGATAGTAAGCAGACAAACCTGAGTAGGAAATAAAGTCATTCCTTGGTATTTGGGGGAGGGATTGCTTCCAGGACTCCACCTCGATGTTTAAGTCTGCTTTGTAAAATGGCATGGTCACTTTGCCCTCTGTATAAACGGATTTGGAACCTGTGGATGCGGAGAGCCAAATGTTTTCTGGAGATTGTGATGGGTTGTGTAAGTTAAACCAAGGAGTTAGACAGCGAAGATCCAGCAAGAGAAGTGGTGTTTGGAGACTATTATTTTGACATCATTGTATTAGATATTTCTCAGAGAAGAACTGATGGAGGGATGATCACTAAATGAAAAGCAATTGGAATAGTTGAAGTTTGTCATAACAAGGACTTAACTTGGCAGTAGAAATGAAGAGGGTGTGTTGAACAGTGGTTTTGAGCAAGTCAGTGATCAGGTTTGATGATAGGTTGGCAGGTTGGCAATGCAGTAGAAACAGCATTGGGCTATGATTCAAAGGAACCGGGTTTTGGTTTGCCTCTGACCAGCTCTTGGTCTTCAACACTGCCTTTCAGTCATCTATCTCAGTGTCAAAAGATGTTTACGGAGGCTTCTGTTTGCCGTGTTCTGTGCAGGGTTCTGGCGGACAAAACAAAGTAGCTGCTTTCGTGGAGCTGACTGTGGTTGAGAAAATAAATTCTAGGGTCTAAAATTATGAATCTGAAAGTTCAAAGAGAGGAATGAACTTTTTTCTTTTAACTTGGGCAACTAGAGGAATTTGAGGTGTTAAAAAAGAATTCAAAGAGTTGCAAAGAGAGAAGGAGCTTTTAGTTGAGATGAGTAGAATATCCTAGTGGCGACGTTGTATGAGTGAAAGTCGCTCAGTCATGTGTGACTCTTCGCGGGCCCATGAACAATATAGTCCATGGAATTCTCCAGGCCAGAATACTAGAGTGGGTAGCCTTTACCTTCTCCAGGGGATCTTCCCAACCCAGGGATCAAACTCAGGTCTCCTGCAGTGCAGGCAGATTCTTTACCAGCTGAGCCACAAAGGAAGTACAAGGGAGACGATATATATAGGCACTTAATGCAGACTTCAGTAAAGATGACACTTTGGCTAGAGCTGTTCTCCTAGAGGGGATCGTTTAGGAAACAGAACCTTTTGAATGAACATGGAGTTGCTGCAGATACTTAGAAACAAAGAAAGGTGACAAGCAAACTAAGGCTCTGAAGAGAAGGAAGAAACTAGGGAAAGAAGTTTAATGAGGTCAGAAATATAATAGTCTCAGATACCCTGAGAAGCTTGAAAATTGAGAAAAGGACCTTGTTTTCAAAAGAGAGAGGTGATTGATTAACTTTTGTGAGAGGAAATAGAAAGTATTTGGAGAGTGGTAGGTGTGAGTTCATATACATTTGTTTGGCAGCCAGAAGGAATGCAAGAGGTTGGAGTAGCCTCCTGTATGCTTCAAATTATCCAACCCATTTCCATCTGAGGTTGATTTGCTTCAAATTATCCAACCCATTTCCATCTGAGGTTGATTGAATTCTAAGATGCTGAGGGTCTCCTGCAAGGGACTTGAGCATCCATGGATTTTGGCATCTAAAGAGGGTCCTAGAACCAAGATACCTAGGAACAGCTGTTTTCACTACTTTGGAATTTGACAAATGAGAGACGATGACAGGACAGCAGCTGATAGCAACTGCTGCCATTTGAATGCATATTCTATGCCAGACTAAGCATTGAACAAATAGATTCAAGGGATAAGGTTTGATAGAATGTCTGAAGAACTATGGGCGGAGGTTCGTGACCTTGTACAAGAGGCAGTGATCAAAACCATCCCCAAGAAAAAGAAACCCAGAAAGGCAAAATGGTTGTCTGAGGAGGTCTTACAAATAGCTGAGAAAAGAGAGGTGAAAGACAAAGGAGAAAAGGAAAGATATACCCATCTGAATGCAGAGTTCCAAAGAATAGCAAGGAGAGATAAGAAAGCCTTCCTCAGCGATCAATACAAAGAAATAGAGAAAAACAATAGAATGGGAAAGATCTCTTCAAGAAAATTAGAGATACCAAGGGAATATTTCATGCAAAGATGGGCTCAAATAAGGACAGAAACGGTATGGACCTAACAGAAGCAGAAGATATTAAGAGGAGGTGGCAAGAATACACAGAAGAACTGTACAAAAAAGATCTTCATGACCCAGATAACCACGATGGTGTGATCACTCACCTAGAGGCAGACATCCTGGAGTGCGAAGTCAAGTGAGCCTTGGGAAGCATCACTACGAACAAACCTGGTGGAGGTGATGGAATTCCAGCTGAGCTATTTCAAATCCTAAAAGATGATGCTGTGGAAGAGCTGCACTCAATATGCCAGCAAATCTGGAAAACTCAGAAGTGGCCATAGGATTGGAAAAGGTCAGTTTTCATTCCAATCACAAAGAAAGACAATACCAAAGAATGTTCAAACTACTACACAGTTGCACTCACCTCATGCTAGCAAAGTAATGCTCAAAATTCTCAAAGCCAGACTTCAACAGTACGTGAACTGAGAACTTTCAGATATTCAAGCTGGATTTAGAAAAGGCAGAGGAACCAGAGATCAAATTGTCAACATCCACTGGATCATAGACACAGCAAGAGAATTCCAGAAAAACATCTACTTCTGCTTTGACTACACTAAAGCCTTTTACTGTGGATCACGAGAAACTGTGGAAAATTCTTCAAGAGGTGGAAATACCAGACCAACTTAACTGTCTCCTGAGAAATCTGTATGGAGGTCAAGAAGCAACAGTTAAAACCGGACATGGAACAATGGACTGGTTCCAAATTGGGAAAGGAGTATACGTCAAGGCTGTATATTGTCACTCTGCTTATTTAACTCATATATAGAATACATCATGTGAAATTCTGGGCTGGATGAAGCGCAAGCTGGAATCAAGATTGCCGGGAGAAATATCAATAACCTCAGATATGCAGATGACACCACTTAATGGCAGAAAGCAAAGAGGAACTAAAGAGTCTCTTGATGAATATCAAAGAGGAAAGTGAAAAAGCTGGCATAACCTCAACATCCGAAAAATGAAGATCATGGCATCCAGTCCCATCACTTCATGGCAAATAGATGGGGAAACAATGGAAACAATGACAGACTTTATTTTCTCGGGCTCCAAAAATCACTGCAAATGGTGACTGTAGCCATGAAATTAAAAGACGCTTGCTTCTTGGAAGAAAAGCTATAACCAACCTAGACAGCATATTAAAAAGCAGAGGCATTACTTTGTCGGCAAAAGTCCATCTAGTCAAGGCTGTGGATTTTCCATTAGTCATGTATACATGTGAGAGTTGGACTACAAAGAAAGCTGAGCCCTGAAGAATTGATGTTTTTGAATTATGGTGTTGGAGAAGACTCTTGAGAGTCCCTTGGACTGCAAGATCTAACCAGTCAATCCTAAAGAATATTCATTGGAAGGACTGATGCTGAAGCTCCATTCTGACTTTGGCCACCTGATGTGAAGAGCTGACTCATTAAAACAGACCCTGATGCTGGGAAAGATTGAAGGGAGGAGGAGAAGGGGGCGACAGAGGATGAGATGGTTGGATGGCGTGACTGATTTGGTGGATTTGAGTTTGAGCAAGCTCCGGGAGTTGGTGATGGACTGGGAAGCCTGGTGTGCTACAGTCCATGAGGTTGCAAAGAGTCGGACACAACTGAGCAACTGAACTGAAGCATTGCACATGCATTATTTCATTTTCCTGTTTTACAGTGTTTATATTGAGACTTATGGCTTTTGTAATTAGTTTGCCCAAGAGAATGTGCATAATAAAAAGGGGAACCCAGGATGTAAGAGTTGGTTTATAAAGAAGGCTGAGCACCAAAGAATCGGTGCTTTTGAATTGTGGTGCTAGAGAAGACTCTTGAGTCCCCAGGACTGCAAGGAGATCAAGTTAGTAAATCCTAAAGGAAGTCAACCCTGAATATGCATTGGAAGGACTATTGCTAAAACTCCAATACTTTGGCTACCTGATGCGAAGAACTGACTCTTCGGAAAAGACCATGATGCTGGGAAAGACTGAAGGAAAAGAAGGGGGTGGCAGAGGATGAGATGGTTAGAAAGCATCACCGTTTCAATGGACATGGATTTGAACAAACTCTGGGAAATAGTAAAGAACAAGGAAGCCTGGAGTGCTGCATTCCATGGGGTCACAAAGAGTTGGACAGGCCTAAGTGACTGAACAACAACAAGTTTTGACTTTGAAGTCCATGCTCTAGCCACTACACTACAAAACTTTGTCTCTTGGGGCTGTGATCTAAATCAAGGGGTAAACATTGCCCCTCCTTTGTGATAGTTCTTATATTTGTATCTGCAGTAACTAGCCTTAATAACATGATCAGTTCTTAATATAATGGATTAATGTTATTTTCTCACCTTTCTTTTCATTTGTCTGTTGACTAGAGAATATGACATGGGAAATGTAGCAGTACAGAAAGATGATAGGCTTTGGAGAGAGATCTAGATTGGCTGAGTGACTTTGGACCAATTAACTTCTGAGGTTAAGTTTCTTTGTAAAAGTTAAATTAATATTTTAATGTAAACAGCTTGACACATTAAAGAAAGACTGTGTTCTCTTCTAGAGACATCAGATACTTAGGATCGGATTGGTCATACTCAGTTCATGCTACATTCTTTATAGGTCCCCCTTTTCCCCTCCACTTTACATCGTTACTCTTTTATATTCTATCTTCATTTTCGCTTCTATCCTCCGCCCCCCCCCCCCCCCCCATGTTGGGCATTTACCCTGGAGTATATTTGATGTGTTTCTCCAGTTAATCTTCATGTATTTACTTAGATTTCTGATTTCTTCCAAAAATGATGTTTTGTTTATATGTATTAAAATTTGCATAAATGGTATAATGCTATTAATCTCATTCTTTTTCCTGTTTCCTTCTGCCTAACACTTTTTTTAAAAAAAACCCTAACTTGTTTTAGTTACTGGAATCACCATTATGTGAATTCTGAGTAGTGTGGCAGCTGCCTCAGGAAGGGCTGATGTCATTTATTCACTGAGTATTTATTGAGCCCTTTGCATGTATGCTGCTTCTAAAGAGAGACTTTATACCAACAAATGCATTTGGGAGTATTCTTATTTTTTGCTGTCCTAATACTATAGACTAATTAGAGTGGTTTTGTGATTAAATCTTAATTATCTGGCAAGGTGAACCACTTGCCTTTGCTTTTTTTGTTAATATAGCTATTCTCAGATCAGTTTTTCCATATTTAGAACATCCTTCAGGGTTTTTTCTCTAGGATTTTCTTTAAAAATTTTTTTTTTTTAGTTTACAGTAAATTTATAGTGTTGTGTCGGTTGCAGGCGTGCAGCAGAGTGATTTAGTTATACATATGCATATATCTGTTCTTTCTCATTTTCTTTTCCCACATAGATTATTGCAGAGTATTGAGTAGAGTTCCCTGTGCTATATGGTAAGGATCCTTCAGGTTTTTTGATAAGAATTATATTGGAGTGCTGAATTAGTTTGGGGAGAATTGCTGTCTTTACTTTGCTGTCAACAGCACTCCATCCATGAACATACTAGATCTTCAGTTGTCTTTTCATTTTATGGTTATTATTAGAGTTAACATTTTTTCCTCTATAAATGGTTGTGTAGTTTTTAAGGTTAATTTCTAAATTATTTTTTAAAATTGTTATTGCTAATGGCTTATTTTCTATCTTCTTATTTCTGGGGAGGAAAATATTGGCTTTTTTGCTTATTTTTAAAATTGAAATAATTTATATACAGTTAAGTGCACATGTTGTCAGCTGTATAGTTGGATCAGTTTTGACAAATGCATACATCTGTGTAACTCACACCCATCAAGATGCAGAGCGTTTCTATCACTCCAGAATGTTTTCTCATGTCGCATTCTATAGAATTCCCTGAAGCAACTGGCAATTTGATTTCTGTCACCATGGATTAGTTTTGCTACTTCTGGAAACCTATTTAAATAGAATTAATATAGTATTTATTCTTGTGTCTGACTTCTTTCATGCAATGTAATGTTTCCAAGATTTATCCATCTTATTTCATTCATTAGTAATTCACTCTTTTTTATTGTGAGAACTGGTATAATACATTGTATGAATGTACTACAGTTTATTTATATTCTCTGTTGTTGAGCATCTGGACAGCTTCCAGGTTTTGGCTATTAGGAGTAAAAGCTACTGTGGACATTTTTGTACACATAGTTTTCATTTCTCTTAAGTACATAAAAGTGGAATTGCAAGTACTGAAACAGATGGGTATCTTATGCTTCTGGAGATAGTACCCTGAGAAAGACACATTGCTTATGAAGGATTCCTGCCAGGAATATCTAACGTGAATCTGGTCATGATGAAACATAAGACAAACCTCAAAAAAGGACCTACCATGGTCCTTTTAAATACCATTTTAAAAATAAGAGGATTATGTCCTTCAAAAGTGTCAGTACCAGTTTCATTCTTTTACAAGTGGCTGACCAGTTTTCCCAGCACCACTTGTTAAAGAGCTTGTCTTTTTTCCATTGTATATTCTTGCCTCCTTTGTCGAAGATAAGGTGTCCGTAGGTTCATGGATTTATCTTGGGCTTTCTATTCTGTTCCATTGATCTATATTTCTGTCTTTGTGCCAGTACCATACTGTCTTGATGACTGTGGCTTTATAGTAGAGCCTGAAGTCAGGCAGGTTGGTTCCTCCCATTCCATTCTTCTTTCTCAAGATTGCTTTGACTATTCGAGGTTTTTTTGTATTTCCATACAAATTGTGAAATTATTTGTTCTAGTTCTGTCAAAAATACCGTTGGTAGCTTGATAGGGATTGCATTGAATCTATAGATTGCTTTGGGTAGTATAGTCATTTTCACAATATTGATGAACAATATTGATGAACAGTGTTCATCACAGCACTGTTTATAATAGCCAGGACATGGAAGCAACCTAGAATGCCCATCAGCAGATGAATGGTTAAGAAAGCTATGGTACATATACACAGTGGAATATTACTCAGTCATTAAAAAGAATACATTTGAATCAGTTTTAATGAGATCAATGAAACTGGAGCCCATTATACAGAGTGAAGTAAGCCAGAAAGATAAAGAACATTACAGTATACTGATGCATATATATGGAATTTAGAAAGATGGTAACGATAACCCTATATGCAGAACAGAAAAAGAGACACAGATGTATAGAACAGGCTTTTGGACTATGTGGGAGAAGGCAAAGGTGGGACGACCTGAGAGAATAGCATTAAAACATGTATATTATCAAGTGTGAAACAAATCGCCAGCACAGGTTGGATGCATGAGACAAGTGCTGAGGGCTGGTGCACTGGGAACACCCAGAGGGATGGGATGGGGAGGGAGGCGGGAGGGGAGATCAGGATGGGGAATACATGTAAATCCATGGCTGATTCATGTCAATGTATGGCAAAAACCACTACAATATTGGGAAGTAACTAGCCTCCAACTAATAAAAATGAATGAGAAAAAAAAAAGTGTCAGTACCACATAAGATAAAGGCCAAGAAGTGTTGCAGGTCAAAGGAGGCTGAAGACACAGGACATGGTCTTAGACTTGATTCTGTGCTCGGGGTTGGGAGGGGGAGGGGAATGCTGAAAGGACACTACTGGGGACACAGATTATTGTGTCAGTGTAACACTCAGATTGTTAATTGTAGTGTGGTTGTGTAAGAAAATATCCTTATTCTGAGGAAACGTGTACAGAGATACTTCGAGATACATTACATGGAGTGGGGAAAGAGAGGGCCATGAACTTGCTGTGAGAATGGCAAATGATGGGACAAATGGGTCACAATAGGTAGAGAGGGTTTGCAGTTGTTCTTTGTACTATGTTGGCATTTCTTCTGAAAGCTTGAAATTATTTCCAAATAAAAAGTAGGGGGAAAAAAGATTGGGATTTCCTTTTCTTTAGATAAGGTCTTGATTAATCCACTCAAAAATTTTAAATTATTGTCAGTGAATTCCAATTTTTGTATACTTTGTCCCAATTTTATTTTTCTAGAAACATCCTTGTCTTTTGAGTTTTCAAATATATTAGTATATATAGCTGCTAATATTTTATAATTTTTAAAAATATGTTTTGCTTGTGATTATTTCATGCTTTTAGATCATATTTTGTTAATTCACATCACCAACTCTCCTTTACCAGTTTTTCCAGAGGTTTGCCTTTTTAATATTTTCCTTGGAGAACCAACTTTTGGTTTTAATCTTTTGGTTTGGTTTTTATTTCAGTGGTTTCTGTCCTTAAGGGTATTCCTTTTTTCCTTAGATTTAAACTGTCCTTTATCTTCTTGAGTTGAGAGAGTAGCTCTTTTGTATTCAGTTTGTGTCCAGATACGCTCAGGATAGTTTTCCTGCTGCTGTTTTACCTGCATCCTACCAGTTTTGACGTGTAGTCTTCTGCTCTAATATTTTGTAATGTGCCCTATATTTTCCTCTTTAACAAAAAAATTATTCTGCTTTATAATTTAGTTTACAGACTTTAGAAGGTGGTTAGCTGTTTGTAGCCTAAATGACACTCAGATGCAAATTTTACAAGACTTTTAATTACACTACTCTAAAAGTTAATACCTTTCCATATGAATGGTGAATTCATGCCACCTTAGCGGGGGGGTGACAACAAGAGACAAATGTCCTCTTATTTTCCAGATTCTATTTTTTGAGTTTGTGTGTTTGTGTGAGGGCGTGGTGGATGGGTGGTTGAGTTGGGGAGGTAGTGGTAGTGTTCGAAGCAGGAAATGGGGCTGATGGGAAGAGGAATGAAAAGTGATTGAATTTTGTTCCTGCTATGTGCTACAAAACAGTTCCCCTAAGAACCCTCATTAGTAAGTATTTATTAAACACCTAATGTTTGCAGGTTTTGGCTATGTAGGGAGGGGCTAAAGTAGTTAGGAATATGAAATTGATTCTCAAAGAATTTAAGTGTAAGAGGATATACTTGGCTCACAGTCAATTTAATCAATAGTAATAGAGTCTGAGGGGAGAGTGTCAGGGGCTCACAGACTGCCATTTATCTTGCTTGATGTGATTTCTGGTGCTGAATGTCTTAAAAGTTTTGAAAGGAATTTCATCAGGCTTGGGGTTTTCACAGTACAGTTTTTGAAAGTTGCTTCAGTAGTATGGAATCAGATCCATTTAGTCATGCAGTAAAGTGCCCTCAGCTATTTTAATGTGACCCACTGATTCTTAATGATGGGGCATGCATATCTAATTCACCTGGGAGAACTTGTTGACAATAGAGATTCATTCTTCTTCAGTGTAGTTGGTGTAGGTTTGTGTTATTTTACTTTGGTGATTTAAAATTTCTTGACAGTTCTTAGTTGGTGATCATTTTTATCTATTTTAGTCTTTTTTCTTATACACAAAATTAAGGATATCTTTGCAGGTCTGTCTTTAATTAGCATCTGTCTTTATATAGGGACTGATATATTAGAGGTAAACAGTGATGCTATTGATAAAGCTATAGGGTAGCTTTATCAATAGGGTAGACAAGCTAATAATGTATTACACACTGATGTCAGGTGTACTAGGGTTCTTCAAAGAAATAGAACCCACTTGATATGTAAAGTGAGACGTTGGGTCACATGATTATGGAATCTGAGAAGTTCTACTGTCTTAAAGCTGGAGACTGAGGAAACCCAGTGGTATAATTCAGATAAGTCTGACTGCCTATTAACCAGTGAAGCAGAAGATATAATCCCAGTAAAAGGGCTAGAGAACATGAGATGCCCCAGCTCAGATAGTGAGGCAGGGGAAAAAGGGCAAATTCTTCTGATCATTCCCTTAAAGGATTAGGTGATGCCCACTCGTATTGGGGAGGACAGTCTACTGAGTCCACTGATTCATATGTTGTTGTTGTTCAGTTACCAAGTTGTGTCTGACTCTTTGTGACCTCATGAACTGCAGATTTCAGTGCTAATCTCACCCAGAAAGCTCCTAACTTTGGATAATGGAATTTGATTATGTGATAGTAAAAATAAGTCTCATGAGATTTAATGTCTTTTGGCTGTCTTCACACTAACTGTGAATATTGGGATTTATATATACATGCAGAATTACTGATGATAAAACTAGTATATGCTCGTAGTAGAAATTTAGAAAGTATAGAAAAGAATAAAAAAATTAAAGGGGCATAATCACCAAAATTCTAACACCCATAGTTTTGGATATCTGAAACTTCTTGCTGTCCCAAATATGTGTATATATACACTGACAAATACAACTACAAACACCCATGTGAGAATCAATGCAAAAGTCTGTCAATAAGGAAATTTTAATAAGTAATGATATATCTGTATGAAAATTTGAATAAGTAATATATTCTTATGGCTCAAAATTCAAAAGACTTAGGGTATTAAAAAGTGAAAAATACCCATCTATCCAGTCACTCAGTTTTCCACCCTGGAGGCAACCAAGGTGGTGCTTTTTTTCCCTTTTGTTTTTAATTCTTTCAGAGAAATTTATGCACGTACAGGTGCCTTTAGTACACAGGTGCACACATAGTAACATACTGTATGCATATGTTATTATGTACTTTGCTCTTTTATTGGATTTTAATTTTTATCAAAATGATGTTTTCATAACAAAAAGTCAGATAGCTCTACAAGGATTTTTGTTTAATTGCTTTTGCAAAGAAGTCAGTCCTTCATCCCTCTTTTCTCATTTTTCCTTTTCAAGGAAACCACTTTGATCTTTTAGCTGATGAATTTTGTTTACTTCTTTGTCTCTAAAATAATTGTTTTAAGTCAGTTTTAGGTATGTTACTGCAAATGATCAGATTCTCTTGGTAATGTAGTTCAGTCACAACTTGGATTAGATCAGTATTCATGACTATAAATGATACAGCTGAGCCATGTAGTAAAACATGGTTACTTTTCCTTTTTCTGTTCTACTTTTCCATTTTCATGGGGCTAATATTTGACTTGTGTTTTCTTATTTTTCTTTTTAATTACAAATTGTCTGCTAGTTATGTAGATTTGTTCTTGAGATTTTCAGAGACTCCTCTCAGTTGTGCTGTTAATTCCATCCTCCAAAAGAGGACTCTTCCAGAGCTTCTGATGACCTCCAGTTTAGTTTCCGTTGCCCTCTGTGTACGTTCAGCTGTCATCCACGGAATTCTCTTTGCAGTCACCCTGGGAATTCCCTTTTGCTCTTTCATCTCACTACTATATTGTAATTATTGTGGTTTCTTAGACGTCTAATTTCCCCACATTAAAATCTTCTTGACTATTCTGTTTATATAAACTTTAGAGTCAGTTTGTCTGATTTTTTTTTAAAGCTTTCTTTTTTGCAACTTCAGTGTGTGGTTTTCAGGTCTTCCATATAACCTTGAATTGTGTAAAATTGACTTTTTTTTCAACTTAATATCAATTTCAAATATTTTTACTATTAAGAACATAGAACACGTATGTGTATTTGTGTAGAACATTTCTTGCTAAGTTTATATTTGGTATTTTATTGTTTCTATTATAAATGGGGACTTTTCTTCTGTTAACTCTTATAACTGGTGGTGATGATTTGAGTAGAGTATCTATTGATTTCTTTCTTAATTTTATACCTAGAAATATTATTTTATACCCAAGCCTTCTTTTAACAGTTACTTTTTAGTTTTCCAACCATATAAACTCATCTACAATTAATGATAATTTTACTGTATCCTTTCCTGTTTTTATACTGCCTTTGTCCTTGTATTATGTAATACTACTAGTGATAATGGACATTCTTGTCTTATTTCAGATCTAAATAGGGGTATTTCGGTTTCTTCACTGATTATGATAGTGACTCTTAGGCTTATGTGTTATGCATGTATTATATATTCCCTATGTTAAATATCTACTTATTACTATTTTAGTGACTTTCAAAATCTTGATGGCTGCATAAATTTATCAAATGTTTTTTGGTGATGATAATCTTGAGTTTTTGTTCCTTGATATTTTTGCATAGTAAAGTAAAATATATTTTAAACCATTTTGGAATATCAGAGCTAAACTCTACTTGACCATAACAGTGGTGTGTTAAATCTTTGATATGTTAATGGAGAGTTTTTCTTTTTTATTTTCTTTAGAACTTTCGTGTCTGATTTCATACGTATTATTAACCTATAGTATTTATATATATGTACTGTTTCTGTTAATTTTTGATATCATTGTTATGTTCCCTATAAAATAATTTGGAAGCTTTACTTCTATACTTTGAAATGGTTTAGGTAGCTTTAGCATTATCTGTTCTTAAATATTTGGTAGAATTTAGAATATCAGTGGCATCTGGTGCTTTTGAGGAGGTTAGCTGTTTGTCAACTTTCTCTGTTCCTTCTGTGATAATTGTCAGATACTTTTATTATTGTGAAGTATTTCCTGTTTTACCTTTGTGAGATTAATGATGCCTTACTTGGAGTGCTGATAACACTGTTTATATTTTTCTTAGGATATTAAACAAAAAACCTTTGTCTTATGTAGATTTGTCTTCATCATTAAATTGTCAGATTGTTAAGAACATTAGGATAAGAACCATCTGTTTGTCTATTGCCTCAAATTCTGGTTCACGGTATGGAATATGTTGATTTAACAACCTTATTATTTTGTTTTTTTCATCGTGACGGTGGATGTTTTACAGGCTTCCCAGTTGGCATGTGTGTTGTAAAGAGAGTTCTTCAGCTTCATCTTATTACTCTCAAGATGACAGTTGTGCACTAGAAAATGAAGATGTACAATCCCAGAAAAAGGTACCTTAAATAAAGATGAAGTTGTAATTTGTGTATTAGCTTTCTGTCTTCTCAAAACATTTGGAATAAAGATATTTCAAAATACTATGACATTATTATTGATGGAAATTTGTGACTTTCTTTGCTATACTTTGAGGAGTTACTTAGGTAATTCTGAAATTAGCCTAAATATTTATTTATTCTTATTGCTTGTATTTGGAATATTGTAGTCCTACAGTAAGGAGAAAAATAGTACCTGTTCAGAGAACTGAAAACTAGGACTCTCTTTTTAATACTTCAACTACTTAAAGTGTTTCTAAAGAAACCTGAGTCTTATAAATTAAAAACTATTAGAAATGAGAACTATAGGGAGAATCTGAAATTAATGGCTATGTACTTTCTTTCATATAATTGGGTAGAGTGAATAGACAGAGTCCAGAAAATCTGATGGTCTCTAAATAGTTTATTATTTTATCATTTTAAATGGTAAAAGGTGATTATTGACTTCACCTAGATTTGGCTACCCCTCATCCCCCCCGAAAATCAATGTACTTATTTTAAATTAGAGGAATAATTTACATATACTGTAAGATATTCATCTTTGTATCCCCTTCCCATCCCCAAAGGGACCAAAATTTGCTGTTTCTTATTAAAACACTCAGACCATTTTCTTTGTGTATAGATACATCATAGCTCACAAAGTAATGTTTTAATTTTTAGTAAAATGCCATAAATTTTGCACAACTAACTTCCCCTCTTCCCCAGCAGTATCTCGTAGATACCTTTGTATGTTACTGTATTATTCTGAATAGCTACATTTTTATTCCATTATATGGATATGTTAAATTTATCTAAGCATTTTTTTAACTGACAGGCTGTCAGCTGTGTTTATACGTGCATGTTTGTGTCTGCATTTGTGTGTGTGTGGATGCATAAACTTAATTACATGCTTGGGTGTTTTCTTTTTTTGGCATGATGTTTAGAATGGATTTAAATTTCTGAGTTATACAGGATCTGTTTCAAGGATGGAGCAGTTAAAATTTTGAAGACTCTTGCTGGATACCTCTCCAAAAAAAGTATAATTGTATGCTTCAGTGCACAATCTGTAAGACTTAAAGCTAATCTCTTCTTTGATGAGAAATAAGACTTAAGAATGAATTTAAGCAAAGTGTTAAGGAAGGGGAAATAGACATTCTTTCAGTAAATATTTGGTTACCTATTATGTTCTTTACAGGCTTAGAATATGATGGATATGAACTTTGCTTTTATGAAACTTATATGCTAGAATATACATTTAAAGACAATATATCTGAAATTCTAACTTAACAGTATCAAAAGAGATGACACAAAAAGCTGTAAGCATATATGTTTACCATATATGTACTGATTTTTTTTTTGTACTGATCTTAACTGTGTGTCTAACATACAGTGCTGGGTGGTAGGACCAAAGTGCTTATTAAGAAATCAAATGTAGTGTATATTTGGAAGGCAGCTATGCTCATTACTATACCGCTAGTGTATACATGTAGTATACATTTGAAGTGAAGCAGTAAGGAGAGTAATGTATGAAGGTAGACAATAAGCATGGAAACAAAATTATTAAAATCACAATAAAGTGTTTTGGTTGTATAGAAAGACAGTCTTAATATTGCTTCAGGACTATTTTGTGAAACAATTTTATCCGTTGGCCTTTTCTTTGTTGCAACATAGGATGAAAGAGGGGGAGCTGTCAATGCTGAATTACCGGGAAAAGTAGGTTCAAGCTTACCTGTTCCTCCAGAAGAAAACAAATTAAAAGATGACTACATTGTGAATGTACAGGTAAGGTTTATTACTTTGATTTTTTTTAATGATACGGCCTTTCAAACCACTTCACAACATAGAATACCTTTATTTGGTCAACATATTGTGTATTTTTTTTCCCTTTCTTTTTCTGATCCCATGCAACTGGCTTTAATACTAGTCACCTGGTAGGTACTGTTTTTGAGAAAATTCAACATTACTGATGTAGTAATAGTGAATGGGACCATTTTCCTTGTAGTATAGGTTTGGTTGTAAATCTTTCTTTTTAGGTTCTATTTTGACTCAGTATAATTTATCTTCTCTCAGGTTTTCAGATGTCAGGGGACATTTTTTCTGACTTAAAGTATTTGTATGTAGAATACAGATTATTTTGATAGCAAAATTTTATCACTTAGTGTGGAATATTAATAAATAATCATTAACTAATAGATTGAGTATGTTTTTTCCCCTTTTCTCTCATATTATATCCTAAATATTATTTTTCATTCTATATACCAGATTTTATGAAATATTTAAAACTAGACCAGAGTGTAACTTGATCAAAATGTTGCTGCATCTGGAAACCATTTAATATCAGGAATAACTGAAGAAACTGGGGATATTTGGTCTGGAAGGAAGAAGGACTAAGGAAAAACTAAATATCTTAAATATTAACAAAAATAAATTTCAGCTTAAAAGGAGGGGAAATGCTCTTAAATAAAACACAGCCAGAGTTATTTTATGATTTAATTGGGTTATCTAAGGAGATATAGTACATTTCATTTTAATGAATTTTGGAGGACGTTTGGAAAAAATTTGTGCGTAAGGGAAAAGTGATCTCTGTATTTATATGAGTATCCAAAACAGTCTTGCCATTGTTCATTTTCTTGAATTTTTATCATGGTATCCTCTTGTTCAAATACATTGAAGTGTTTACTGCATCTCTAGAGACCTATGCTGTTCAGTACAGTAGCCACTGTACAGAGCTCCCTGTGACTCTTGTACATTGGAAATGTGGATAGTCCTGGTTGAGATTTGCTGTAAGTATAAGATTCACATCGATTTTGGAGACTTAGTATTAATAAAAGAGAAAAGAGAGTATAAAATATCTTACTAATTTTTTATGTTGACTGATAATGCAATATTTGATGATAATGGTTCTTTTCTTAAAACCTCCATCATAAAATGCAAACTATTTGTATTCCTTTGCTAATTTTTCATTCCAGTGTAAATTCTTCAAATGATTACATTTTATTTGATATTTTTACTTTATAAAGAATTTTTATTTTATATCACATTGTTTATTTTATATTCTTTTATATTTATATTCTTTTATATTTATATTTTTATATTCTTTTATATTTATATTCTTCTATATTTTTATTTTATATCACCTTCTTTATTTTATATTCTTCTGACTCTGCCTCTTTTCTTTCCGCTGCTGTACTGGCTTCTGCTTTTCTTCAGAGTCCCAGTTTTTCTAGTTAATAGTAGTCCTTAGATTCTCTTTTCTTTGAACTGAGCATGTGTACCTCTCATTTGATACTCAGTAAGTATTGTCTACTGTGTGCTAGGTACTAGTACGTGCTAGGCTCTAAGAGCATGAAAATCAAGAAAACATAGTCCTTACTCAAGACATTTATAATGGAATTGAAGAAGAGAAATAAATAAGGGAAATTAAGGTGTTACAGATGCTGTGATTAAAGTCTATACAGATAACAGTGGAGGCATAGAAGAAGGGGAATGGCTAATTCTATATGGAGTTGGTTGGTGGGGGGAAGTACTTATAAGACGTTTTCAAACATAAGTAGGTATTAAGTATGTTTCAGATTATGTTTTGGAAGAGTGAAACAGAGCATACAGGCCTTAAAAGAGCAGCCAGAATCATGTATTGCTTTGTAATGTTACTTATAGATGCCTTGTACTGTTATTTGTTGATATACATTATCTTCTAAACTGCTCAAGGACAAAAAACTATGTGGTACACTATTTTATACTATTTTAATATATACTATTATATATTAAATACTAGTATATAGTATTTTATACTAGTAAATAGTAATACTATTTAATGTATACTGTTTTATATATTTACATAGGATTTCTGTGTTGCTGTAGGCTACATTAAGGTAATTATAGTAAGAGAGAAATTTTTGTAGGTCCTGATACAAAATAGGAAAGAAGAAAGACAAGCTGCTTTGTCCTGGTTTATGAAATGCCATGACAAATCTGTAGAGCCTGTATTGTAATATGAAATATATTCCTTAGGGTGGTCATGTTAGAAGAAGAGATTTTTATAAAAGTACTTTCTTAGTGAACATTATATTGTTACTTTTGAGACATACTTTTTATAATATCCTATTTCAAATAAAGAGAGAATTTGTTAATCCCAACATTAAATATAACTTACTTTTTTAGAAACAGGATACAGAGTCAAAAAAGTTAAGTCCATCTGTGACTGAGACACTCCCTACAGTTGATCTTCATGAAGATTCTTCCAGTATACTTGTGGACAGTGAAAATACTGAAAATACTTCCAGTTCATCTACCTCAGAGATCACTCCAGTCTCAAAGCTTGAGTAAGTCATTACAAAGAAAAAAAGAATATCATTAGATAATGACAGAAAAATTTCTTTGATACTTAAATTTGACCTTTTCTGTATAGCAGACCTATATAATAATGCATGTGTTTTGTGTTTTTATTTTTTAATGTAATGATCTTATAGCATAATGAGTATTTATTCTTCTGTCTAACTCAGGGAAGTTGATTATATCCCAGCCATGAATTATCTGCATAATATAGGTAAAGTGAGATTCTTGTTTAAGACACATGGTACTTAACTGAATAATCTTTCCTATAATTATCAAAAATTCCAATGTCAGAGTATTCATTTCCATTAAGTATTACTGTGTCATTCCATTCATTGTATGTCTTTGTATCATAGCTAACTTTTTCAAGCTTGATAATAAATATTCAGAATATTTAGATATATTTGTAATATTTTTGTTTCTTTTTCTCTCTTTTTAAAAATGTTTTATACCATTTTTACAGGCTACTTTCCATTTTCAGTTATTACAGAGTGTTGGCTATATTCCCAGTGTTTATACCACGCACTGGAGCCTGTCTTATAGCCAGGACTCGTGCCTCCCACTCCCCACCCCTGCAGTGCTGCTTCCTGCAGAAAAGGAAGGACCTACCCATTTGAATGCAGAGTTCCAAAGAAAAGCAGGGAGAGATAAGAAAGCCTTCCTTAGCGATCAGTGCAAGAATCAGAGGAAAGCAATACAATGGGAAAAACTGGACATCTCTTCAAGAAAATTAGAGATACCAAGGGAACTTTTCATGCAAAGATGAGCACAATAAAAGGACAGAAATGGTATGGACCTAACAGAAGCAGAAGATATTAAGAAGAGGTGGCAAGAATACACAGAAGAACTATACAAAAAAAGATCTTCATGACCCAGATGATCACAATGGTGTGATCACTCACCTAGAACTAGACGTCCTGGAATGTGAAGTCAAGTGGGCCTTAGGAAGCATCACTACAAACAAAGCTAGTGGAGGTGATGGAATTCCAGTTGAGCTATTTCATATCCTAAAAGATGATGCTGTGTAAGTGCTGCACTTAATATGCCAGCAAATCTGGAAAACTCAGCGGTGGCCACAGGACTGGAAAAGGTCAGTTTTCACTCCAATCCCAGAGAAAGGCAATGCTAAAGAATGCTCAAACTACTGCACAGTTGCACTCATCTCACATGCTAGCAAAGTAATGCTCAAAATTCTCCAAGCCAGGCTTCAGCAGTATGTGAACTGTGAACTTCCAGATGTTCAAGCTGGATTAAAAAAAGGCAGAGGAGCCAGAGATCAAAATTGCCAACATCTGCTGGATCATCGAAAAAACGAGAGTTCCAGAAAAACATCTATTTCTGCTTTATTGACTATGCCAAAGCCTTTGACTGTGTGGATCACAACAAACTGTGGAAAGTTCTGAAAGAGATGGGAATACCAGACCTGGAATACCAGGTCAGGGAACACCTGACCTGCCTCCTGAGAAATCTGTATGCAGGTCAGGAAGCAACAGTTAGAACTGGACATGGAACAACAGACTGGTTCCAAATTGGGAAAGGAGTATGTCAAGGCTGTATATTGTCACCCTGCTTATTTAACTTACATGCAGAGTGCATCATGCAAAATGCTGGACTGGATGAAGCACAAGCTGGAATCAAGATTGCAGGGAGAAATATCAATATGCAGATGACACCACCCTATGGCAGAAAGTGAAGAAGAACTAAAGAGCCTCTTGATGAAAGTGAAAGAGGAGAGTGAAAAAGTTGGCTTAAAGCTCAACATTCAGAAAACTAAGATCATGGCATCTGGTCCCATCACTTCATGACAAATAGATGGGGAAACAGTGGCTGACTTTATTTTTTTGGGCTCCAAAATCAGTGCAGACGGTGACTACAGCCATCAAATTAAAAGACGCTTGCTCCTTGGGAGAAAAGCTATGACAAACCTAGACAGCATATTAAAAAGCAGAGACATTGCTTTGTCAACAAAGGTCTGTCTAGTCAAAGCTATGGTTTTTCCAGTAGTCATGTATGGATGTGAGAGTTGGACTATAAAGAAAATTGAGCATTGAAGAATTGATGCTTTTGAACTGTGGTATTGGAGAAGACTTTGGAGAGTCTCTTGAACTGCAAGGAGATCCAACCAGTCCATCCTAAAGGAGATCAGTCCTGAATATTCATTGGAAGGACTGATGCTGAAGCTGCAACTCCAATTCTTTGGCCACCTGATGCAAAGAACCAACTCTTGGAAAGACCCCGATGCTGGGAAAGATTGAAGGCAGGAGGAGCAAGGGATGACAGAGGATGAGATGGTTGGATGGCATCACTGACTCAATGGACATCAGTTTGAGTAGCCTCTGGGAGTTGGTGATGAGGGATAGGGAAGCCTGGAGTGCTGCAGTATGTGAGGTTGCAAAGAGTTGGACACGATTGACCTGAACTGAACCCTCCCCATTGGTAGCCACTAGTTTGGTCTCTATATCTGTGCGTCTGCTTTTTTTGGTTAGCATTCACTAATTTGTTGTATTTTTTAGATTCCACATATAAGCTATCTCATACAGTATATATCTTTCTCTGACTTATTTCACTTTTAGCATAATGCCCTCCAAGTCCATCCATGTTGCTGCAAATGGCAAGATTTCATTCTTTTTTCTTTTTGCTAGTTAGTATTCCATTGCCTGTGTGGATATGTATATGACAGCTTCTTTATCCTTTCATCTGTTGGTGAACACTTAGGTTGTTTCTGTGAGTTGGGAATTGTAAATAATGCTTCTGTGAACATTGAGTACATGTATCTTTTCAAATTAGTGTTCTGTTTTTTTCGAGTACATACTCCAAGTGAAATTGCTGGGTCATAGTTTTAGTTTTTTGAGAAACCTCCATACTGTTTTCCACAGTGGATGCACCTACTTACATTCTCTCCAGTAGTGTGCTTGGGTTCTCTTTTCTCCACATCCTTGCTGACATTTGTTACTTACTACTTTTTTTTTTTTTTTAATTTATTTAGTTTTGGCTGTGCTGGATCTTCATTGCTGTGCATGGGCTTTCTCTCAGTTGCGATGAGTGGGGATTATTCTCTAGCTGCAGTGCACAGGCTTAGGTGCCCCACAGCATAGGGAATACTAGTTCCCGGGTCAGGGATTGAACCCAGGTCCCTCCATTAGGAGGTGGATTCTTAACCACTGTACCACCAGGGAAACCCCTGTAAACTTTTTTTTTTTTCCATTTATATTTATTAGTTGGAGGCTAATTACTTTACAGTATTGTGATTTTTGCCATACATTGACATGAATCAGCCATGGATTTACATGTGTTCCCCATCCCGATCCCCCCTCCCACCTCCTTCTCCATCCCATCCCTCTGGGTCTTCCCAGTGCACCAGCCCTGAGCACTTGTCTCATGCATCCAACCTGGGCTGATGATGTGTTTCACCCTTGATAGTATACTTGTTTCAATGCTATTCTCTCAGATCATCCCACCCTCGCCTTCTCCCACAGAGTTCAAAAGTCTGTTGTGTACATCTGTGTCTCTTTTTCTGTTTTGCATATAGGGTTATTGTTACCATCTTTTTAAATTCCATATATATGCGTTAGTATACTGTATTGGTGTTTATCTTTCTGGCTTACTTCACTCTGTATAATGGGCTCCAGTTTCATCCATCTCATTAGAACTGATTCAGATGAATTCTTTTTAATGACTGAGGATTAATCTCAAAAATATACAAGCAACTCCTGCAGCTCAATTCCAGAAAAATAAATGACCCAATCAAAAAATGGGACAAAGATCTAAACAGACATTTCTCCAAAGAAGACATACAGATGGCTAACATGAAAAGATGCTCAACATCACTCATTATCAGAGAAATGCAAATCAAAACCTCAGTGAGGTACCATTACACGCCAGTCAGGATAGCTGCTATCCAAAAGTCTACAAGCAATAAATGCTGGAGAGGGTGTGGAGAAAAGGGAACCCTCTTCCACTGTTGGTGGGAATGCAAACTAGTACAGCCACTATGGAGAACAGTGTGGAGATTCCTTAAAAAAACTGGAAATAGAACTGCCATATGACCCAGCAATCCCACTCCTGGGCATACACACCGAGGCATACACACATCTGAAAGAGACACGTGTACCCCAGTGTTCATCGCAGCACTGTTTATAATAGCCAGGACATGGAAGCAACCTAGATGCCCATCAGCAGACGAATGGATAAGGAAGCTATGGTACATATACACTATGGAATATTACTCAGCCTGTAAACTTTCTTATAATAGCCGTCTGATAGATATCTCTTTGTGGTCTTGATTTTCCTTTTCCCTAATGATTAGTGATGTTGAAAGTTTCCTTAATTTAGAAAGTCTTTTGTACTTCTAGCTTCAGCAACATTACAAAGAACAAAACCCCCTTTTTAAAATAGTATATTAAACATATCCTTTGTCAAATGAGTTAGCTTATATAAAACATATAGGACAGTATCTGGCATAGAGTAAGAATATATGCGTCAGTGAATATAATTTTTATCATCACTGCTGTTTTTCTGCCACAGGCACTTTTTAGATACATATTCTTTTCTAGAATATGAAGGACTGGGTTGAAAGAGTTGTACACAAAGATGGTACAGTTATCATTTAGGAGTTTGCCCTAGTAAGGGATGAGGGAACAGAAGACATGCTTAGAAATAATGATAGTTTAAAAAATTTTTAAATACCTAGTATTTAAAACTTAGCATTTAAACACTTAGTATTTAAGCCTAGATACTGTATATCTGAACAGTACATCTTATTTTCTCATTATATTGAACATGATTGTCTAGTGAAAAGAAAGGTAGGGAAAAATACTAAGGTATATATATTTTAAATGAAATTATAAAAGTGCTTTAAGAACTTTAGTGAAGCAAAGTGACAAAATCAAATATTAACCTATAACATTTTGTTTTAAATTTTGGTAATTAGTTATTTAGAGGCCAGGCAAGGGCACCAGCAGATCAATGGTCCACAGTTCACATGTTTTAAATCTTTATACAACTTACAATATGTGAGTTCTTGTAAACCCTCTGTAGAACTATAAAGCATTTTTTCCTGGCTTGGATTTGTTTTGGAAATCACTAATATCACTTTTAACTTACATTGCATTATGTTCATTAAATTGTCAGATTGTCTTTTTTGTTTCTATTTTAGTAAAATAGAAGACTCTGGTACTATCCCTATAGCCAAGCCAGGGGAAACTGAGCAGTCTGAAACGGATTGTGATGTTGGTGAGGCCCTTGATGCAGATGCTCCAGTTGACCAGCCTTCCTTTGTCAGTCCACCTGAAAGGTGAGTGTGAGCTGTTGTTTGCGCTTTATATGATTCTATAATAAATGGCAGTGTCACCTTTGAGTAGACTTTGGTGCATACTTAGTTCAGCTTTATGATTGAGAGAAAACTTACTTCTTTGTGCTCCTTTCTTGGTTTACTTTGTATTCATGTACACTTTTTATAGTTCGGATTTGTGTATACTTGTTATTCAGCTGAAATTTATTGATTTAATATGCCTTTTGATTTCAAATAGCCTTGTCGGCCAACATATAGAAAATGTGTCATCTTCACATGGCAAAGGAAAGATAACAAAATCAGAATTTGAATCAAAAGTTTCATCAAGTGATCAGGGTGGTAGTGATCCAAAATCTGCATTGAATGCTTCTTCAGATAATTTAAAAAATGAGGTAGGTAAACAACATGCACTATCTCCTACTTTGTTACACAGTGCATTTTCGTTTTTAACTAATCTTGTAATTTGTTAATCATATTTGCCATAAAGTTAGGGGATCAATAGTTAGTGATGAATGTGGAATTGAGGTGAAGTGTGCTCCCAGAGAGCAAGTGGTTACTTCATGAAACTATTGCCAGTGTAATGTTCGTACATAAAGTTGTCCCAAATATGAACTCTCTTTGGTTATATTTAATTATAAATGGTTTTCTGCCACCATAGACTGTTTGGTACCAGAAGCATAAAGCCCTTTTTAAAGCAATTTTTAAAGAGAACTTTGTAGAAGTTATGATTGTTTTAAGTATCTTCAGATTATAACTCAGTAATACAGGGTTAAATTTAGGCTCTCCAACTAGAATTATTTTAAAGGAACATTTTACCCTTTGTTATTTGTGTGCAAAATACACCTAGACCAGCTTATTTTAATGAATATGATTCTTAAAGGCAAGGCTCATCCCTGTATAATAGTTTTATTTTCTTTTCTCCTTTTGACTTTTACTTTGACTTCATGTAGAGGCCAGTACACAGGCCAGTACAGAATTTCCTGAAAGAATGTTGGCAGAGAAGTGTATTCCCTTCATCTAAGAAATAACTAAATAAAAGAGAGAAAGACCACTCTATGAACTTAACAAAAAAACAAAACGTGGAATTGGAGTTCAAAGTACTGAGTGCCACGTCTGTATTTGTTTGTTTCTCATTTAACTTTTCTGTTCTCCACCTTTTCTTTTACATATTTTCTGTGATTCTGCATTCATCACTAACTAAACTTCATTCTGGAGACCTGACCATCATTGGGCTAGCTGTCTGTAATGCTTCTTATAAATGTAGGAGGTCAACATTTCATAGTCCGAGATCTTGTAGGAACAGTTGCCCAGTGAAACCAAGTCAAGTGTGTGTTACAGTTCAGTTGTCAAATACCGCAGGCATAAATAAAATTAGACAAACATTACAGAAATGTCTTCTTTAAGCTATTTAAGTACCAAATGTAGAATTCAAGCATGGCAGCTAGTTTTGTCCAAGATTTGCTTGTTTGCCTTGACCATTCACAGCAGTGTCTTCCAGATCCTTGAGATAACAGGGATAAGCTCTCCCATCACACAGACTTAACTGGGCAGAACTATTCTGAACTGGATAGTGTATAGAAGTATTGGACACTTTATATGTTTGTTCTCTGACAGTTTTTCTGGAGTATTAAATAATTTAGGAGATAATTAATTAAAAGGATTCCATTCCTTTGCTTGTTATAATGCTTTGCAAAGTAATTTTATTGTGTTGTTTAGTTTTTTTATTTGTTGCTAAGAGGTGGGAGTGATTGCTCTGTCTGGCCCTCAAAGAGTGTGTGTGTATTCTTACTTTTTATTGTATTTCTTTTAGTATTTGGGCTTTACTTTCAAGCATCTCAACTAGATTAATTTTTATAAATATTTGTTTATTTTCTCACTTAAACTAAATTTTTACTATTTAATTTTTAAATTAGTATAATGCTGGTTTTTTAGTTTCATTTTCTGTGTATTATTTATTAAATAGCTACATACTTTTATAAGTTTGTGTGTTCTGCAGAACACTCCCCACATGGAGGTTGTAGAGGAACCAATTTGCTAGCTTGTCTTCCTAAAGAGAGATTATAGAAATTTGTGTTGATGTATTATACTAATATACAAATTAGCATTAGTACTCAAAAATGTACCCTAATATGAGATTTGTGCCATTAACTGAAGTGAGTGAGTGAGTGTTAATCTCATTTGTGTCTGACTCTTTGCGACCCCATGGACTGGAGCCCACCAGGACAGAGCTCCTCTGTCCATGGAATTCTCCAGGCAAGAAGACTGGGGTGGGTTGCCATTTCCATCTCCAAGATTTACAGTCTAAATAGATTTTGTATACTTCTCAAGGCATTATTAATAAATGCATTATGTATTGTATTAGGAAGACAGAAATAATGTTAAAATGAAATCAGTATCCTTGCATACATTCTTCCAATTAAGGTTAAAATGACAGATTGAATTGTATGCCCTCTCTAGTTACATTTTTTCTCTCTGCTTCAAATATAACCACTATCTTGAATTTATTTATTTATTTTTTTTAACATTTTAGAGCATGTTTTTAAACTTTTTTTCAAATATTCATTGCTATAAACAATACATACTATCACTTGGCATATTTTGAAACATAAAATGATATCATTCTTAAATATCATTTTACTCAACATTTTTTTGAGTTTTGTTTATTCTTTGTTTTCACTGTTAAATTTGATTCTACCACAATTTACCTGTTCTTCAATTCATAGATATTTAGATTATTTCTAATTTTTTGACATTATGAATAGTGCTGTAATAAGTGTCCTTATGCTTATTTTCTTAGGCACATATGTATGTTTTCATTGATATTTATATGTAGGAATTAAATTATTGGGTCCTAGAGTATGCATATCTTTAATATTGCTAAATGTCATACTCACTTTAGCAGTCTCATAGATGTCCCATGGCTCAACAGGCTATCACATTTTAACCTCCATCAGATTGGCATAATTTATTATCTTTAGTTTTCATTTGTATTCCCTGATTTTACTGAGAGTGAGCATTTTGTATTTTCTGTTTACTCAATTTGCTGTTCCTCTTCCACTTTTCCCCATTATTGATTTGTAGGCAGTATTTATGGTTAGTAATAATCCGTTGTTGTCTGAATGTGTTTCATATATTTCTGTCTGTGGCTTATTGAACTGTGTGGTTTATGGTCTTTTGATATATTTAATTTTCAAATTTTAAGCTAGCCAGATGTATCAGCCTTTTAAAAAATGATTTCCTTCATCTTGCTGAATCCTGGTATAGCCTGAATCATGAAGATATCTTTTCTATACTTTCTTTAAAGCTTTGCTTTTCACATTTAAGTTTTTACTGCCACCTTAAAATTTTATATAAATGATACTTTTATTTTTAATTTTTTTATTGAAATCTTCTCTAGTGGCTCAGCGGTAAAGAACCCACCTGCCTAAGCAGGAGCTGCATGTTCAATCCCTGGGTCCGGAAGATACCTTGGAGAAGGAACTGGCAACCCATTCCAGTATTCTTGCCTGGGAAATCCCATAGACAGAGGAGCCTGGCAGATACAGTCCATGGGGTTGCAAAGAGTTGGATACCATTTAGTGACTAAATAACAACAGCAACAATAGCTGATTGATAGTGTTGTACGAGAGTCGGACACTACTGAAGTGACTGAGCACTGTTGTGTTACTTTCTTTTGTATAGAAAAGTGAATCAGTTTTATATATACGTATATCAACTTTTTCTTTAGATTTTTTCCCCATATAGGTTATTACAGTGTTCCATGTGCTATACTGTAGGTCTTTATCAAGGATTTAGTAGAATCAGTATGCATGCATACATGCATGCTTAGTTGCTCAGTACTACATCTAAAATTAGCTTGCTTTAATATATATTATTTTAATGTAGATTTTAAGATGGATGCACGGCCATTATAGCATCTGTACAGTTTTTGTATGGGTAATTGTTGGCTTATGAAATTATATAGAGTTTTTTACAACCCATGCTAATATTGCTAACATATGGAGGGATTCATCCTGTGGTACTCAGAAGGTTTTAATTCTTCAAAGAGAAACTCAGCTTTTAAGTTAAACCAAAACTTTCCTTTGTATGTTTTTGTTTTTTTCCAAAATACCATCATTCATTATAAAATTGGGCTTCTAGTTTAATTTGACAGAAACATTTCTATTTACTAGTATAATTTATTCTATTTTCTTTGTATTCTTTGAAATCTGAAATCTTATTTTTGACATTTCTTTCAGAGTTCTGATTATACAAAGCCAGGAGAAATTGACCCTACACCTGTTACAAATTCCAAAGATCCAGAAGATATACCAACATTTGATGAATGGAAGAAGAAAGTTATGGAAGTAGAAAAAGAAAAAAGTAAGAAAGCACTATAATGTAATTTTTTTTTAAGGGATTGGTTTAAATATGCAGTTTCTCTTTTTAATTGGTAAAATTAAAACTTCTGAAAACTCTTTAAAGGTAAAACTTACAATACGCTTTTGGTTACCCACATGGCATTTATCTGTGTCTGTGTCTTACTAATCTTGATTAAAATCCACTATAGTAAATTATTAAACAAGGCTAAAATAAGATAAAGTCACTCTCAGTTTGTAAGAGGAAAGTTGAAGCCTGGAAAGTTCTCAGTCATAAAGCTTTAAACTGTAACCAGAATTGGACTAAAGTATTACACTTTCTCTTTGTCGTTAAAAATCAGAGTTAAAAATTATTGTTGGGGTTAGTGATGGATAAACTTCTATCCTTAATACAATAAAATGTATATGCAAAAGTTTCGATTCTCATAGTAAACTTCCATTTTGTGAATTATACTAAGCATAAGTCAAGTAATGTGGATTTTTGTAGTTAATTTACTAAGGATAAAAGCTATTTCATATGGGTTTTAAAAATATTCTCTTTAGTATTAAAACCTGGACTCTAGATGGTAGCCTGTTGTTCTTCAGATTGTTTGCTGTGGGTATTTTCAATCATAATCATCATATATATATGTTCATAATAAGGTTTGTCTGCAGGTCAGTCAATGCATCCATCTTCTAATGGAGGTCTACATGCCACAAAAAAGGTCCAGAAAAATCGAAATAATTATGCTTCAGTAGAATGTGGTGCCAAAATTTTGGCAGCTAACCCAGAAGCCAAGGTACTTAAGTGTAAAATTCTTCTATATATATAGGAAGCTAGAGATTTTATTAAATATAAGCAGTGGTTTCCTGGAAACTATATTTTGACATGAGCTATTTTCCTAATCCACTAATAAGTGCAAGATTATGCTTTTAAAGACATAATTTCTTGCATGAATTCTTAGTGTATTGGTTGATGCATTGCACCATATTTTTTTTTTTTAAGAGTAGTTATAGGTTCCCAGCAAAATTGAGAGGAAGGTCTAGAGATCTGCCATATATCCGCTGTCCCCACATGTGTTGGTCTTTTCCATTACCAACATCTCCCACCAGAGTGGTACATTTGTTATAGTTGATGAATTATATTGACAGATTATTATCCCCTGAAATCCATAGTTTACATTAGAGTTCACTTTTATACATTCTGTGGGTTTGGGTAAATGTATAATGACATGTATTTGTCATTATAGTGTCATATAGGGTATTTTTACTGTCCTAAAAATCCTCTGTGCTCTACCTATTCACTTCTTCCTTCCCCCAACTTTTGACAGCCACTGATCTTTTCACTATCTCCCTAGTTTTATCTTTTCCAGAAAATCATATAGTTGAAATACCATATGTAGCTTTTTCAGACTGACTTCTTTCACTTAGTAATATGCATTTAAGTTTCATCCGTGTCTTTCCATGACTTGATAGCTCTTTTCTTTTTAGTATTGAATAATACTCCATTGTCTGGATGTGCCATAGTTTGTCCATTCACCTACTGAAGGGCATACACTTGGTTTTTAAACTTTTAAAACCTGTGTTTTAAAAGGAAATAGCTAATAGAAAAAATCATTTTTCTTCTATAGCAACAGACATTTAATTTTAGGTGTTTTATTACAAGCCTTACTTAGCATAGTATAGACAAAACTTGTAAATTTTAGCCGCTTTTATGCTTTCTTCCCAGGTGTTTCAGTCTCTTAGGTATATTTTAAGATTTAAAAATATAGAAAACCTAGAAAACTTGAGAGTTGAAATAAATATTTTTCTTTAAGTAATTTATTCCCTTCCCCCTTTTTAAAAATAGAGCACATCTGCTATTCTTATAGAAAATATGGATCTTTATATGTTGAATCCTTGCAGCACTAAAATTTGGTAAGTAATATAAAATTTAATAAAGTATACTTTATATATATATATAATATTAACCTTTTATGTTAGGGTTAGATTGATTTGTTCATATAGTCACTTAATAAGCACTTATGATTTGTTCATATGTCACTTAATAAGCGTTTATGATTGGTGCTGGTACTATACTTTCCTTAGGTCCCGGGGTAAAGAACTGAAGACAAAATGTCTTTCCTTTTAGGGATGTCACACAAAATTGACAGATCTAGTTCAACAATTATCAAATAGTATGAAAAGTATGACTGAAAAGATACTATAGAAACAGAGATGATATATAACTGCAGAAGAGAATGAGCTTGCTAGAAGAGGTTATTTATGAGCTGAATCTTGAAGAATTAATTCCTTGAGTTCATAAGTAAGTCACAGATAAGGGAGACAGAGGTATTCAGGAATTGTAAGAAGGGACCAGCACTAATAGGAGCGAATGTCTTCTGGGCAGCTGTAAGTAGGAGCAAACTAAAGAAGCTGTTTTAGTGATTACAAGAATAGAGGTACAACTAGAGTAATCATGAAAGATGAGTCAAGAGACTCAGTTGAGCAGTAATTAGGCCATTCATGCTATGTATACACAGCTTAAAAGTTTCTGAGGTTTAAATTATCTTAAAGACCATGGAGGGTAGTGTTTGTTTTAAGTAAGGAAATGACATGACCTCACTGGCATTTTGGGAAGGCTTATCCTCAAAAGATGGCCTACAGCATAGTGCAGTTGGAAGCAGTGAAACCAGTTAGGAACCTGCTGTCATAGCTCATGTGGAAAATAAGGGCTTTAATTAAGGCATGGCAATTTCGATAAAGAAGAGAAAATCTGAAAAATGTTTATAGAAGTTAAAATTGACAGCTTTTGCTTAGAAATTGGATGTGAAGAAGACAGAGGCATCTGATAAATCTCCCTGGATTTTGGCTTCATTGCTTCAATCTAATTCTTGCATTAACTAAGAATATAGACAAAGAAACTTATGGGGGATATATGGGGGAAATAATGTTTAATATGCCAACAGTTTTATTAGATTACTTGATTTCGTTGATCAAAAGCAGCTATTTTAAAAAAGAATTGAGGTAAATCACCACCATTTTACTGATTGATTAATGATGTGGTGTAGTCATTAAGTTGTGTCTGACTCTCTGCGACCCCTTGGACTGTAGCCTGCCAGGCTCCTCTGTCGTGGGATTTCCCAGGCAAGAAGACTGGAGTGGGTTGCCAGTTCCTTCTCCAGGGGATCTTCCCAACCCAGAGATTGAACCTGCATCTCCTGCTTGGCTGGTGGATTCTTTACCACAGCCTCTTGGGAAGCTTGTTTTCCTCTTTAGATAATTGTTTATTCACACTTTTCCCTCTGATTTACAATAATACATTTATCATGAAGTTCTCTTATATATGGGAATTTGTTTCTGTACTCTTTGTCCTGTTCCTTTGATCAGTTTATCATTACCTGCAGAAACATCACACTCTTTAGCTTTATAAATCTTAATACCTGGTAGGGCAAGTTTTTGTACCGTATTCTTCAGGACTGACTTGGCTGTTCTGCCGCTGCTTTCTTTTCTTTTGTTTTTTTCTGTTAAATCTTTAGACTTACTCTTTTGAGTTCCCCAAGTATCCCATTGGATTTTGTTTGGGATTGTATTGCATCTTTTGCTGACTTTTAGATATTGAGTTTACTTATCCTATATAGGGCATATCTTTAAGTTGTTTTTAATGTCTTTCAATTATTTTGTTTTTTCTTTTTAACTTTTCATGAAAGTATTTCATGAAATACTTTCATGAAAGTATTGTGTATCTTTTGTTAAATTCATTTGTGGGTATCAGCAGGAAACTAACACAACATTGTAAAGCAACTATACTCCAGTAAAAATTAATAAAAAATGCATTGGTTGTTAAGTTTTTTGTTACGATTCTAAATATCTTTAAAAAATGATGTTGTGTTGTGTTTAGATATCCAGTTTTTTTTTTAATGTATGAGTCTTAGATCCAGCTACTTATTTTATAGTCTCTTATTTTAATAGTTTATGTGTAGAATCTTTGAGGATTTCTGCATAGAAAATTATAGCTTCCCTACATATTTTTCTCCTTTTTAAAATTTTCTTATCCTTTTATTGTATTTTACTTTCTTTTTGTCATCGCATGCTGGCTAGATCATTGAGAAAATTGTGTGTGGTGATAGTAGGCAGTTTCATCTTACTCCTTATTTTGAAGGCAGTGCATCTCACCTAATACTTATAAGATATGTGTTTTGCATTTTTTTTTAACTGACGTGTAGGTGATGCTAGTGGTAAAGAACCCATCTGTGAGTGCAGGAGATGCAGAGATGCAGGTTCAATCCCTAGGTTGGGAAGATCCCCTGGAGGAGGGCATGGCAATCCACTCCAGTGTTCTTGCCTAGAGAATCCCATGGACAGAGGAGCCTGACAGGCTACAGCCCATAGGGTCACAAAGAGTCAGACAAGACTGAAGTGACTTAAAGTACGTAGTTGATTTACAAAATTGTATTAGTTTCAGGTGTACAAAATAGTGCTTCAGTATTTTTCTTGATTATATTCCATTTAAAGTTATTACAAAATAATGAGTATATTTTCCCATGCTGTGCAATGTATATTTGTTGCTTATTTAGTCTGTGTGTAGTATTTTCTGTCTCTTAATTTTGTACCCCTATGTTGTCCCTCCCCTTCCCTCTCCCTCCTGTTAGCCGTGACTTTGTTTTATTTTCTTCTTGTCGTCTTTGTCGTGGATGGATCGACCATGAGTTCGTGGGGTCCTTTCTGGGCTCTCTGTCCTGAGCCGCTGATCTGTGTGTCTGTTTCTGTATCTACTGTGCTGTTGTGTTTGTTGTATAATCTGCAGTTAGGGAGCATGATATCTCAAGCTTCTGTTTTCTCAGGATATTCTAAATTTGAATCTCAACTGTAAAGCCTTCCATGCCTCAGGGAAGATGTTAATTTTAAATTAAATATGTGATTTCAAAAATATGGCATTCATGTGACTTAAACTCAAACAGGTGTTCAAAAGAGGTAGAGGAGCTACAATACACTTCCAGTCTGTCATCTGTCTTCCTATTCAGTGTTAAATTTTTAGATACCTTTTTATTTTATTTATGCAAAAACATAAAGATTTTATTTATCTCTCAGTTTTCACAGCAGCATATTATACATAATATTTATCACCTTGAATTAAGTTTTAACTTAAAATTTTCTGGTCATGTTTCTATTTCATTCATACATAAAACTTTTTCTTTTTTTTTTTTGGTAACTTCATGAAATTCCATTATATGATTGTACCAATTTAGTCTTACGTTGATAGTATTTGGGTTGTTTATAGTAATCTTTTGCCAGAACAGACAGTTATTATAAGCAAGCTTGTGCATGCATTGTTTTATACTTGTGTGAATAGATGGGAAGGTTTAAAAACCATATTTAAAAGAAGTAATTATGAGGCTGTATGCCTGCTAAGTTGGTTTAGTCGACTGTATAGCCCACCAGGCTCCTCTGTCCATGGGATTCTCCAGGCGAGAATACTGGAGTGGGTTGTCATGTCCTCCTCCAGGGGATCTTCCTGACCCAGGGATCAAACCCTTGTCTCTTAAGTCTCCTTCATTGGTAGGTGGGTTCTTTACCACTAGTGCCACCTGGGAAGCCCATACATGAGACTGTGTAGGTTTTCTATTTCTTCTCAACTTAGTTTTAGTAAATTAGTTTGGTTAATTATGTTTTTCTAGAAATTTGTCTTTAATCCATTTTGAAGGTTTTTGTAATGAAGTTGTTTATGGTATTTTCTTACAGTTTAAAAATCTTTTCTTTATACCTTTGCAGATTAGTCTAAGGTCAGCTGTTCTTTCACAAGATTATTTTGGCTATACGGGGTATTTTGTGTTTCCACATAAATTTAGAGTTACGCATTCTAGTTTTATAAAAATGTCATTGGCATTTTGATAGGGATTGCATTGCATTTGTAGTTTGCCTTGTGTAATATGTTCATATCATCTAAATTTTGACACGTGGTATTTTATCAAAGTACTCTTATGTTTAGGTCTGCTACTTTACTGATCTTTTAAAATTTCTGACCTACTATTAATTAAGAAAAGCATGTTGAAATTATATGTGTCAGCTTTTGTACGTAGTTTTACAAATTTACATGTGGTGTTATCTACCTCTAAGAAAATATAAAAGATGAGGCTTAGATAAAAAAGCATTTTAAAATCAACTTTTATGAGGAACAATTACATACGTACTACTAATTATATATATATTATGAGTGTTTACTACTTTAATATAAGTTTTAGAAATGTTAAATCTTCTTGGTGAATTGACTGTACACCTGGTAATACATTTGTCCAGAAATTTATTTTAATAGTAATATAGCTTAGAAATTGAGAACGTTGTATGCAAAAGAAGTAGAGGAGAATTTGCTTTTTCTTCTTAGTGCTCTTAAATAAAAAGCAAAATCTGAGTCTGATTTTCTTTAGTTTCCTCTCCCTTGGGTGTAGAACAGTGTTTAGGCTTTGGAGCCAGATAGATGTGTCTTTTAACTTTTAACTTTGTTACTTAAAACAAATGACTCTTAGTTAGGGCTCTTGATTCTGCCTTTTTAACAGAGACTAATGAACTGTGGTTTGAAAAAGATAGTTAATTTTCTCTGACAAAAAAACCTCAAGTTGGTATGTGGGGCAGGGGTATAATAGAAAACAATTAAGGGACACATATACCTTCTGTTATGTTTTTCTACCACCCCCAAGATATTGTCCCTGACTGCACTGCTGTGATGATTTCTTCCTATCACATCCTCATTCTGACCTGTAAGGTGGGAGAAAGCAGAAATAGAGGTGGCAGCTCCCTTTTGAAGGCTTGACCTGAACGTTGCACTGGACGCTTCTGCCCACATCCCATCACATGATTAAGTAACATTGCCAAAACTGGGAAAAACAGTCTTTGATTAGTGACTGTATGCTTGGCTACATCTTTGGAGAGGGGAACAAGTTCTGTTTTAAAAAGGCAGAAAGGAAAAACGTGAAGTAACCAATTGAATAATTCTGTAAAATAATCTCCTATGCATTTTGGTTGTAAGAAATTAAATCAGAGCATGGACATAAATCATCTAAAATGATAGCTGACACAGACTAAGCATTCAGCAACTGTTAGTATACTTTTCATCAGGAGCTGTTCTCTGAATCATGGCTGTTCTTACCATCTTCTGGATTCAGTTCTGTTGCTCCCCAAGATTAACACAATATGTTAATTGTAATGCTTTTAATTTAACATTTACTTGTCAGTGTATATAATCTCCTTTGATATAATAATTAGTTTATTAAAGTATTGATTAGAGTCCTAGATGTCATGAGTATTTCTTTCCCCAAATGCCATGCTAGATGATGTTGTGTTTTTTTTTTTTAAGATGTAGTTTTATTTTACACATGTAGAACCATACTGTTAATGTTTTCCTAAATAGCAATATTTCGTGGCATCTTTTCCAGGTCCATGATACGTATCTCAAATATCATTTCTTTTTTTCAAAAATTTCACACACGTGATTTCATATAGTTCTATAATAACCTTTATTTTTCTTTCCCTACCACTATTTGCCATCCCTTGTTCCATCTTCCCGCCGATAATCGCTAGTTTGTTCTCTATACCTGTGAGTCTGCTTCTTTTTTGTTTTATTCACTAGTGTGTTGTTATTTTTAAAAACAGTTTTATTGAAGCATAATTGACATATAAAAAACTATACATAAAATAAATTGTAAAATGTTAAAGTGTACAATTTGATAAGTTTTGATATTTATTCATCTATGAAGCCATCACCATGGTGAAGATAATAAACATATGTCTCCCCCAATATTTTCTTCATGCTCCTTTATATTTTTTCCCTCCCAGCCCTTACCCCCATAGCAATTACAGATCTGTTTTCTGTCACAATACATTGGTCTGTATTTTCTATATTTTTATAAAATGCAATATATAGTTTCTAGTACCATTTTTAATAGCTGTTTGGTATTTCATTGTCTGAATGGGGCCATAATTTGTTATAGTTTCTAGTACCATTTTTAATAGCTGTTTGGTATTTCATTGTCTGAATGGGGCCGTAATTTGTCAACCAATCCTCTATACTAAACATTTAGGTTGACTTCCCTCCCGCCTAGCTCTCACTTTTATAAACTGTGCTTCGATATATTTATTAAGATGCATATACAGGGTGATCATTTGGAACTGTGTGTCCATAATTAAATTTCTAAGAGTATATTGCTGAATGAATAGCTGTGGTACATTTTGAGATAATACAGAACCTGGACTAGTCTAGAGGGCAGTTTGGCCATATTATCTCAAAATGTACCACAGCTATTCATTCAGAATCAGTATTTTTTTCCCACTAATGCTATGGCTTGGGAAATACTTAGGGATGTTCTTTCTCAAATCCTCTTCCTTCCTTACATTTTTTAATGACTAACTTAATGGAGGTCTAGTTTATGTAAGCTGTGAATGTCATGTTTAATATGGATTGTTATTCTAGTTGGTTTATCTAAATAATTGTCTTGTGCTCTTTTTAAAGGTTTGTTATTGAACTCTGTGAACCAATTCAAGTAAAACAGTTTGATATTGCAAATTATGAATTATTTTCTTCTACTCCTAAAGACTTTCTGGTTTCTATCAGTGACAGGTAAATTCTAAAGCTGGTTTCTATGGAGTTAATATTGGATTTTCAGAATAAAAATTTTAAAATGGGTCATGTTTTAAAACTTTAATTATTTTTTGTTTTAATCAACTTGTATCCATTTGTAAGAACAGTAATAATATTGTTGTAGGGTAGTCATTTGTTAGTTTACTTTCATTAACTTATATAGTGTTTATATCAACCCTCTGATGTTATTCCCTTATGAGATGAGGAAACAGAGAGAGATTAAATAGCCTATGTAGGTCATGTGATTTGTGAGTTGTACAACCAAGATTCAAACATAGATCTCTATGACTTTGAAGTCCTTACTTTTAATTATTATGCTGTATTGCTTCCGAATGTTTCTTTAAAAAGTTATTAAAAACATATGAGTATTTCATTTTACCTCATTTTATAGCATATGTTTTTGTTAAAGTATATTTTAAAAACTTTGGTATATATGTGTGATTATAAGAGAAACATGCATTCCAAGGAATTTGGTAGAGAATCCCAGTTCTATCAATCAAAGATACCTGTATTAACATTTTAATACATCCCTTCCAGTCTTTTATACACATTTATATATTTATAGTCCTATCAAAAATCAGTTTCAATGCTTACATCTTGAGAATATCCTTTTTTTAATTTTAAACACATCATTTTTAATAAATACTTGATATTTTCCTCCAGATGGAGGTATTTGTTCATTCCATAAATGCTTTTTGAGTGCCCACAATGTACCATGTAGGATGCTGTTATTTACTTGATCCCTTTATTACTGACCATTAAGAGTTTTCTGTGGTGTTTCTTCCCCTACCCTACATGTAGCATTGCCTATATACAGTTTTCAAAATGATTTCTCAAGATCTCTTACTCATTTTTCTTTAACTAACTTTGCTCAGATCATTTCCTTTTTCCCCAAGCTGTAATTTTCTTACCTGTCAAATGAATGTGTTCAGCTATGACAAGTAAAGTGTGTTTTTTTAATGTGATAAGAGAATACTCATTACTTTGAGGGATTCTATAAATGCTGTAGTAAAGAAAAACAGTAGTTTTGGATTTTGCATTAGATTTCCTTTAAAATGGGAAAAGCTGTGTAAGTGCTGTGAAATTCAAATATGATAGTAAAGGAGTTTTTCTGTTTCCCTTTCAACCAGTACTTATGCTTTATATCATTGCACACTTCAGTTCAGTTCAGTCGCTCAGTCGTGTCCGACTCTTTGCGACCCCATGAACTGCAGCACGCCAGGCCTTCCTGTCCATCACCAACTCCCGGAGTCCACCCAAACTCATGTCCATTGCCATCCAACCATCTCATCCTCTGTCGTCCCCTTCTCCTGCCCTCAATCTTTCCCAGCATCAGGGTCTTTTCAAATGAGTCAGCTCTTCGCATCAGGTGGCCAGAGTATTGTAGTTTCAGCTTCAACATCAGTCCTTCCAATGAACACCCAGGACTGATCTCCTTTAGGATGGACTGGTTGGATCTCTTTGCAATCCAAGGGACTCTCAAGAGTCTTCTTCAATACCACAGTTCAAAAGCACCAAGCTGATCACACACTTACTGGTACATAAAGAGTAGTACCTCATCCTTCCAAAACACTCTCTTGGCTACTTTCTGTTTTAAAGCCTCCAGTTTACTTGGAAGCCCTCTAAAACTCCAAGAGGCAATCCTGGTCCTTTTTGTCTTCCTCTTGTCTTCTATTTGATAGTGTGATTTTTCAAGATAGTCTTTCTTCATAAGGAGAGACCTGTCAAGAGTTTAGTTGGAAAAGGAAATGTATTTATTCAACTTGATGCTTAACTCATATTTAAACTATGTTAAGTGAATGTGTTACCTGGAGAGGGGAAAAAAAAAGTACAAGATCTGATTTGAAAATGATAAGACCTCTCAATGTGTGGTTTATGATTTTCTAAAAAGGAATGTTAATATTTTTTTTTATTTTCTAGATACCCCACAAACAAATGGATTAAGCTGGGTACTTTCCATGGTAGAGATGAGAGGAATGTCCAGAGTTTCCCTTTAGATGAACAGATGTATGCAAAATATGTGAAGGTAATGTTTATCTGTACAGAACTATGTTCTATAATGAAACATACCTGTTACTTATACTTAGTATCTCACCTGTATAGAAATAAGAAAAATTAAGAGGAAATGTATTGCTGTATTCCTTTTAATAAAATAATTCTTTCTTGAATATATTATTTTATGGGACAGATACTAATACATTCCCTTTTATGTAACTGGAAACCTAGGCTAGTTTTTTGATATCTGTGGCTTTGATGAAATTCCAAATTATAACTCTTTAATATTTTTGAAGTCTTGATATGACATATCATCTTTATAGTATTATATTTCTTTATATTTTAAAACCTGAATCAGTTACTCACTGCTGTCTTTAAAGCAGGTCTGGTTTCTTATTAGAATCTGATTCTGAGATTTCTATTTTAATGCCCAGTTATTTATCATTATAGCTTTTTGTCTTTTGTATATTCAGGTGAAATATTATATGTCTAAGTAACAATTTCAAATAAAGTTTTAACTGTTTAAATTCCTGCTGCAACCTAAATGTCCATTAACAGAAGAATGGATAAAAAAGCTGTGGTACATATATACAATGGAATATTATTCAGCTATAAAAGAGAACAAAATAACGCCATTTGCAGCAACACGGATAGACCTAGAAATTGTCGTACTGAGAGAAATAAAGACAGTGAAAGATAAATATCATGTGATATTGCTTATATGTAGAATCTAAAAAATGGTACAAATGAACTGCTTACAAACAGGAATAGAGCTACAGATGTAGAAAACAAACTCATGGTTAGCAGGGTGTAAGGTGGAGGGTAGGAGGAGAGGGAAACGGGCAGACTGGGACTGACACATGCAGACTCTGTCATAACATCAGTCACCGGTCAGGACCTGCATGCAGCGCAGTGCGGGAGACTCCGCTCAGTGCTCTGCAGTGACCTGTGTGGGTGAGGATGCGAAGAGAGAGAGAGAGAGAGAGAGAGAGTGTGTGTGTGTGTGTCCGCGTCCGCTCAGTGCTCTGCAGTGACCTGTGTGGGTGGAGAGAGAGTGTGTGTGTGTGTGTGTGTGTCCGCTCAGTGCTCTGCAGTGACCTGTGTGGGTGAGGATGCGAAGAGAGAGAGAGAGAGTGTGTGTGTGTGTGTGTGTGTGTGTGTGTGTGTGTGAGAGAGAGAGAGAGTGTGTGTGTGTGTGTGTGTGTCCGCTCAGTGCTCTGCAGTGACCTGTGTGGGTGAGGATGCGGAGAGAGAGAGAGTGTGTGTGTGTGTGTGTGTGTCCGCTCAGTGCTCTGCAGTGACCTGTGTGGGTGAGGATGCGGGGAGAGAGAGAGAGAGAGTGTGTGTGTGTGTGTGTGTGTCCGCTCAGTGCTCTGCAGTGACCTGTGTGGGTGAGGAAGCGAAGAGTGTGTGTGTGTGTGTGTGTGTACCTGATAGACCTTGCTGTACAGCGGAAACTAATGCAACATTGTAAATGAACTGTACTCTAATAAAAGCCATAAATACATTTCTACTTCTTCCCTCACCAGTGTTGAGGTGGAATTATCTACCAAAATAGAATTATTATCACTCTTGAATTGAATTTAGACAAAATATGGGAATTTCTTACTCCTCTTTATTTCCTCCTTTTTTTTTTTCTTTATAATACTATAGTCATACCTTAAAGTACAACTGTGTTGTTAGTAAGACCTTTTGGAATGACAGCAGCTCTAATTTTCTTCTTAGTTATTTCTTCTTTCAATGTGAAAACTTATACCTGCCTACTCCTCTCTCGGGATTTTACTGTCTGTGTCTTTTGTAAGCATGTATTAAATTGGCTTCTGTAAATGGGTAAACTTGTAGTATTCCTACTCTCACTATAAAAATACTTGTATAAAAATGCTGTTTTTTAAAGTTCAATTGATATTTTCAGTTAATGATTCAACAGTGTTCAGAAAAATGATGATAAATTTTCAGTTTCTTTTTAAAGTGAATTCTGAACCAGTTTAATGACCTTTTTATGTAGCAGTTTCTACACTGTGATGCCGAAAAAAATATATAAAATACTTTGGCAGATGATACAGTTGTACCTGATTTTGCAATTAAAACAACTCACATGTTATGAAATAGTTCCAAGAATCATTCTTTATAGTGTCTACTTTGTTAATAACAGAACATTTTATTGGTGATACAAAAAAATCCTGTATAAAGCTCCCTACTTTGTCCTCTTTATAATGAGAGACTATAGAGCATTTTGATGACTGGTTTTCTTAAAAGCCTTTTTTGGTATATTTAAACCTAAAAGCAGAAAACATTTACTTCTGATTCTTATTTTATACTGATAAATGTTATATAAGTTTACTTGAGTTTTGCTCATCCCAAAAGAATTAAAACCCATATTTAAAAAATGCTTTTTAATCGCTTATATTTTAAAAATGAATTGATAAATATCCTCTAGTTCTATAAGTTATACTTAAAATAGCAGCATATCAGAAATCCAAGTTTCCCCAAAATAGTTTGTGTACAGTATTGTGCAAGAATAAATATTTTTTATTATGTTAATCTTTTTATCAATATGTATGTTCATAGATATGTATAGCTACATACATGTATCAATGTATTAATATGTAGGTATATACATGATAACATTTATAATATTTAGTGTAATATAAGGCAGGTTATTTCTAGATATGCTTTAATTACTTTTAGAATGCTTTCATATCTAATGGATAAATAAAACAGCAGCAGTGGATTTTAGGTTAAAGTTAATTTATTTCATTACAGTTGCACTATATTTTCTAGTTGTGATGGTAAAAATAAATGCAAATCATTGCTTTGGTTTCTGCAAAGAAATGAGTACTACAATGTTATCCATCACAGTATATTGCTTCCTATAATTATACAATATAATTTACAAATATTGAATGTTGCTTATGGCATGTTATTCAGACTTTGGAACTGATTTCTTTTTCTTTTCCTTTCTCTTGCTTCAGATGTTCATCAAGTACATAAAGGTTAGCAACCTTCTCTTTTGCAATATTGAATAATAGGGCATTGCATATTATTGCGTGGCAAAGAAAAAGCTTTACAAATACTAGTTTTGGGGAAAATTAGGACTTTATTTTTAGAAATGTCATAATGAAAACACTGGATATTTTGTTAGATAATCTCACATACACTGTGCTGGCTTCCCATTTTGTGTGCTTTTGTTCTTTAGGTGGAGTTGGTATCACATTTTGGATCAGAGCACTTTTGTCCATTAAGCCTTATAAGGTAATACAGAGCAAAAAAATTTACCAAGTGGTTTAAAAAGAAAAAAAGGCAACATAAAAATTCCAGTGTATTTAAAGTGAAGAAATAATTTGTTATTACGTGCAGATAACACCATAAAAAATATACTGCTAAACCTTTCTTCCTTTTGCATACAGTTTAGAAAAGTGTAAAAATTTAGATAGGAATCTGGCATGTATCATTTCTAATTTTTTTGATAATTTATATTCATAATTATATCCTTGAGAAAAGTATTTAAAATTTTTTATGCTAAACTATATATATCTTGCAGTTTCATTTTGTATCTATCAATATGATTTGATAATGATTGTAATAGTATATTTCTGATTTCTTTAAACTGCTATGTAAGTTTCACAATCTGAATAAACCGAAACTTGTGAATCCTCCTTAAAAAAAAAAATTTCCTTTGTTAGGAAAAAAGAACCTTCATTTTATGTGTTCGATTTAGCTTGCTTGATATGATGATAAATAAATGGGAACGTCTTAGGCCAATAAGTCATTGGCTTACTAGTCATTATATTTTTAAATGCCTTAAATAGATTAACATTCTAATGAAAACAGTGGATTGAAAGTCATTATTTTTGAGTCCAGAAGTTAATGACCGTTAAAACATAACCAAAATTATTATAGTTTGTCATTTATTATGAAGAGATGAGTCTTAACAAGACTTCAATGAAAAACTTCAATGAAATTATTGTTAACAGGGTATTTGGCACTAGCATGGTGGAAGAATATGAAGAGATTGCTGATTCCCAGTACCAGTCAGAACGTCAAGAATTATTTGATGAGGACTATGGTGAGTGATTTTTAAAAAGTAACTAATTATGTATATTTTTTTGTTTTTTAAATGGATAAATGTAGGTCACTTAAAAAGATCACATGATGATTAGTCTTTAGTTTTTTCCTTGTTTTTAACCCTAGTAACTAAGTTTCTCCTAAACCTATTTTCTAAAATAATTTTCTGTTGTCAGTCAGTTATTTGTGACTTGAAACTCCCTTCCATTAACCCAGTGTTAATAAATTACGGTTATATCGCTATGCCAGGCCCAAAAGCCTGTTACTCAAAGGCAACTGACATAGTAAAATTGAGCATGAATTTCTTTGATTTGCCTTTAGCCTAAGAGCAAGCATATTGAGACATGAGTTTTTGAGAAATTCCCATGAGCCTGCAGAGGTCAGAGAATGTTTTATGACACCTTTCATTTCTATTTTATTAAGTTCTTGTTTTAAGATGTCTTAAACTGTAGTCTGAAAAATTTAATTTTTGCATTTCCTAGTTTTCCCATAAGTGAAGTGATTTACTAGGGGTTGGTAAACTACACTGAAAGCTTGAATAAAAGTCTTATAAATGTGATTAAAATTTTTGTGAGCAGTAGAAATATATTCTTTGGTTTTTATCTGTTTGATAAATGGCTTATGAATTTCCTTTTTTGTGAATGTGCTTGAAACTAATGAAAACTGTAAAATTGTTTTGTCAACTGACTTGACAAGACTTAATTTGTGCTTTTAAACATATCATCTGAGATAGTTGTCAGCATAATTAACCTTCATTTTCTCTTTGAGCAGATTACCCACTGGATTATAATACTGGGGAGGATAAGTCCTCAAAAAACCTTCTTGGTTCTGCTACGAGTGAGTATTTGGGGGTTTTTCTAGTCACTATTATTAAAGTATATCTCAACTTCTATTTCCTGGCATATGTGAACATTTTGTTTTGAAGTTTAGGGGACTCCTTCTGTCCTAGTGTTGAACTTTTGAGTTGAAATCAAAGAATACTTTTCAGAAGTATTTTCATAGGAGTAAAATAGAAAGAATATATGTAAATAAAGAGGAGAGGCAAAATGCAAGCATAGGTCAGTTCTTTTACAAAAATGAAGTAGTTATATTTTTAGGCAAGTTCCTTAGAGTGAAGAATGGGATATGAATTTACTTGGGGAAAGAATTATTAAAGAGGTCCTGGACCATATAAATAAGAGCATCTAGGTAATCATACTTGGTAGGAAAGGAGTTTATTTTAGAAGTGGTACTCATCAGTGAAATCCTACCAAATGAGGATTTGTTAATGTATGGGTATGGTTAGTTTCCTGATTAATTATAAAGCATAAAGGCTGTTCTTATTCATGATAATGATGATTCCCAAGCAGTAACAATAATAGCAATAATAATACACTCTTTGTAAACTGAAAAAAGAAGAAGTGACTAAGATATTAGTTGTTTAGCTTCTTGTCTTGCCAAGCTATTATCTGAACTTATAGTTAGGCTAGCCAAGTAGACTCCTGGAAAGACCTTTACCTACTGACAGTTTATTTTTACTGTTAGAATGCAGATAGGTATACTTTACATTTGTTATTTTTGGTTAGTCCCCCAAAATAAAGCCTTTTTATTTGGAGGTTAATAATTGAATTTATTGAAAGTAAATCTTAGTATAACATAGAAGATGATTTGTGCATTTTTCTTTTACTCTTGAGTTGTTTGAATCCCAGGCTCACTGTGTATATTGTCCTCATAGCTTTTTAAGGTACTCAACCAGTAGTATCTATACCTAAGTAGATATTTGGGTGGCTACACTATATGGAATTAAGAGTCACTTGTCTTTCTTTTCATCTTTTATCTTTTTCCCTTTCTTCCCTTCTTGTCCTCTCCCTCTCTATAGAAGACTATAGATTTCAGTAGACTTTTTTAGGGAATAGGAAAAAGAATATTAAAAAATAACTGCATAAAGGGAATGTTTTTATGTAATATTTAACTTTGTGGTAGATTAGCTTAATATATTTTGACTCTGTTCCTACTCACCTGACTTTTTAGATATTATTGACTGCTTTTAAGTGTATCCTTAGCAATATCTGCTGATGATAGCATTAAAAACAGGTGCCTCAAAAATAAATAAAAAATAAAAACAGGTGCCTCATTTGCTATGGGGTACTTTTTTAGGAGTGAGACAATGATGCTGTTTTATTTAATTGGATGTTAATATGTTTGTTCGTGTCCTTAAATTTGTAGTTTAAAAACTACATTATGTAATAGTCATCATATAATAATTCAGTAATGCTGATTTAGCTGTGAGGCGGCATTGTTATTTTAAGGGTCAGAAAATAGCCCCAGACTAAAAGTTCTCTAGTTTTTGGTGGTTACTGGGAACAAAGGGGCACCTTCCAGAAGTAATGATTTACTATAGTTTTAGATAAGGGAAATTTTTGTTGATAATTTTGCTTTCTTTCTCTATCTTCCTATGGGATTAACTCCCAAGACAGCATTAAAATGTTTTCAGTAGAGGACATTTCCCTATTTGTAATCACTTCTCTGGCTGATGTATTATTTTAATTAGTGAGATGTAGAATTTTAATTATTTTAATTAATGAGACATAGAATGAGACATAGATCCTATTTTCTGGATCTTTTTCCTTGAAGATATGTTTCTTGGTAACACATTTCATTTTTGTTTCCATGGCTTTCTGGAAGAGCAGTCCATTTACCTTCCAGTGTTCCTAGGTATTGAAAAATTTTGTATAGTGAGACAAGGTGGATGGGAGGATATCAGCTGAGCCCAAGCATGAGAGGTTTAAAAAGATATCCATTTCTTGGCGTTTCAAAACAAGAGAGGCAGTAGTAGCTGAGTGATAAGACTTTGCTGTCATTAAGTTAATAAGCATGACCTAATACTGATGCCTTCGATACCTATATCCTTCTGATTTTCTCTGAATAGTCTAGACTGGTTTTGAGCCTGAGCTAGGAACTTCCTTCAGTGTAATATAGGAAGAAATAACAAGGTGGAATCAGGCCAAAGAGCTCGTCTCTAGCAGTGGAATGTCTGAATTTGACTATAATCATCACCACTTTCTAAATTAGCTTGAAATTGGCCAATTTTGCACCTAATTTATTTTTAATATTTACATAATATCTCCAAAACAGAATTCTGTGCCTTTAAAAGAGAAACTCTTTTTTTCTTTTGCTATTGAGTAGTTGGTAGTCACAGGAAATATACATCACCAGAATATGTTGCTTCTAATGGGACTTGGTTGTCAAAGAGTATGCATGCTGCTTATTTAGACATTTTTGGTATTATATAATTTACTGAACTTCCAGAAAGGGAGAGACTGCTATCTTAGAGCAGCATTCTTGGCTTTATATGTATGCCATTTCTGGGACTCTTCTGCCTGAATCTTTTGTTTACATTCTTGAGCCAGAACATTTAAATATTTTACATCAACAGAAATTCTTCGTATCAATCTGCTCTACTTGTGCTTGGTCATGTGGGTCTTCCAGGCCACTCTCTTCTTTGATATTCTTGCAAGTCTGCCTTTACTCCTAAATATGATCTGTATTTTATTAGAGTCATCAGATTTGCTCAGGGCCAGATTTCTGCTTCTCTTTCTGTATAAGTTTAAGACAAAGTGTAGTTTTTGTTTTAAGTCAGAATACTTTTTATGAATGTATTTATTTTAAGATCCTAGAAGGAACAGAGAATGAAGGTAGGCGTGTTGCAGTTAGTAGCTCAGTACACATAGGAGGAAGTAGTTTTTTCACCGGTTTGTCTTCTTGTGTTGTAGCAGAGGCATTTGGTTTTCTATATCAAAAAGAGCCATTGGTGTGTTGGGGACTTAGTGTATATAACATATTGATATTTGGTCCCTAGGAGAGAGTTTCATTCCTAAAGTACTGGGATGGGATGAAAAGTTACCCAATTCAAGAGAAAGGAATTGGCAAATCCATGAGAAGTTGAGAGCAGGTGTCTAGCATGGCGCTATATTCCAAATTGTCACTTTTACCCTTTAGCCTTTCTGAAGGCTTTTCAGTGATTAGATTGTGATCGTGACGAGTAGTCATGTGTTTGGATGCAAAGTGAGACTGGTAAGAAAATTCACAAAGCTGCTTTCTCGCAAAAGAAAAAAACTGTATTTGACAGCATCCTGTGAACATAGCAAGATTATTTCTTATACGTTAGATGGGCTGAGAAAGAAGAATTTGCCAGATTTTACTTTTGTTATATTTTTGTTATATTTTGTTAATATTTTTAAATGATGAGTAGTATGTATAAATCTTCCTTATTTTAGGTACTAGTATAAAAATTTACATTAAAAAATAATACTCTAAAACTTTCTTTACACAGATTAACAGATACACACTTTTAAAGCTTTTAATAATAATACCAAAAAATTTAAATGCAAAAATTTGAAATCTGAGGTAAGATTGCCCTTTGAAGCAAGCACAAGGGACTTAGAATATAGACTTAATTTCAGAATTTTGGTTCCGTGAGCAGTCAGTTGTGATTGATCTTCAACTGTCAGGCTCCTTAGAGGATCAGATACTACTGTTGCAATATTCAGTGCAGTTCAGTAGCTCAGTCTTGTCCTGACCCTTTGTGACCCCGTGGACTGCAACATGCCAGGCTTCCCTGTCCATTACCAACTCCCGGAGCTTGCTCAGACTCATGTCCATAGGGTCATCCAACCATCTCATTCTCTGTCGTCCCCTTCTCCTCCTGCCTTCAATCTTTCCCAGCATCAGGGTCTTTTCTAATCAGTTGGCTCTTCACAGCAAGTGGCCAAAGTATTGGAGCTTCAGCATCAGTCCTTCCAATGAATCTTCAGGACTGATTTCCTTTAGGATTGACTGGTTTGATCTCCTTGCAGTATTGGTTGACATTAAAATTTGATTTATGAGGAAATAGAGTTTCCATTGCTACTTAATTTTTGTTTATAAGGGAATGGAGTTTCCATTTCCTGTTTTTATGCTGAGGTGTCTCTTTAGCCTAAGATCTAAGACTGCTTCTCTGTTTTAACAATTTCCCAGGTGAAAGGACAACGGTTGACCTATAATCCTAGATATTTCAAAAGCAAATATAAAGCTTTTGTGTGTTAATGATTAGAAACAAAGTACCACTGCTTGTTGTCTTTCCGATTATAGAATCATAGTTATGTAAAGTTTAAAATTAATAATTATGTACTACTAGTTATCACATTTAAAAGTCTAAAATCTCCTACTGTTTTTACCTGTCATAAAGCATATGTTTATAGTATCAGCACCAGGTGACAGTGCTTGGCTTGTTCCCAACCTTCTGGATATGCTAGCTTTTCCTTCTTTAGATCCTTTCCTACTTCTCACATCTCTGGTTTTCATGAAAGTGTGATGAAAACTCGGATCTCTTTTAGGAAAGGAAACCAAATTGGAAAACAGTGATGAGGTTTAATATGTAGCCCCTGCCAGATGTTAGTATTTTAATGGTAGAAAAACCTGGTGAATTACCTTCTAGTAGAATTTCAGAGATTAGATTGGAGTTGGAATTTAATTTTCTGTGAAATTACATTAAATTACTAGAAGGAAGTCTTCTATTCCAAGCCAGCTTTTTATGGAGTTGTTATATTTTGTGGTCCTCATGTATCTTCAGCCATTTATGTAGATACTAAGGTTTGTAGCACTTTACTCATCATTGAGATAACCTCTTTGGAAAGAGAGGAAGAATTAGAAAGTATGCAGATTGCTTTACCTACAGCACTTAAGTTTTATGACTTTGACTTTTAATTCATCTTTCCATGCCCATATTCACCCAGTTCAGAAGAGAATTTGTCATTTATTGTCCATAAAACATTGTTACAAGTCATCAAAGGAATGATTCTATGCAGTGTCAATTTGGGATTTAACCATATTACTTAGATATTTTACATTCATAGTTGAAAACAGCCTTTCTGCTGTCCTTTGAAGAATAATCTTCCCAACTTATTTATTTTTACCTATGAAAGTCACATGTTTAGGAAAAGGATTTTTTGTTTGTTTTTGGTTTAAACTGTAGAACCTTTTCTTTTAAAAAAAAAAAGGCTTTGCTGTAAATTATGGGTTTTGGTTGTCACATTTCATTCCTGTCTCAGTGCAGGCTATATGCTGAATTATATTTGAATCTTATGATATGCGGAAGGTAGTATTTGCTAAAAGGTTTGGGGAAGTTTTGTAAAAAACAAGTATAATTAGATTTAAAAATCCTTCTGAACATAACAGATTTATATATAATACTTTTTGCCTGAAATTTGTATCCTTTATTGGACTAAAATAGTAAGGTGAGCAAAAAGATAATTAGTCCAAAAAATGCAAAGAGACCATTACAAATGGTTTTTTACTATCTGATATCAAGTTATATGAAAATATTTAGGTGTATTAGTATTCTCTTCTGATTGAATTTTGTTTTAGATGCCATTCTAAATATGGTGAATATTGCCGCTAATATTCTGGGAGCAAAAACTGAAGACCTGCCGGAAGGTACCTAATCATTTTATGGGTCTTTTAAATATATGATACTCCAGGGGTCTTCCTAGTTAGTAAAATTAATTAATAAGCCAAGCAGTTTGATTTTTTATTTAGAAATATAGAAACCATTCAAAGGAACTTGCCAATCTTCTATTATTCATTGTTTATTTGAATTTCACAAATTCTCTTTAATAAATAGGATCTTGTCTATATAAAAATCATTAATTTGATTTTTCACTCTTAACCTGCTGTAGAAGTAATGATTTTATCCTTAGTTCTTTCCTGAGGTTTTGATACTCTAATGGTTACTTGAAGTATGCTTTTATTTATCAAATAGCAATTCAATTTAGAAAATAATAGAAATATGAATATTATGAACAAGGGGAAACAATCTTGCCCTTTTTTTGTTTTCAAAAATACTTCACTCCAGTTATAAAATAAGTCATGGGGTTGTAATATATAACATGGGGAATGCAATGTGGTGGCAGATGGCAGCCAGACTTATTGTGGTGATCATTTTGCAGTGTATACAAATGTCAAATCGCTACATTATACACATGAAAATGAATATAATGTTGTATGTCAAATATACTTCAATAAAATTTAGTACTAAGTGCAAACTTAAAATGTCCCATTTATTTCTTCTTATTCTCTTTAGTAACTCCAGTATCTTGTTAATCATGTAAGATTACACAAAACTCATAGTTATCTTACTTGCTTTAATTTTCTGAGAAGTTGAGAAAGAATATGCACTACTTATAGTTGTGACTTTCAATGATTATTTCTTTTTAAAAGAACTTGATGGGAAAAAAAAAGCAGAGTCTGCAGTAGTAAACCTGTTTGACTTTTTTTCTTCTCCCTTGAGAATCTAAAGTTCCTTATTTGTTATAGTGAAATATATTCATGGTATAGCTTTTTAAAATTAAACTCAATATGGACATCTTTCTTAAATTAGGAAATAAAACTATATCTGAGAATGCTTCTGCCACAGCTGCACCCAAAATGCCTGAATCAGCTCCTGTTTCAGCTCCTGTTCCATCACATGAGTAAGTTATATTGGGATATTAGAGTTCTATTAAAAGGGAGATATACTTGTACGTAAAAAGGTACTTGTGATTTGTGGGAAATGAAAAACTAAATCATGGGACAGACATTCCACAGCCACTTATAACATCTTCAAGTTGCTTTTTGTATACTGGCAGTTCACCGTAGATAGACCAAATATGTGTTATTTTGCTATAGTGTTACTTTTATTATTTACAATACTTAATCTTTTCCTTATTGCAAATAATTAACTCAGGTATAAGTTTGAGGACAAATTTTAAAGGCCTGTTTTTATTAAGTTCAGATTTAAAAGCCTTGATTATTTATATATCTCTGCTATGCCTAGAAAGCAATAAAGGGTACCTGAAATACTTAAAGCAGTGATTTTTAAATGATGTGTTGGTCACACAGCCTTAGAGTGTTCAGTTTCTGAAATTGAATGATACAGGTCTTTCCCGAGGTTGCAGTGGTTACTTTGGGCAGGGATATATATGCGTCAGTCAGTCAGTCAGTTCAGTTGCTCAGGCGTGTCCTACTCTTTGCGATCCATGGACTGCAGCACCCCAGGCTTCCCTGTCCCTTACCAGCTCCCGGAGCTGCTCAGACTCTGGTCTTCCTAGACCAGAGGTAGAGGTGATTAAGGTCTGTTTGTGCCTCAGCCTCTGATCTGAAATAGGTAGGCTCATTGATGATTTGGGTTATTGGGGTAGTCTGGTTATAGTTATTATAAATTTAGCTATGTATATTTCGTTAGATATACTCCCTGTAAACTTTGACAGACATTTCTCTCAGAGGAACTGTGCATAATGAGATAAGATATTTACATGAGACAGTTCAAGGTAATAAGTGATGAATCCTGCAATGAGTGTGCTTTTGAGCTGTAATTCCAAGGTACTGTGTTAATTTAAAAATGAGATTTTTGTGCTTTGAAGGGCACAGTGTCAAATTTGTGTTTTCCTGAAATATAACATTATGTGTTACTGATTCCTAGATGGTCCTAAGAAATCTCTTTGGGATAGAAATTCTTGACGTTTCTAATTATGTGGATCTGTCTCAGTTTTGTAACTAGGTTCTTCAGTGACTAACACATAATAGTATGTCTTTGTTTTTCAAAACTAGATTAATTTTATTTTACACATAGATGTACACACACACACGTATATATTTACATTTACTCGTGTGTGTGTGTGTGTGTGTGTGTAAATATTTATTGAAAGTTACCACATCAAGCTAATGTAACAGTTTTTATTCTGCTTTAGAGTTTTGTTTTTAGTAGATATTCTTGCATAACTTTCTTTACTTAATGTTTCTTCATGTATGTTTGTTTTAAATTCTTTTTGATGATTATATGGCAGTTCTGAAAAAAAGAATCCATGATACGGTATCACTCAAAGTTTTTATGAAACAACTTACTTTCTTTTCCCAGGTTTGAGTTTTTTAAAGTGTAACTCTGATTAGAGTGTATACATAGATGATAGGGCTTCCCTGGTGACTCAGGTGATAAAAGAATCTGCCTGCAATGTGGGAGATTGAATTCGATCCCTGATCTTCCCTAGTTGGGAAGATTCCCTGGAGAAGGGCATGGCAACCCATTCCAGTATTCTTGCCTGGAGAATCCCCATGGACAGATGCAGTCCTGCAGTCCATGGGGTCACAAAGAGAAGAACATGACTGAGTGACCCAGCACAGCACAGCACAAGATAGTATAACTTAATTTTTACCAAATTAATTCAATTTAGTTGTAAGAAATATTGTGTAGAGATTATATACAGCTGTCTATCTCTATCATCTGTTAAGGGAAGCTTAGCCTAATTATGTTTTAATTTAGTCTGTTTACTATTTTATTGTCAACAAAATGAAAGTCCAGCTTTTAGATACTGTCTTTTAAAAAAATTTCTGTAGAAAAACATTTTTTTTTAAAATGTGGACCATTTTTAAAACCTTTATTGAATTTGTTATGATATTACTTCTGTTTTATGTTTTGGTTTTTTGACTCTGAGCATCTGTGATCTTAGCCTCCTGACCAGGGATCAAACCCATACCCCTGCATTGTAAGGCAAAGTTCCAGTCACTGGACTGCAAAGGAAGTCCCTAGATACTGGGTTTTTTTTTATTCCTACTTTGCTGTTGTGATATTAGACTTCATTTAAAGACATTTCCTGACAATTTTAGTAGTGTTTCACAGTAGGAAAATTTGCATATGAAGATTTCTTTTTGGTATTCAAATTACTTTGTTTTTTCAAATTATACCTTTGTTGCTACAAAGGCTTCACCTGGAAATTCATTACCTTTATCTTGGAAGGGACCATAGATATTACAATTTACAACACTGTTCCCACCAGCTTGAATTCCCCGCTCTTGCCTACTGGACACGCATACTCCAGAGCCCAAAGATAGGACTAAGTTAGTGACACTAGTAGTTTATTATTAGCCAGGATTTTCATTACAATGGTTAAGTATTTAGCTTTCAGTAATTGAAAATTAGCCTAGATAATACTGAGATTATTTGGGGGGAGTAGGGATATTTTCTGTTTTCTAAAGCAGATAATCCTCTGTGTGTGTGTGTAATGCCACATTGAAATTCCTCAAATCTCCATAGAGAAATGATCTTTGAGAAATCTGCAGTTGACTCTTGAATAACGGGTTTGAACTGTACAGATCTACTTACACGTGGATTTATTTTGTTAGTAAATACTGCAGTACAGATGATCTCAGTTGGTTGAATCTATGGATGCAGAGCTGAAGTATAGAGGAACTGTGGATATGGAGGACAGGCTGTGAGTTACACAGTGTGTAAGGCCAGCAACTCTGACTTGCTGCATACGGTTCAAGGGTCAACTGTAGGATGACTCTTGAAAGTAGGATACTCAGGCACAAAGTGCATTCGTAGTAAGGTCCTGGCTTCTTGTTCTAACTGGGACTTCCATAGCCCTTGGGTAGCTCAATTTCTGATATAAGGGGTGAAAGCTTGTGATATTGGTGAATATGGGAGGAAGGGTACTATATTCACTAAATGGAAATATTCAGTAAAGGTACTATGTTCAGTAAATGGAAATATTCACATAACTATTCTTAGAGATTAAAGAAAAACTTGATTTGGTAAATATGGTGATTTGAATCATCTGGCTTGTCACTTGATAGATTATCTTTCTGTTATCATTCCTGAATAATGCTGTTTTTATAATGAAAGTGATTTGAAGGATAGTAATTCATTCAAAGTAAATTTGAGTGTTTTCTGTCCTTTCCCTTCTTTTTATCTTATGTGTGGTGCATTTATTTTCCTTAAGCATAATTATGGATATGTATTTCTAGGTTTGAAACCACTGGAGGACATGTACCTGACACCGAGTCACTGTCACCAGATCCTACAAAAGAAAGTCCCATTGTACAGCTAGTTCAAGAAGAAGAGGAGGAGGCAAGTCCTTCTACAGTGACCCTTCTGGGCAGTGGCGAACAAGAGGATGAAACATCACCTTGGTTTGAGTCAGAGACACAAATATTTTGCGGTGAACTCACCACAATTTGTTGTATTTCTAGTTTTTCGGAATATATATATAAATGGTGTTCAGTTAGAGTTGCTTGTTATCGGCAACGCAGCAGAACTGCTCTGAGTAAAGGAAAAGAGTATCTTACATCAGCTGAACCACCACTAGTACTTCCTGAAGAACCAGTAGATGTTTCATTATTGCAGCCTCCAGGTGGAGAACCAGACAGTAAGAATAAGGAAAAGGAAGCTGAAACCATTGTTCTAGATGATTTAAGTGGTGTGCTCCAGGAAGATTTGATTAATCACACTTTAGATGCAATTGAACTTGAACCAAGCCATCCTCAAACTCTTTCTCAGTCTGTTCTCTTAGATGTTACTCCAGAAATCAACTCATTATCTAAAATAGAAGTATCTGAGCCTATTAAATATGAGGCAGGGCATTCACCATCACAAGTGATTCCCCAAGACAGTTCTGTTGAGGTTGATGATAAAACAGAAAAAAGGTCTGAGAGTTTTAGTTCTATAGAGAAACCAGCTGTGATCTACGAAACAAAAATACTTGATGAAGTAATGGATAATGTTGTAAAAGAAGACATAAACTCCATGCAAATTACCACAAAGCTATCTGAAACAATAGTGCCACCTGTAAACACAGCTGCTGTGCCAGACATTGAAGATGGGGAAGCCAAAATGAACATAGCTGACACACCAAAGCAAATTTCAACTCCTGTTGTGGATTCTTCATTACCTGAAGTAAAAGAAGATGAACAGTCTCCAGAAGATGTCCTTTTAAGAGGGTTACAGAGGACAGCTACAGATTTTTATGCTGAATTGCAAAACTCCTCAGATCTAGGATATGCTAATGGAAATCTTGTACATGGATCAAACCAAAAGGAATCAGTATTTATGAGACTTAATAACCGTATTAAAGCCTTAGAAGTTAACATGTCTCTCAGCGGTCGCTACCTGGAGGAGCTTAGTCAGAGGTAAGCTTTCTTATGAATTAGCACAATCCACTTTGCACGGTGAGTTAATTAGCAGAGTATATTCTGACTAAAGGAGAGGATTTAATTATCTCATGATTCCTTGGTGGCTCAATGGTTAAGAACTTGCCTGCCAATGCAGGAGACATGGCTTTAATGCCTGGGTCAGGAAGATCCCCTGGAGAAGGAAATGGCAACCCACTCCAGTATTCTTGCCTGGGAAATCCCATGGACAGAGGAGCTGGGCAGGCTATAGTCCATGGGGTCGCAAGAGATCAGACATGGATTAGTGGCTAAACAATGAATGTAGTAGTAATAAGCAACATTTTAGCTGGAGACAGAAAGTTGTTTGGATGTTGGTCAGTAATTTTAAGAAGTGATTTCCATTTTTAGAAATACTAAGTGACATAACAAATTTGTATTATCTGTATCAGTTTCTCCTTTCTCCTGTTGCTTAACTTTAGCTACTTTTGCTGTTTGATTCCCACAGCACTCATGGTAGAATTTTTATAGACCTTAAAGCTCTTTGTAGAACTTGACTAGGTATTATTTGAGAATTTAAATAAGATTGGAATAGACTAAACTAGATGATTAGGCAACATTTGAACTCTTTCAGCAAGTATCCAGAATCTTAGTCCTAGTTGTAACAATATACCTTCTTGTGCTTATAAAATGCCAGAGGCAATGCCAGTTTGCTTATGCAGTGATGAAGACCCCCGGCACAGTTCTCCACTTACGCCAGTTTTTTTATTGTTGTTGTTCCTTAAGTGTCATTGTGCCTTAGGACTTTCCCAACATTTTGTAACCACAAGGCACTTAGTGTCCAGAATTCTGAAATACTACCTTTTCCTAATCCTCTTAAATTAAAATGCTACTAATGAAATGTCCATAAAGTCATTATTATTTGCTAGAAGATATTACTTCTTAATTCGTGCATATAATTTATTGGCAAATTTTATGTGGGTGTGTGTGCATGCTTGCATCATACTTGTTCAAGCCTCTCCCCACTCCCACCCTTTTTACCCCACTAAAGGAACCACTGAAATCATGAATGATAAACCTTTTTTTTGAAATGTAATTGATATGGAACATTATATTATTTTAGGTATAACAATGATTTGATATTTGTATATATACTAAATGATTACCGAACTAAATCTGTTAATATGATCACCATGTAGTTACAGGTTTTTTTCCTTGTGATAAGTTTTAAGATCTACTCTGTTAGCAGCTTTCAAATATACAATCCAGTATTATCAACTGTAGTCAACATGCTATATATTATATTCTTATTCAGTTAAGTTCAGTCGCTCAGTCGTGTCTGACTCTTTGTGACCCCGTGGGCTGCAGCATGCCAAGCCTCCCTGTCTATCACCAACTCCTGGAGCTTACCCAAACTCATGTCCATTGAGTCAGTGAGGCCATCCAACCATCTCATCCTCTGTCATCCCCTTCTCCTCCTGCCCTCAATCTTTCTCAACATCAGGGTCTTTTCAAATGAGTCAGCTGTTCGCATCAGGTGGCCAAAGTATTGGAGTTTTAGCTTCAATGTCAGTCCTTCGAATGAATGCCCAGGACTGATCTCCTTTAGGATGGACTGGTTGGATCTCCTTGCAGTCCAGGGGACTCTCAAGAGTCTCCTCCAACACAACAGTTCAAAAGCATCAGTTCTTCGGCGCTCAACCTTCTTTACAGTCCAACTCTCACATCCATACATGACCACTGGAAAAACCATAGCCTTGACCAGACGGACCTTTGTTGACAAAGTAATGTCTCTGCTTTTTAATATGCTGTCCAGTTTGGTCATAACTTTCCTTCCAAGGAGCAAGCATCTTTTAATTTCATGGCTGCAGTCACCATCTGCAGTGATTTTGGAGCCCCAGAAAATAAAGTCAGCCACCGTTTCCACTGTTTTCCCATCTGTTTGCCACGAAGTGATGGTACTGGCAGTCATGAAATTAAAAGCCATGCTTTTGAACTGTGGTGTTGGAGAAGACTCTTGAGAGTCCCTTGGACTGCAAGGAGATCCAACCAATCCATCCTAAAGGAGATCAGTCCTGGACGTTCATTGGAAGGACTGATGTTGAAGCTGAACCTCCAATACTTTGGCCACCTGATGCGAAGAGCTGACTCATTTGAAGAGACCCTGATGCTGGGAAAGATTGAGGGCAGGAGGAGAAGGGGATGACAGAGGATGAGATGGTTGGATGGCATCACTGACTCAATGGACATGGGTTTGGGTGGACTCTGGGACTTGGTGATGAACAGGAAGGCCTGGCGTGCTGCGGTTCATAGGGTAGCAGAGAGTCAGACATGACTGAGCAGACATGACTGAACTGATGGGACCGGATGCCATGATGTTAGTTTTCTGAATGTTGAGCTTTAAGCCAACTTTTTCACTCTTCTCTTTCACTTTGATCAAGAGGCTCTTTAGTTCTTCTTCACTTTCTACCATAAGGGTGGTGTCATCTGCATATCTGAGGTTACTGATATTTCTCCCAGCAATCTTGATTCCAGCTTGTGCTTCATCCACCTTAGCCTTTCTCATGATGTATTCTGCATATAAGTTAAATAAGCAGGGTGACAATTTACAGCCTTGACATACTCCTTTTCCTATTTGGAACCAGTCTGTTGTTCCATGTCCAGTTCTAACTGTTGCTTCCTGACCTGCATACAGATTTCTCAAGAGGCATGTCAGGTGGTCTGGTATGCCCATCTCTTGAAGAATTTTCCAGTTTGTTGTGATCCACACAGTCAAAGGCTTTGGCATAGTCAGTAAAGCAGAAATAGATGTTTTTCTGGAACTCTCTTGCTTTTTTGATGATCCAGCCAATGTTGGCAATTTGATCTCTGGTTCCTCTGCCTTTTCTAAAACCAGCTTGAACATCTGGAAGTTCATGGTTCACGTATTGCTGAAGCCTGGCTTGGAGAATTTTGAGCATTACTTTGCTACCATGTGATATGAGTGCAATTGTGTGGTAGTTTGAGCATTCTTTGGCATTGCGTTTCTTTGGTATTGGAACGAAAACTGACCCTTTTCCAGTCCTGTGGCCACTGCTGAGTTTTCCAAATTTGCTGACATATTGAGTATAGCACTTTCACAGCATCATCATTTAGGATTTGAAATAGCTCAACTGGAATTCATCACCTCCACTGGCTTTGTTCGTAGTGATGCTTCCTAAGGCCCACTTGACTTCACATTCCAGGATGTCTGGCTCTAGGTGAGCAATCACACCGTCATCATTATCTGGGTCATGAAGATCTTTTTTGTACAGTTCTTCTGTGTATTCTTGCCACCTCTTCTTCCTATCTTGTGCTTCTATTAGGTCCATACCATTTCTGTCCTTTATTGAGCCCATCTTTGCATGAAATGTTCCCTTGGTATCTCTAATTTTCTTTTTTTTTTTTAGAATGATTATTAACAAGTTATTTATTTTATTTTTTTAATTTTAATTTTTATTTATTTATTTTTTCAGTGGGGTTTGTCATACATTGATATGAATCAGCCATAGAGTTACACGTATTCCCCATCCCGATCCCCCCTCCCACCTCCCTCTCCACCTGATTCCTCTGGGTCTTCCCAGTGCACCAGGCCCGAGCACTTGTCTCATGCATCCCACCTGGGCTGGTGATCTGTTTCACCATAGATAGTATACATGCTGTTCTTTTGAAACATCCCACCCTCACCTTCTCCCACAGAGTTCAAAAGTCTGTTCTGTATTTCTGTGTCTCTTTTTCTGTTTTGCATATAGGGTTATCGTTACCATCTTTTTAAATTCCATATATATATGTTTTAGTATGCTGTAATGTTCTTTATCTTTCTGGCTTACTTCAGTCTGTATAATGGGCTCCAGTTTCATCCATCTCATCAGGACTGGTTCAAATGAATTCTTTTTAATGGCTGAGTAATATTCCATGGTGTATATGTACCACAGCTTCCTTATCCATTCATCTGCTGATGGGCATCTAGGTTACTTCCATGTCCTGGCTACTATAAACAGTGCTGCGATGAACATTGGGGTGCACGTGTCTCTCTCAGATCTGGTTTCCTCAGTGTGTATGTCCAGAAGTGGGACCGCTGGGTCACATGGCAGTTCCATTTCCAGTCTTTTAAGAAATCTCCACACTGTTTTCCATAGCGGCTGTACTAGTTTGCACTCCCACCAACAGTGTAAGAGGGTTCCCTTTTCTCCACACCCTCTCCAGCATTTATTGCTTGTAGACTTGGATAACAGCCATCCTGACTGGCGTGTAATGGTACCTCATTGTGGTTTTGATTTGCATTTCTCTAATAATGAGTGATGTTGAGCATCTTTTCATGTGTTTGTTAGCCATCTGTATGTCTTCTTTGGAGAAATGTCTGTTTAGTTCTTTGGCCCATTTTTTGATTGGGTCATTTATTTTTCTGGAATTGAGCTTCAGGAGTTGCTTGTATATTTTTGAGATTAATCCTTTGTCTGTTTCTTCATTTGCTATTATTTTCTCCCAATCCGAGGGCTGTCTTTTCACCTTGCTTATAGTTTCCTTTGTAGTGCAAAAAGCTTTTAAGTTTCATTAGGTCCCATTTGTTTATTTTTGCTTTTATTTCCAATATTCTGGGAGGTGGGTCATAGAGGATCTTGCCGTGATTTATGTCGGAGAGTGTTTTGCCTATGTTCTCCTCTAGGAGTTTTATAGTTTCTGGTCTTCCATTTAGATCTTTAATCCATTTTGAGTTTGTTTTTGTGTATGGTGTTAGAAAGTGTTCTAGTTTCATTCTTTTACAAGTGGTTGACCAGTTTTCCCAGCACCACTTGTTAAAGAGGTTGTCTTTTTTCCATTGTATATCCTTGCCTCCTTTGTCAAAGATAAGGTGTCCATAGGTTCATGGGTTTATCTCTGGGCTTTCTATTATGTTCCATTGATCTATATTTCTGTCTTTGTGCCAGTACCATACTGTCTTGATGACTGTGGCTTTGTAGTAGAGTCTGAAGTCAGGCAGGTTGATTCCTCCAGTTCCATTCTTCTTTCTCAAGATTACTTTGGCTATTTGAGGCTTTTTGTATTTCCATACAAATTGTGAAATTCTTTGGTCTAGTTCTGTGAAAAATACCATTGGTAGCTTGATAGGGATTGCATTGAATCTATAGATTGCTTTGGGTAGAATAGCCATTTTGACAATATTGATTCTTCCAATCCATGAACACGGTATGTTTCTCCATCTGTTTGTGTCCTCTTTGATTTCTTTCATCAATGTTCTATAGTTTTCTATGTATAGGTCTTTTGTTTCTTTAGGTAGATATACTCCTAAGTATTTTATTCTTTTTGTTGCAATGGTGAATGGTATTGTTTCCTTAATTTCTCTTTCTGTTTTTTCATTGTTAGTAAATAGGAATGCAAGGGATTTCTATGTGTTAATTTTATATCCTGCAACTTTACTATATTCATTGATTAGCTCTAGTAATTTTCTGGTAGAGTCTTTAGGGTTTTCTATGTAGAGGATCATGTCATCTGCAAACAGTGAGAGTTTCACTTCTTCTTTTCCTATCTGGATTCCTTTTACTTCTTTTTCTGCTCTGATTGCTGTGGCCAAAACTTCCAACACTATGTTGAATAGTAGTAGTGAGAGTGGGCACACTTGTCTTGTTCCTGACTTTAGCAGAAATGCTTTAAATTTTTCACCATTGAGGATAATGTTTGCTGTGGGTTTGTCATACATAGCTTTTATTATGTTGAGGTATGTTCCTTCTATTCCTGCTTTCTGGAGAGTTTTAATCATAAATGAGTGTTGAATTTTGTCAAAGGCTTTCTCTGCATCTATTGAGATAATCATATGGTTTTTATCTTTCAATTTGTTAATGTGGTGTATTACATTGATTGATTTGCGGATATTAAAGAATCCTTGCATTCCTGGGATAAAGCCCACTTGGTCATGGTGTATGATTTTTTTAATATGTTGTTGGATTCTGTTTGCTAGAATTTTGTTAAGGATTTTTGCATCTATGTTCATCAGTGATATTGGCCTGTAGTTTTCTTTTTTTGTGGCATCTTTGTCTGGTTTTGGAATTAGGGTGATGGTGGCCTCATAGAATGAGTTTGGAAGCTTACCTTCATCTGCAATTTTCTGGAAGAGTTTGAGTAAGATAGGTGTTAGCTCTTCTCTAAATTTTTGGTAGAATTCAGCTGTGAAGCCATCTGGTCCTGGGCTTTTGTTTGCTGGAAGATTTTTGATTACAGTTTTGATTTCCTTGCTTGTGATGGGTCTGTTAAGATCTTCTATTTCTTCCTGGTTCAGTTTTGGAAAGTTATACTTTTCTAAGAATTTGTCCATTTCATCCAAGTTGTCCATTTTATTGGCATAGAGCTGCTGGTAGTAGTCTCTTATGATCCTTTGTATTTCAGTGTTGTCTGTTGTGATCTCTCCATTTTCATTTCTAATTTTGTTGATTTGGTTCTTCTCTCTTTGTTTCTTAATGAGTCTTGCTAATGGTTTGTCAATTTTGTTTATTTTTTCAAAAAACCAGCTTTTAGCTTTGTTGATTTTTGCTATGGTCTCTTTAGTTTCTTTTGCATTTATTTCTGCCCTGATTTTTAAGATTTCTTTCCTTCTGCTAACCCTGGGGTTCTTCATTTCTTCCTTCTCTAATTGCTTTAGGTGTAGAGTTAGGTTATTTATTTGGCTTTTTTCTTGTTTCTTGATGTAAGCCTGTAATGCTATGAACCTTCCCCTTAGCACTGCTTTTACAGTGTCCCATAGGTTTTGGGTTGTTGTGTTTTCATTTTCATTCATTTCTATACATATTTTGATTTCTTTTTTGATTTCTTCTATGATTTGTTGGTTATTCAGAAGCATGTTATTTAGCCTCCATATGTTTGAATTTTTAACAATTTTTTTCCTGTAATTGAGATCTAATCTTACTGCACTGTGGTCAGAAAAGATGACTGGAATGATTTCAATTTTTTTGAATTTTCCAAGACCAGATTTATGGCCCAGGATGTGATCTATTCTGGAGAAGGTTCCGTGTGCACTTGAGAAAAAGGTGAAGTTGATTGTTTTGGGGTGAAATGTCCTATAGATATCAATTAGGTCTAGCTGGTCCATTGTGTCATTTAAGGTTTGTGTTTCCTTGTTAATTTTCTGTTTAGTTGATCTATCTATAGTTGTGAGTGGGGTATTAAAGTCTCCCACTATTATTGTGTTAGTATTAATTTCCTCTTTCATACTCGTTAGTGTTTGCCGTACATATTGCGGTGCTCCTATGTTGGGTGCATATATATTTATAATTTTTATATCTTCTTCTTGGATTGAACCTTTGATCATTGTGTAGTGTCCTTCTTTGTCTCTTTTCACATCCTTTATTTGAAAGTCTATTTTATCTGATATGAGTATTGCGACTCCTGCTTTCTTTTGGTCTCCATTTGCGTGAAATATTTTTTTCCAGCCCTTCACTTTTAGTCTGTATGTGTCCCTTGTTTTGAGGTGGGTCTCTTGTAGACAGCATATATAGGGGTCTTGTTTTTGTATCCATTCAGCCAATCTTTGTCTTTTGGTTGGGGCATTCAACCCATTTACATTTAAGGTAATTATTGATAGGTGTGGTCCCGTTGCCATTTACTTTGTTGTTTTGGGTTCACGTTTATACAACCTTTCTGCATTTCCTGTCTAGAGAAGATCCTTTAGCATTTGTTGAAGAGCTGGTTTGGTGGTGCTGAATTCTCTCAGCTTTTGCTTGTCTGTAAAGCTTTTGAATTCTCCTTCATATCTGAATGAGATCCTTGCTGGATACAGTAATCTAGGTTGTAGGTTATTCTCTTTCATTACTTTCAGTACGTCCTGCCATTCCCTTCTGGCCTGGAGGGTTTCTATTGATAGATCAGCTGTTATCCTTATGGGAATCCCTTTGTGTGTTATTTGTTGTTTCTCCCTTGCTGCGTTTAATATTTGTTCTTTGTGTTTGATCTTTGTTAATTTGATTAATATGTGTCTTGGGGTGTTTCGCCTTGTGTTTATCCTGTTTGGGACTCTCTGGGTTTCTTGGACTTGGGTGGCTATTTCCTTCCCAGTTTTAGAGAAGTTTTCAGCTATTATCTCCTCGAGTATTTTCTCATGGCCTTTCTTTTTGTCTTCTTCTTCTGGGACTCCTATGATTCGAATGTTGGGGTGTTTCACATTGTCCCAGAGGTCCCTGAGGTTGTCCTCATTTCTTTTGATCCTTTTTTCTTTTTTCCTCTCTGCTTCATTTATTTCCACCATTTTATCTTCTACCTCACTTTTCCTATCTTCTACCTCTGTTATTCTACTCTTGGTTCCCTCCAAAGTGTTTTTGATCTCATTCATTGCATTATTCATTTTTAATTGACTCTTTTTTATTTCTTCTAGGTCTTTATTAAACATTTCTTGTATCTTTTCAATTTTTGTCTCCAGGCTATTTATCTGTAACTCCATTTTGTTTTCAAGATTTTGGATCATTTTTATTATCATTATTCTAAATTCTTTTTCAGGTAGATTCCCTATCTCCTCCTCTTTTGTTTGACTTGGTGGGCATTTTTCATGTTCCTTTACCTGTTGGGTATTTCTTTGCCTTTTCATCTTGTTTAGATTGCTGTGTCTGGAGTGGGCTTTCTGTATTCTGGAGGTCTGTGGTTCCTTTTTATTGTGGAGGATTTACCCAGTGGGTGGGGTTAGACGATTGGCTTGTCAAGGTTTCCTGGTTAGGGAAGCTTGCGTCAGTGTTCTGGTGTGTGGAACTTGATTTCTTCTCTTTGGAGAGCAATGGAGTGCCCAGTAATGAGTTTTGAGATGGGTCTATGCGTTAGGTGTGACCTTGGGCAGCCTGTATGTTGACGTTCAGGCCTATGTTCCTGCGTTGCTGGAGAATTTGCATGGTATGTCTTGCTCTAAAACTTATTGGCTCTTGGGTGGTGGTTGGTTTTGGTGTAGGTATGGAGGCTTTTGGACGGTCACTTATTACTTAAAGTTCCATGTAGTCAGGAGTTTTCTGGTGTTCCTAGGTTTTGGGCTTAAGTCTCCTGCCTCTGGATTTCAGTTTTATTCTTCCTGTAGTCTCAGGACTTCTCCAACTATACAGCACTGATAAGAAAACTTCTAGGTTAATGGCGAAAAGATTCTCCCCTGTTAGGCATACCCAGAGAGGTTCACAGAGTTACATGAAGAAGAGGAGAGGGAGGAGGGAGATAGAGATGAGCAGGAGGAGAAAAAGGGGGACTCAAGAGGAGAGAGACAGATCTACGCAGCTGTCTGTTCCCAGAGTGTTCTCCGTAGCCCAGACACCTACAAAGATTCACAGAATTGGATTGGGAAGAGAAGGGGAAAGGAGGAAATAGAGGTGTTCTGAGGTAGAAAACAGAGAGTCAAGATTGGGAGAGAATAATCTTCGGTTTAAAAATAGGGCTTCTCTTCTTTTTTTTTTGGTAAGGTTATAGTGTATTGAAAATGAAAATTAAGGAGTAGTAGAGGAGTACTAGAGGACTTTAAAAGAAATAAGAGAAAAAGAAAAATAGAAAATAGAATAGAAAAAGGAAAGAAAAAAGAAA